>NC_142869.1:40223125-40533750 GCF_051225735.1 Oryctolagus cuniculus | reverse complement strand
AATAAGCTTGGGATACCTCTATGATGGATCGGATCTGGATGGCAATTATAAACAGATGGCAAACCCCCACACCCCCTGCACTGCACACAGCCAAGGTCACACTGTGCTTTATCAATCAGGCACTGTCCACAGCATCATCAGGAAGAACACATGGTCCAGTTAATTTTGAACAAAGGCCACTCAGCTTCCTATTTTAGGACCTCCTCAAGGCACAAATCCATTTGGCTGCATAAATCCATTTGGCTTAGCAGAGGCAGAACCTAAAACCCCAATAAATGTAACTCTCCACCCAGGAAAGGGCAGTGCCACTCCTGACCAGCCAAGGTATTGCAATCCAGTGATGAAATCAAAAAACAAGGCAGTGAGATGCCTGCTATCTACCAGCTCCAAACACCAACCAGCAGGAATGTAGATGCCAGGAGAGCAAGAGTCACAGTTTCACTGGCTCTCCCTTCACAGCAGGGAGTTGTTAAAAAAATACCAATGCCTGTCTATGATAAGAAACATAATTATTAAGGGCACTGAACACGAAAAGATTGCCACCCTTTGCACTGGCTGCAGGTCGCTTGTGTCACTTGTCAAACACAAGTTCCTTTTTGACACTGATTTCTTAAATTTCCGCTGACTGGGCACTCCACAGCCACTTCTCCCAAGCTCTGTAATATCTTAAAGACTTCACAGCTAAGCAGTTAGAAAGGATTTGGGGTTTAATTCAGCTCACTGACCTGTTTAAGAGAATAACGGAAATAAAACAATTTTCAGCTAGCGGCCTGAGAAGGCCTCTCTCCTTCTGAAAGACTCTTTGTATCAATGCCATGAATCAAATGGTTTGTCTAAGTGGTTATCCTGCACCACCAGTGAAGGCCGAGCAATGTGGCAGTGAATCACATTTAATAACTTGTGGTTAGCTGTCATGAACACTTAATTTGATGTTGAACACAAACCCTGCAGGGCCAGTGCAGGCTGAGGAGGGAGAGGTGGACTCGCTGCAGAGGGCCCGGAAAGTTAAGATCGGTGGCAGCCCCGGGCTCCCTGCTCCCCGCTGCTCCACGCGGGGTCTTGTCTGCCGTCCTAGCTGCTGCTGCCGCTGCTGCTGCTTTGCAGCCAGGGCAGGAAACTTTGTCTTTGCGGCCTTCAGCGGCCCCCTCAAGGTTTCCTGGGGTCCTGTTCAGCCCCACCAGGAGGGCTCGCCCAGCCCCGCGCGCCACTGGAGGGCTGTCAGGCAGCCGAGAAGCATTCAAAGCGTCCAGGGAACCCACAAAAGATTTCTTGCAGCTTTGGAGCTGTCTGGCAGGCAGGAGCAACCCCTCCTGTGTCAACTGCTGAACACTGCTGCCCCTGTGTCCTGGATGGAATGCTTCAAGGCCCGGGGATACCGCAGCGTCACATGTCGGCCATGTGTGCTGGCGGCAGCGGCTCCGGCCGCTTCAGACGCTTTAATTTGTCACTCGGGAAAGCAGATGTGTCGGGGAGTTGGAGAACTGGGGAGGTGGCCACTGCGAACTCCCTGAGGGGTCCTGCGGGGAGCCTCTTCCCCCAGGGGCGGGGCCCAGGGAGAGAGCCGAGCTGGGGACACATGGACCACAGACAGAAGGTGTCGCCTAGCCCTGGGAAGCGCAGGGAATGGGAGACGTCACTCTGCCTTCCCTGCACCTCGCTGCACTGTCGCTATCCCGAAGGCACTTTGCAAACATCATCTCAGTAACCCTGGTCCTGGCTCAAAGATTGAGTCCCACCGACACAAGGAGAGTTCGCAATTGACCGAGGACCTTTCAAGTCTTTCCCATCCTACTCCGCAGTGACACGAGCCTCAGATGTGGACAGTGTCCAGTGCCCGTGCCAATTTGATCAGGACATCTGCTGCTGAGGAAAATGGAGTTTGACGTAAAACAAATAAGCAAGCAAGCAAGCAAACAAACAAATCCCCCCAGGAGTCCTGTTTTCAAAGTGTAAAGAAGCAGTAAGTGTGTTTGCAGGAAGTGTCCAAGAATGTTCAAGCAAAGCCAACTGTAATATATTCAAATAAACACTAATTAAGCTGTAACACCTCTGAAAGCATTAAGCACTGCCCTGGGTATGCCAAGAACGTTGGGTAGAGACCTCTTCTTCACCACAAACACCTCCCCCACCCCTCCCCACCAACAGCCGCCATCTGTGCTCTACCTGCCTAGGGCAAATCACCAGCAAATGCCTGGACTCAAACTTCTGCAACCTCAGCTGAGAAGATGACTGTAGAGGGGAAAATCTGTATTTTACGTGCTTTGATTTTAATTCATTTATAGCAATAAAAGAAAAAAGGTTGATTTCAAAAGCTCCAGATCTGTGGGATAAAAGGAACAAACCTTCAGCTACCCAAAGAAATATACCTACAAAATGTACCTACCCATGAAAACACTCTCACACACACTTGAAAGTTCTGTACTCTAAAATGGTAACAGGTACATTCAAATCAGAATTATGGCACTAAGTTCCATGGAGCAAACTGGTTCCCACGGTAAAATGGTAAAAATGAACTTGAACATGAAAAATTCATATTGAAAGACACAATTGTCAATGTTTACCTTAGAAAGTGAACTGGAATACTAATAAGAATTAACAGATTGTAAAACTGGAAAAGCCTTTCGTGATCATTTCAGTTAACTTCCTTTCAGGTATTTAATAGTAAATTATGGGGAAACTGAGGCACAGGGTGTTTTTCCAACTTCCTTGGCACCCTACAGGTGCTGGCTAACGATAGGCCAAAGAAAGCAATTTAACTGTATATCCCCCAAATCTTTCTTTATGGCCTTTCTCCAGCAACATTGATTAGAGTGGTAATCGTTTCTGACAACTTTACAGGGTAGAAATTGAGGGAAACACAGGTAAAAATCACTAAGCAAATGATAGCATAACAAGTCAGAGGATTCAGAATGGCTAAACTGTTCCACAAAAAACAATATTTCTTATTTTAAGAAGTGATTTTCTTAAACCATTTAAATTCTCAGAACATTACGGGTAGACCGAAAATATGCAGATAAACACATTAAAATATTTTTAAACTATTTCCTTCTTTACTTACTTTCCAAGACCTGAACTCAGATTTGTTCTTCTCTGGAAAGAATTCCCAAGCTTTCTCTTCCAAGCTGTAGGATTAGGCCTCTATCAGGGCCTGGCGATTTCCAATCAAAGACCCAACAGAGAGCACGGAGATCCTGAAATTGAAGGAAGCGGGTGGAACATCTTCTCATGCTCCACTTACAGGCTTTGGAACTTGGCCTCAGCAGGAAGGGAGCAGCAGGTCCAGGTTCGTCCTTCACAAGCACAATTTCTCCATGAACATAGTAAGTTGATTAGTTTCCGAGCTGTTAATTTGACATGTGCCTTCTTAAAGATAGAGTATGGGGGAGGGGCAGGAAGACAAAACCAAAAACCAACATGTAAAGGAGTCTAGCAGGATGGCAAAAAAAAAAAAAAAAAAAAAAAAAATCATGTCATTTATAACATTTCAGTCAACAGGCTCACTGCATGCCACATCTTCATAGAAATCCTATTATCAAAGCCACCAGACACTATATTTGCTTCCTAATTATATACCCTCAGCTAACAGTTACTTTTTCTTCCCTATAATAACAACAACACTTTGTATTTATCTAGCGCCTTTCTTCCAACAAGCTTAAAATGCCTTGCAGACGTTAACTCATGAATCCCTGGTCGCTGCTGAGTGGGATCAGTGGTATCTTTTAGTCTCCACATCATGCAGTTGAAGAAAACAAGGCACACACAACGCAAAGTCTTAAGGGGAGGCATGGTGAAGGAGCTGGATTCTTGGACTTGGAAGATAACAGCAAAGTAAAGGCCACCATTTCCTCCATGGAGTTTTCAAGCAAGGGGCATAATCTGACTCGGTGTTTTACTAGGAGATAAGCAGCAGCTGGGATGATGGTAAAAGAAGAACATTGGAGTCAGACAGGCCAGTTGGGAGACTATTGATATATCTCAGGTGAGAGTTAATACAGCTTCAGCTGTCTCCACTAAAATCTATCGGGCTGCCTCTTCAGCTGAAACTGGCTTTGGAAAAAGAAAAGCAGGTTTGGCAGAAAGTCTAGAAAGGCCAGAGCATAGGAGATTGTGTTGGCCATCTAGGTCATTGAAGAGAACGCTGAATTGAAGTTCCCAGTGGCACAGTCTCAAAAACTTTTTTCTGGCTTGACTTCAACGTATTAGTTAATACCAGCTCTGAATACACTTTGTAATCATCCAGATGACACTTTCTCATCTTGTCCCCAGGAAAATCATGTCATCCTTTCTCGGGCATCTTACTGATAACTATTCATTCTGTCAATAATATCTTACCCAGTATCCCAATAAAAGTGAAAGGCTGTCTGTCTGAGGGTCCTTATTAAACCTGTGTCAGTACCTAGGACTCACGGCGTTCTTTCCTAAGTATGTCTGTGTCTTTGCCTGTACTTAAACCTTGGAAGCAAAGAACAATCTAATTTATCATCTTAAAATTTTTCCTCTTCTGAAAATCAAAGTATCTTTTTTCCTCTCAGTTTTCATGTTCTCAGAGATACACAAGTGTTTATGAGATCACATCACAAAATACTATTTAAAGTTCTGGATTATGACTTGCCTGGTGCTGGGTGTGGATATATTGAAAGTTGAGCATTCTAGTCTAGGGAATAGCACTCCCTCTGCCTTCTTAACCATTCTTGCTCTTTCCAGTTAGAAGAGATTCTTTTCCTTCACAGATAAGGTTGAGTCAACACAGGAGTTGAACAATCAAAGTCACTGTGTGTCACTTCTTATATTATAAAATTTGTTTTTCTCTCATTTAGAAACAGCTCGAGTAGTTGTTTGGAGCCTCAACTCCTTAAGAATCTTAGCTTTCCTAGATTTATGATTCTAATTCTTGCTACTCTATTGTAGATGTCATTGGAGAATGTATTAGAAGAGTTTTCTCAGAATCAAATCTTGAGACAAGTGGATTCAAGAGATTAATTAAGAAAGTGAAACCAGGAAAATCCAGGAAGGAAGTGACAAAAGTAATACGGCAAAGAGAAAGAAGTCAAGCAAGGATGCAAGGCCAGCAAAGGCCCCCTGGAGCCTGATGTTGCAGAACTCGAGTGTGAATCATGCCTCCGTGCTTGCTCCCAGTAGAAGCGAGAGAACTGGGCTTTCGCTAGTTAATCATATCACTGGCTAGGAACTATGGGCAGGGAGAGGGAGTGGAAGGGGCGTATTTGTGGCGCTGGAAATTGGTTCTCAGTGTGAGGTGTGCATGTGAAGTGCCATTCATCCAAAGGCAGTCTTCAGAAGGGAGTTGCAGGCCTGGCTGGTAGAAGCAAGCACCCAAAGAAACAGAAAAAAGGAAGCTGGGAGATTTGTGTGAATATTATCTTGAATAGTGAAGGTGTGCCTATTCTGCCAATCAATGCTCACATTATTGTAGTCACTTGGCAAATATTCTATTTTTATAATTCTGTTTGAAATCTGAGCCAATCAACGTCTTCTTTGTATGATTATGTTGATTTCCAAAATACCTCTGTATTTTCCCTGTGACAGTATCACGTGTGTCTGCCACTGAAATCTGTTTTAAAACCCCACCATTTTATGTTACCTACTCCTATACAACCTAGATTCTCTTCACCAGCACCTTCTTACACTGGAAACCAAGGGCTATTCTTGTATTCTCTCCTCTCGCAGTAACCACTCCCCATGTTCACATTCATTTGAAAATCACCCATTCCTGTCTTTACCTCCCAAACAATCTCAAATCCATCTACTTCTTCCCATATTGACTGCCTCACACGAATCACCACATCTTGCTTATATTGTCACAAAATCTAATTCTTCTCCAAACTTTCAGATTTGCTCCTCTAACCCATCTTGTACACGGTAGCTGGAATGATCTTCTTGAAACACTAGGGAAGCCACCTCACCCCATGGTTAAACATTCCAAAGCCTTATAATGAAAGTCTACTCACTCCCAAACTCACAAAGCTGCTGCCTGCAACACCAGCCGCGCCTCAAGCCTCTTATCCCGCGGTTCCTTCACTTCTGCTACGCATTGCTCTAGTTCTGTTTCTCTTCCTGATCTTAGTAACTTCCTCCATGGTGCTCCTTTGTGTGGACTTTTCTCCCTCCATTCCAATTGGCTACCACCTATCAGTCCTTCAGACCTCAATGTCTCGCCCTGGCCCAGGTAAAGTCAGTCTCCTCATTGTGTTATTTTCTCTTCTCAAATGTCAGCACAATGGGAATAGAAGCTATGGCAAGGCTGGTGGTTTCCTGGGTAGTATTCATCACTGCTTAATTAAACATTCATTGATGTCTTAATTCCTTGGTACCTATCTCCCCTATGAGACTGTAAGATCATAAGGGAATGTATACCCAGTAATAGCTGTCCTATAAGTTCCTATTTTAAAATTGTCTTGAAACCTGCCACTCTGTGTCAGGGCCTCAGACCTAAGTAAAGCTGTGTGGAGAAAAGCAACTGCTCATGAACAGCTGGACTGGGCCTTCTCACTTGGCAATGTTCCATCCTGTTGCCAGAGTTCTCATACTTTCGCCAATGAGCACCTGCATAGAACACAGGTTAACTCACTTCTACCACAAAGGCCCAGGTAGTAAATACTTTGCACTTTGCTGGCCTTAAAATATCTGTCATAACTATTGAGTTCTGTTGGACTATGTATACTAATAAGTATGCATATGTTCCAACAAGACTGTTTATACAGTCAGTGGCCAGTTTTTCAACCCTGACATAGAAGACAAATAAAAAACAAAGAACAAGGCTGGCGCCACGGCTCACTAGGCTAATCCTCCACCTTGCAGCATCAGCACACTGGGTTCTAGTCCCGGTCAGGGTGCCAGATTCTGTCCTGGTTGCCACTCTTCCAGGCCAGCTCTCTGCTGTGGCCCGGGAGTGCAGTGGAGGATGGCCCAAGTCCTTGGGCCCTGCACCCCATGGGAGACCAGGATAAGTACCTGGCTCCTGACATCGGATCGGCCGCAGTGCGCCGGCTGCGGTGGCCATTGGAGGGTGAAACCAACAGCAAAGGAAGACCTTTCTCTCTCTCTCTCTCTCTCTCTCACTGTCCACTCTGCCTGTCAAAAAAAAAAAAAACCTAAAAAACAAAAACACACACACTCACTCATAATGGGCAAACTTTGGCTGCCAGCGAAGGACCCCTGAGAATGACCAAATACATGAAGACATCTGCTTTGTTCAAGTAGGCTGCAGTGTCCATTAGTTAAGATGGCAGAAGCCCAGGCATTTTTGCCTGTTTTGTCCTCTGATGTATCTATTCTGAACACCTACATGAGTTCCTGATTCTTTTCAGGAGCTCAGAAATTATCTGTGAAAGGACATCACTGTCACTTCAAGGTAGAGGTGACTTTTTGCATTCTGCAAGGATATACCGTGTGCCCTCTGTGATGCTGACACCGTGCTGAGCATGGGGTCTGGTAGTGAACAAGAAGGACATGAGCCCTGTCCTCAATAGGCTTACAGTGGGAGGGGAGCCAAACAGTGTGTGGTCAGTGCTCTGAGGACGTAAAGATCTGCTACT
This sequence comes from Oryctolagus cuniculus, assembly GCF_051225735.1. NCBI lineage: Eukaryota > Metazoa > Chordata > Mammalia > Lagomorpha > Leporidae > Oryctolagus > Oryctolagus cuniculus. Next base: position 40,526,197 of record NC_142869.1, on the reverse strand, counting down.
GGGCAGTGCAGGGAAGAGCCGGCCCGAGTTTTAGGCCCAGGCAACTTTCCTTTGCTCTGTGGTCTAAATACTTCTGTCCCCACAGATCCACATACCGAAATCCCAACACCAGTGTGATGGTGTTAGGAGGTGACGTCTCTGGGGGGAGTCAGGTCATGAGGGAGGAGCCCTCATGCATGGGATCAGTGCCTCTATGACAGGGACCCCAGAGAACTCTTTTGCTCTTTGTTTCCCATATGGGACCACAAAGCCGGCAGCCTATAGAAACTGGAGGAGGGCCCTCCGTAGAACTTGACTGTGCTGCCACCATGATCTCAGACTGCCAGCCTCCAAAACTGTGAGAAGAAAAGTTCTAGTGTTTACAAGTCATCCGGCCAATGGTACTTGCTATAGCAACCCAAACTGACCAAGACACTTGGGGAAGAAACATCTAGGTTGGAACAATCAATCCATTTTTCTTTATAAAACTGAGGGCTTCACAGTCTGGGTTGACTCCTTACTGGAGCAGACCAAAAGCTCCAGGATTTGTTTTAAGTTTGGGGTCAAGGTGGAGTCACAGCCTAAAGGAATTCTCTTGTCTATGCCACGGAGAAAGTGGGTGTGGGCCTGAGGATTCATTGCAGGCCCACCGAGCAGCAGCTGTTACCATGCCTCACAATGATTAAGGCAATGCAACCCTATTGAGAGCCCTAATTTGGATGATGAAGTGTATTTCATTTTCTCACCCGCTTCAGTTTCTTCTCACAATGCTCACTCAAATAAGTTCATTTGTAAGCAACAATCACCATGGGTGAGAGTCGCCATTCAACAGTTTATAGGAGGTTTACCAAGTTTTCACTCATTTGAGTATATGTGCAATAAACAAGGGAATGGACATGGCCACAAAACTGGCCTCAAAAGTTTTTCCAAACCTGGATCCCCAGGGACCTCTTCTACCTTAAACTCTGGCTCAACCTATTACTTCACTGCTTAAAGGTGTGGTACTTTGTGGGACAGGTTTTTTTGGCCTAGCAGTTGAGATCCCCGCATCCCATATCAGTGTGTCAGGTTCAAGTCCTGGCTCCATTCTTGACTCCAGCTTCCTGCTAACATGTATGCTGGGAGACAGCAGGTGAGGGCTCAAGGGGTTGGGTCCTTGTAGCCTATGTGTGAGAACCTGCTCAGCTCTTGGCTTCTGACTGTCCCAACCTAGGCATTTGGGGGCTTTTGGGAAGTTAATCTGTAGATGGGAGCCCCCCACCTCTCAGTTAATTAATTAAAGATAATTGTATAAACAATAACAAAGGTATGCATCACTTTGAATTAATACATTTTGTGCTTTTAAATAATGAAACTCCTAGGACAGCGTGTGTGTGTGTGTGTGTGTGTGTATGTGTATCTTTATATTTGGTCAAAATTTTTTTAACATTTACATTGTCATTTTAGGATAAAAACCATTTTTAAAGATTTATTTATTTATTTGAAAGTCAGAGTTACACAGAGAGAGAAGGAGAGGCAGAGAGAGAGAGGTCCACCATCTGATGGTTCACTCCCCAATTGGCCGCAATGGCCAGATGGAGCTGTGCCGATCCAAAGCCAGGAGCCAGGAGCTTCCTCTGGATCTCCTACATGGGTGCAGGGGTCCAAGGACTTGGGCCATCTTGTACTTCTTTCCCAGGCCTTAGCAGAGAGCCAGATCAGAAGTGGAGCAGCTGGGTCTCGAACTGGCACCCATATGAGATGCCAGCACTTAAGGCCAGGGCATTAACCCACTGAGCCAGAGTGCCGGCCCCCCTAAAAAGTAATTTTTAATCTTTGCAACATACATACATGATTAAGCAAACTTAATATTTCATAGATTTTTGACTGCAAATAAAGAAAACTGTGTTGGTATTTCTTTAGCTCAGATCTTGGGGTTTTTTCCAGCACATTCTAATCATTCATTAAATGGTAGGAAGACTTTAGAGGAAAATCAGCTGAACATAAAAAGAAGTTAAATGCAATTAAGCAAAAGAAAATACGGAGTTTGTGTAGGGTGAAAATCTGCTAAAAATAAAAAGCAGTATCCCAATGACCATGAGGTAGGAAGAGTATTTGAGAGCCTCACTTACTCAAACAGATAATGGATTTAAATTTTTTGCCTGTTTTAGGAAGCATGCTGTATTCTTAAAGGGTTAGAGAATGTGGGACACCAATGAAAATGTGCATTTTATGTTTATTCTCATTATAGCTTTTTATATTTAATCTTACTGTAGTTTTCCCTAGTAAAGTATATTGTGTGCTTATAAATTATTAAAAGTTATACATGAAAAACTTGACCTTGTACACACATTGTATTTGTAAATGGACTAAGAAGACTCCTCTTTCTTGTGCTTCTAAGGGTGCTAGATCTGCAAAAATATCAACTTTCATCTGATGTGTGCAGAAACCAAAAAACACTATCATGAGAGATAAATCCCACATTAAAATTTTTCTCTGAGAAAAATTGTATGTACATTGCCATATCATTACCAGCACTGTACAGTTAGTGTAATCTGCTGTAAATCTGTATCCCTGTCTGTGAGCTGATTCACCCCGGGCTGGAAACAGGCTTGGGCATTTCTCAGTGAAGGCCCAGGAGAGCTAGCAAGGGACCTCAGCTGTGTGCTGCACATGAGTGTCCTGGGGGGGGGGGGTGTCCCACAGAGCTCAGTTCAAGGCTGCTTTTCCAGCATCTAGTCAGTACCTGCTCACCCCGGGGAGCTCTGCCAGCATTGGAGGTGTTGACAAGTGGGGTGGGAGCAGTGGGTTCGGGGAAACCTGAGAGGGGAGCAGGAGAAAAAAGCAAGATGTACTGGACTTAGATTCGAGGTGCTGTTGTTGTTTCTGTCCCTTGCTAACTATATAACCTTTGGTGATTCTAGAATCTCTCTAGCCACATGTTCCCACAGCTCCAGAATGGGGAAGGGTACAGTTACCACTGCTCTGGGACTGGGGTTCCCAAAGAAACAGACTCTGACATCTGTGGGTCAGCAGTTCTCTGGGAATGGATTGCTTTCAGGAACAACTCCCCCAAGAGAATGATGGAAGCAGGACTGGGCAGAGGAAGAGGTTAGACTATGGCGTCTCAGCTGAGCACCACAGTCATCTCTCCATGAACAAAGCTCTTTTGAATTGTCCTGTGTGGGGACAGAGGAGGGGCTCAGTCCTGGAGAGAGGACTTGTACTGTAAGTCCATTGCATCCTCTTGCATCACTCAGGTACACCTACCTCCCAAGGAAGTACATGTAATCTGGATACCGCTCTTCTAGTCTGGCTCTTTTCCTGTGGAAACTTACCATGGCAGGGTAAATGGGAAGAACTCTACCCCTGGCCAACCCCAGCTGTCCTGAGGCTGCAATGGGTATTCAGCTCCCTCCTCTACTACACAGTCTAGATTTCCTCACCTGTAGCATCTCTGCTGGTCTCAGTGGCTTAACTGGTGGAGTGACCCAGACACTCCTCCCTGAGTAGGTTTGAACCCCAATCCCTCTGACATTCGTAGACTATGGGTGTTACACTTCTCACTTAAAATTGCGTGACTGAGTAGGCATTTGGGACAATGGTTAAACACTGCTTGGGATGCCCATATCTCATTGTGGAGTGCAGGGGTTTGAATCCCAGCTCCACTCTTCATTCCAGCTTCCTGCTGATGCACAGTCTGGGAGGCAGAAGGTGGTGGCTGAAGTGGTTGGGTCCCTGCCACTCACACAGGAGATCCAGACTGAGATACTGGTTTTTGGCTTCAATTTAGCCCAGTTCCTGTTGTTGCAGGCATTTGGGGAATGAACCAATGGATGGGAGTACAAGTTTCTTGTTCTCTCTCTTGCTCTTCCCTCCCTTCAAAATAATAATAAAAAAAAAAACCCACAACTTTAAAAATTGAGCAACTGAATTCCAAGAGATGAGGCAATCTATTACCTGGTACTAAATGAACTCTGCACACCAATTGAGCAGGTTGCAGCTATAGCTTAGAGTTTAAGGGAATTCTTGCTTTCATTTCCACTGGAACATTTCTTCCCTGGAAAACAGGGCCTCTGGATCCTCAGAGCTTAGAATTGTAGAGTTGGGAAATATAAATGCCACTGGGAGTGGTGGCAGATAGAGCCACTATTTCCATTGCTTAGTCTCCAGACTTGTGTATTCTACTGTTATGATCATGGCACCATATAATGAATGGTCCTTGATTTAATGTGTATACAGCATTCTGTAGAATGAGGCTCTATCCCCTTAGGGAATTATTTCCAAGCCTACACTTTGAATGCACTTTTAAAAGACTGCAACAGTAGCTTCTAGGTGATATGATATGGGATAGGACCAGAGGGTCTCATGGGTAAAAGCCTACTGCCCTCCTTTGCTGTAAGATGGGAGCTTTTCACTGAAGGTGCTCTTACCGTTATTCTGTGTTAGTGGAGCAAGCACTCTGTAAGATTTTGGATAGCAGTGCTGACTGGCATCATAAAGGCAGGAAGGGCAAATTCATATCTGAGAAACTGTTGTTTCCAATCAAGACAAGTCACAGCCCCACGTAACGGGAAAACAGTCTAATGCAACCAACTTGCTTTCAAATGACTGGTTGTGTTTTCGAGAGGATGCTGGTCAGGGCCTAGAATTGCTGTTTGCTGCTGAAAGGTTAACTATTAAGTAACGAGAGTGGCTATACCTGTCTTGAAAATAAGGGAGGTCTCTTTAATGACAAGCCAGACTGTACCATGTTTTAATCAAGTCATTGACTCTCCAGGAGCTCATTATCTTACTCTAAGACTCTGAGCTCTTGATCGATTTAAGGAAAATTCACAACTTATCATCATGTAAAAGTGAAGGGCTTACATCTAACTTCATTTTTTTTTCTTTTTTGGCCAAGATTTTCTTTGGTGAGCAGTTTGGAATATTTGAAGGGTTAGATGTTAGTATCATTGCAATGTTGAAACAAAACCATAAGTTTAATATTATTTTAAAGCCCAAGTGATTTAACATGACACCAAGCTTGAGTTAACATTCTACATGGTTGTGGAGATATTAGGGTTTAAACAGATGTCAGCAATTTTTTTTTTTTTTTTTTACAAAACGGAAATTGAGTTCTACAGATGGCAAAGACTACGGAGTTCAAAGTGGTTGTGTGTTGTATAAAAAATGTACACTCAAGTAAAAAGTAATCATCTTTATATTTCGAGTTTGAAGATGTCTTTGGTGATGAGGATAATTTTCAAACGATCACATGGAAACCTATTTACCTTTTACTTCCATATCATACTTTTGTTTCATGCTACATTTTCTAATTCTGTGAGGTATTTGTGGAGTATTATAAGATTTTACTGTTTATCAACTCCCACCTATGCTCTACTTACTTTTTCTATTGACACAGTGTCACACCATCTGCTTCATCATATCTTCTATAGGAACAGGCCATGATCTCATAAAAATAATTTCTCTACAGATTTTTATTATTTTCTATGTATAGTTGGACTTATAATTTGCATGTATTTATTTAATGAAGATGCTTATTCCAATTAAGAAAATGTTTTTAACATTGTGAGAAAACATTTAGGTGTGTGAGTTTCACCATTATCACCAGTTCTTTTAGTTATGTCATTTGGACTCAAAAGTATATTTTATGTATCATATTTTAAAATTCCACATTTTAAAATGAGATAATGTAAAAATGCTCTATTTACAAAATGTCACTTCTTGTTATCTGCCAAACATACAGATTTATTTTTCCAGTGTACAGTCAGCCTTATCCACTTGAAACCTGGACTGATGGAGAAGTTTGGGAAAGTACACCTGTTGTGTTTGTCTATACTAGTCCATAGGTTCAAAGGGCTGCTTCACAAGAAATACAGCTCTCACAGGAATCTCTCTCTCTCTCTCTCTCTCTCTCTCTCTCTCTCTCTTTCGATAATCAAGATCTTTATTGATTTAACTGTAACAGCAACCATTGGAGAGAATTTCATTTTCCCCCTAATTTCCAAACAAGTGCTGGTTTAGAAGGTCAATTAAAAACACATACTGGACATGGAGTCACACAGGACCGCCTCAGGGACTGCATAGTGCCCTCTGCTCTCCATCCACGACAGTGAAGGGGATGGGAGGGGGTGAGGGGGCCACACACCAGGGAAGATGGGGGCGGGGGGGCGGGGAAGACCAGGGCAGCGCTGGCAGTCTCCGCTTTCCCTTCACAATGGATGAACTGGGCCATTGGTGGCACTAAGAGAGAGATTTTCTTTTTTTAAATAAAATATTTTAAAGATGCTTAAAATGGACACCTCAAAATGCGAGTGTCCTCTGGGCTCTTCAAGACACCTGCCTCAAGGTTCACCCCTGGGTGGCAGAAGGTCTCAGCATCCAGGCGGCAAGAGATGGGCTCCACGCGCAGGTGGAGGCAAGGCACTGGCGCGGACACCAGGAAGGAACTGCAGCGCCATGCGAACGGCCCTCCCCACTCCCCTGGTTCCCGGACAAGTGCCCAAGGCCTGGGCTTGAATTCTTAAGTTGAAGATGGAGAGGATCGGGTACTCTGGGGCAAGAACTGATATTCTCCGCTCGATTCACAGACTTCTCTAAGTGAAGCTCCCTGTGGGTGGCCACGTGATTACCAAGCATGGCAGCTTCTCTGCCGGCTCCCCGTCCGCGGAAAGGTGGCAGGGCGGGAGTTAGGTGCCCTGGGAGTGTCTTTTATCTCAGTCTCACAGGAACTTCGTTTCAACTCAGAGCTGAGTTTCAAGCCTGGGAAGAGGCGGCGGAATCTTCTATGTTGCGCTGCAGGCAGTGTGTGGGACAGAAGGCAGCTCTGTTCAGATGGGTGCTGGTTCTTGTCGCCTCAGACCTCCGAGAACGACAGCCCACAGACCCTCCAGGAGGGTATCTGCTCTGTTTCCAGCAAGAGGAATTCAGGGTGTGGAAGACCCACGCATAAAGGACTCCCACTGACTTCTCAACCATTCTCCTAGGAAGATGCAACAGTTCTCATTGGCAACCCCCACTGATACGCCCAGCATCCTCTTTTGAGTACACCCAGGAATGGCTTTCAGAGTTGTGAAGGCATTGAAAACCCTCTTCCAGCAATGAACGCACACCCATCTCTCTCCAATGGTGTCTATCTAGAGAGTCCCACCGTTTGAGTTTTCTCCTCTTGTCTAGGTGCCCTCTCATCCCTTAAGAGAACATTGTTGTTCCTTATTACCAACTGTCTTCATTGAGGCTTGGAAAGTGGGTGGCCTTGTTTCCCTCCCCAGTGTGGCATGATTGGGCCAGTGTGAACTCCCTAGGAGGTGTGGCCTACTGGGAGGTCCTTAGGTGATTGTTTGTGTGCCCTACCTAGGAAGGTATTTCTCAGAAAAGGGTTGTTGTAAGAGCCTGAGACTGTGCCCAAATTCTCCTGATTCCTTGCTGCAGATGGGACCACTCATTCTTGTTTCAACACTTGCTCCCACCATCCCATCCACTGCCCTCACCACAGTCCAAACCAGTGGTGCCACCTCATCTTGGAACTGAACCTCCAAAATCGTGAGCCAAATAAAGCTCTCTTGCTTTCCTAGGTATGTTATCTCAGGCATTTTGTTGTAGTAATGAAAAGTTGACCAAGATACCCTCCTTCCATCCCCTTTGAACATTACCCACAATGGGACCTATCTTTTTAAGAAGAGCGCTAGACTGTCACTACCGATTCTCCTTTCCCATTGCCACTTCCACAACCACACTGGCCACATTTAGTTACCTCACTCTGATTTCTCTATTCTTATGATGGCCCTATAAGGTTGAGCTTTAGCTAAACTTTCTGATGACAAAACTGAGATTTAGAAAGATAATTTGCTCAGTGCCACAAAGCCAATAAATGGTAGCCCTTAGATTACCCATTACAGAACACTACCCACTACAGTATCTTGCCTTCTGACATCAAAACGGGGTTCTTGTCCATTAGAAGGATGGGTAAGGGGGCCAGTAATCACTCTACAGTTTCTGTATGATAGCGAGGGCAGCATCGGGCAGAGAGAAAGGGAGGACAACGTGGTACAGACCAATGAAACCTGACATTTAGGCATAGCTGTGGGGAGAATAGGATTTGTCAAGCTGTGTTGTTGCCATCAGTGCCTCCCAAACCTGGGCTGTGACTTACTGGACCAGTTTACTTGAGAATAGCCTAGGTTCTCCTGAATGTTTACAATGTGTCTCTGGACAACTGGCAGTCACTTTGGCCTGAAAGGTTGAATGAGATTCCAGCACTACCAATACTAAAAATGTAACTCTGATCCTGATTTCTCATGGCAAAGATCTCCAGACTTCCCATTCAGACTCCATCAGGTCAGAATTTGCTATTAGGATGCAGGGCCATTATCTTCTTCAAGTCCATTGTTACTAGGATCCATAGTGCCTGAACACTGAGGGATTCTGGAACCTTATTCCGCTCAGCTTGCTAAGTGGCAGATATCTGTTTTATATATGAATATCTTATTGCTGTTTTAGCCTTCATATTAAGCCCATTTTTGAAAGCATAGCCTGAAGCCATTCCTGCCACTGGCTTCTTTCTCTTTGCTGTCTCTTTCTTTGAGCTATGAACTGAGTACTTCAATAGCTGCTCTGAAAGCTTTGATGCCTCTTTGGCAATGACTTCAGTCCTGCTGCACTTACCACAGGACTGCAGTTACTGTCTTATGTGGAGAAACATATTTGTGGATGATAAAATGCTGCTTCAATAGGGGGGAAAGTGAATTGATTATATTGAGCATTTTCATAACTGTCACTATTCTAAAAGACAAAAGAGAATAATTTTGGTTTCTTCATCTATTCCACATTTGCACTGATTTTTAATTACAATCAAACATTATTAAAGGAAATCCAAGTGAAACCAGGGGGAAAATTATAACTATGGTTTTGTACATAGGATTCCGTTGGTGCAGGGTGGGAAGAGGTTGGCAGACTCTTTCTAGCTTTTAGATTTGTGCAATATCTGATTATGTATACAATTACTCTAAAGGTATTTTACTCAGTATAATTACAAGGGGAATAATACATGGTATGCAAGGTACTGTAACCTTCTTTTGTGGTCTGAATTCTGAGAAATGAAATCCTACTGCCCTCTGCCTACAAGTAGTTGGTTTAATCTTATGGTATTCTTTCTTTTTATCCCAAAGATCTTTCAGCTGGATAACTCTGTCTTTGTAACTCCCCAGCCTTCTAGGTAGAGAGGCACAGTGGTAGTAGAGTTATGAGCAGAGACAACAAGACAAATTGTACCTGTTTCAAATCACAGCTTAATCACTTACCAGCCTGTTTAATCTGTGTTTAACCTCAGTTTCCCCCTCTGTGTAATGGGTATAGAGTTTTTTACCTCATAAGATTATTGGGAAGATAAAATGCAATACTGACAGCCAAGTGATTGCAACATAGTGAATACTACATGTTGTCATTCTTGCCAAAGTCATGAAAGTCCTTAGCGAAACAATGTTGACGGGCTGTTGTGTTCTAGGAGGTTCACTTGCCACAAGAGGAGCCACCTGATGGATGTTAAAATAAAATAAAATAAAGAGAAAATACTAAAATGGATAAAGTATTACATTGTACATCAACAGTCAGGACAAGAGCTGATCAAGTCACTGTTTCTCATAGTGTCCATTTCACTTCAACAGGTTTCCCCTTTGGTGCTCAGTTAGTTGTCGCCGATCAGGGAGAACATATGATATTTGTCCCTTTGGGACTGGCTTAATTCACTCAGCATGATGTTTTCCAGATTCCTCCATCTTGTTGCAAATGACCGGATTTCATTGTTTTTGACTGCTGTATAGTATTCTATAGAGTACATGTCCCATAATTTCTTTATCCAGTCTACTGTTGATGGGCATTTGGGTTGGTTCCAGGTCTTAGCTATTGTGAATTGAGCTGCAATAAACATTAATGTGCAGACAGCTTGTTTGTTTGCCAATTTCATTTCCTTTGGTAAATTCCAAGGAGTGGGATGGCTGGGTTGAATGGTAGGGTTATATTCAGGTTTCTGAGGAATCTCCAGACTGACTTCCATAGTGGCTTAACCAGTTTGCATGCCCACCAACAGTGGGTTAGTGTCCCTTTTTCCCCACATCCTCGCCAGCATCTATTGTTGGTAGATTTCTGAATGTGAGCCATTCTAACCGGGGTGAGGTGAAACCTCATTGTGGTTTTGATTTGCATTTCCCTGATTGCTAGTGATCTTGAACATTTTTTCATGTGTCTGTTGGCCATTTGGATTTCCTCTTTTGAAAAATGCCTATTGAGGTCCTTGGCCCATCTCTTAAGTGGGTTGTTTGTTTTGATGTTGTGGAGTTTCTTGATTTCTTTGTAGATTCTTGTTATCAACCCTTTATCTGTTGCATAGTTGCGAATATTTTTTCCCATTCTGTTGGTTGCCTCTTCACTTTCCTGACTGTTTCTTTTGAAGTACAGAAACTTCTCAATTTGATGCAATCCCAAATGTTAATTTTGGCTTTGACTGCCTGTGCTTCTGGGGTATTTTCCAAAACGTCTTTGCCAGTACCTATATCTTGCAGAGTTTCTCCAATGCTCTCTAATAATTTGATGGTGTCAGGTCATAGATTTAAGTCTTTAATCCATGTAATACTTTATCCATTTTAGTATTTTCTCTTTGTTTTGTTCTAGTACTATTGGTTGAACTCTGTGATTAACACACAATTATTCTTAGGTGTTTAAATTTTAACTGAAAAGTGATCCCTGTTAAATATAAGAGTGGGAATAAGAGAGAGAGGAGATGTACAATTTGGGACATGCTCAATCTGACTTGCCCCAAATGGTGGAGTTAGAATCATGGGGAATCAGGGGATCCCAATACAATCCCATCAAGGTGGCATGTACCAATGCCATCTCACTAGTCCAAGTGATCAATTTCAGTTCACAGTTGATCACACTGATAGGTCTAAGAGTCAAAGGGATCACACAAACAAGTCTAGTGTCTGCTAATACTAGCTGATAGAATCAAAAAGGGAGAGAACGATCCATCATGGGAAGTGGGATACACAGTAGACTCATAGAATGGCAGATGTCCTAAATAGCACTCTGGCCTCAGAATCAGCCCTTAAGGCATTCGGATATGGCTGAAGAGCCCATGAGAGTATTTCAGGCATGGAAAGCCAAGACACTCTGGCAAAAAAAAAACAAACAAACAAAAAAAAAAACAAAAAAAAAAACCTAAATGAAAGATCTCTGCGAGTGAGATCCCAGTGGAAAGAACGGGGCCATCAAAGAAGGAGGTACCTTTCTCTGAAGGGAGTAGAGAACTTCGACTTTGACTATGTCCCTCTCTGAATAAGATCGAAGTTGGCGAAATCAAAAGGCTTCCATAGCCTTGGCAACTCATGACTAGAGCCTAGGGAGATTACTGACGCCATAAACAAGAGTGTCAAATTGTTAAGTCAACAACAGGAGTCACTGTGTACTTACTTCTCATGTGGGATCTGTCCTTAGTGTGTTGTCCAATGTGAAGTAATGCTATAACTAGTACTGAAACAATATTTTACCCTTTGTGTTTCTGTGTGGGTGCAAACTGATGAAATCTTTACTTAATATATACTGAATTGATCTTCTGTATATAAAGATAATTGAAAATGAATCTTGATGTGAATGGAATGGGAGAGGGAGCGGGAGATGGGAGGGGTGTGAGTGGGAGGGAAATTAAGGGGGGGGAGTCATTGTAATCCATTAACTGTCTTTGAAAATTTATATTTACTAAATAAAAAATTTAAAAAGCTAGGAAAAGTTGACAAACACACAAATAAAATAAAATACCTGGAAATGTGGATTGTCCCTGGATTCTGCTTAATCTGAGTCATTGTTAAGGGTCTACACTCTCCAAGTCCTGACAGGACAAATTGAGACCCTGAACTTGTCAGCCTCTACTATCTCGATTTACTACGCTCATAAGATTAGATGCAAGTTTTAATTTCTTACTTTTTAAAATTTTTATTAATATAAAAACAGATTTCCTGTATTGCATAGATACAATTCTCTTCTTCCCACTCTCAAATCATCTTTCTTTCTTTTTTTTCCAACAATTTTTGCAAAAATATATTTTTTGTATTTCATATGTACAGTTTTTAGAGCATAATGATACTTCCCACCACACTTTCTTTTGAGATGAGTTATCCTTCTGGGAACTGCTAAACAATGGTGATGATGACAGCTGTTTTCAAGAAATGCTTTCTAGGGGCAGGCTGTGGGCCCTGTGGTTAAGTAGCTACCTGGGGCACCTGCATCCCCTATAAGAGTGCCTGGTTTGAGCTTTGCTTACTGCACTTCTGATCCAGCTTCCTGCTAAGTTGCACCCTGGGAGGCAACAGTGGTGGCTCAAACACTGGGATTCCTGCCACATACCTGGCAGATGTGGATTGAATTCTGGGTTCCTGGCTTTGGCCTGGCCCAGCCTTGGCTGTTACAAGATGTAGCATTCTCTCTCTCTCTCCTCTCTATCTCTCTCTGCCTTTCAAATAAAATGAAAAATCAGAAAATCAAGTCAAATAAAATAGGTACTTTTCAGGGGCCAGCTTTTGGTGCCATGGTTAAGATGCTGCTTGGATTGCCCACAGAATTCTATATCAGAGTGTTTAGGTTTGAGTCTCACCTGTACTTCTGATCCAGCTTCCTGCTAATACACACCCTGGAAGGCAGCAGGCACTGGAGCAAGCACTTGGGTTCCTGTCACCCATGTGGGAGGCCCAGATGGAAATCTTGACTCCTAATTTCAGTCTGGCCCAGCCCAGGCTGCTGCATGCAGTTGGGGAGTGACCCAATGGACAAAAGATCTCTTTGTGTCTGTCTCTGTCTCTCTGCCTTTCAGATAAATGAAAGTAAATAATTTTTAAAAAGTTTTAAAAAGAAATAGTTTCCAAAAATGGGAAGACCTGTGAGGTGGGAGTGGCTGGGAAAGAAGGGGGAGCCTGCTTGAGAGAAGGACACGTGGGCTTCTGAGAGCTGTGCTTTCATTTCTCCGTGACCTTAGAACTTGATTATTTCATCCAGACCCATGTTCTTCAACATGTGGTCCCTGGAAGCACTTCCGGGGAGCCCTGTCCAGACTTTCTGTGTCAGAGTTGCTGTGGGTGGAGACAGGTAGTCTGTCCTAACTAGACTTCTAGCTGATCCTCACGCATAACCAACCAGGGGAAGCTCTGACATCAAACACAGTTGAACATATGAGGGTATTTGGAAAGTTCACAGAAAAGTGGAATTGAAAAGTTGCAAAGAACTTTATTTCAATGCAAACATTTTTCACGATATGCCTTTTCCATGACCTCTTTGAAGACCCCTTGTGTTGATGCCACTCAATGTTATTTCAGTTTCAAGTACTTCTCGTCTTGTTTTAAGAAGGAAAAAGAGATTATTAACACTTACAATCGAGCAATCCTGCAAGGTCTAGGGGCTTTCCACCTTGACTTTGCTCTGAAGTGGAAGCTATGAAAGCTACCAAACTCTTTTTAATGTAAGAATGAAGAACAAACATTTACTAAGTGTTTGGAGCTCTTGACTGAGAGGTAGTATGAATGTGCCAAGCATTATTACGGGAGAAATATGTAGGTGGAGTTGACATATGTATACCCCAAACCCCCATTTGCCATCATTTAAGAAAATAGATACCGAAGTGGTGCCAGTGAATCTTATAGCTAAGCTACTGTTTTGGCTCTATTAAGGGAGGGCTTGCTTAACCCCAGGGAGCTGTAAAACATCAGCTGAGCATTGATGGAGTTTGGAGTCAAATAGAAACCTGTTCTCCTGTGAAAACATGCACATCTGTGGAATTGCATTGCTATAATCAGGACACAACCAAATTCACAGATGTGCCCAATTTTCTGTTTCCTCTGTATTTTCCCAGTTTCACGGCACAATGACAAATGAGGAAAGTATTAAACGGATTTTGCATAGCATCTCATGGAAGCCGTTCACAAATCTCACTGGTGGGAATGCACTTCACAAATGTTAATAGTTAAGTGCTACATCTGTCTAATCCATCTCTGGGATACACTAAGCTCTCTGTTACTTTGCATATAGCAAATTGAAGAAATCCCATTATTCTAAGTCAAGCTTAAAAAAAAAGATTTTCTTTAAAAAAATTCTCCTCTTCCCATGATTTTCCTTCTTTTACTTTCACATTTGCAAGCACACATGACTGCCAACTATAAAGTAGAATCAGAAAGTAATATCTGGGGCAGGCGTTTGGCCTAGTGGATGAAATACCCACATCCCATATTTGATGCCTGGGTTTGATCCTGACTCCACTCCTGACTCCAGATCCCTGATGATGCAGACACTAGGAGGCAGCAGTGATGGCTCAAGTACTTGGATTTCCCATGTGATAGACCCAAACTGAGTTCCTGGCTTCTGGCTTTGTCCTTGGCCCAGGTCCAGTGATTGGGGGTATTTTTTTTTAATTAATTAATTTATTTGAGAGGCAGAGTTACAGAGAGAAAGGAGAAGTAGAGAGAGGTCTGTCTTCTATCCACTGCTTCACTCCCTGAATGGCCACAATAGCCAGAGCTAGGCCTATCCAAAGCCAGGAGCCAGGAGCTTCTTCTGGGTCTCCCACATGGGTGCAGGGGCCCAAGGACTTGGGCCATCTTCTACTGCTTTCCCAGGCCATAGCAGAGAGCTGTATTGGAAGTAGAGAAGCCAGGATTCAAACCAGCATGCATATGGGATGCCAGCACCACAGGCAGAGGCTTAACCTACTAGACCACAGTGCTGGCCCCTTTGTAGGTATTTAGGAAGTGAACCAGAGGTGGGAGCACTCCCTCTCTGCCTATTTGTCTCTCCTTCTGCCTCTCAAATAAGCAAAATTTTTCAAAAAGAAAAGATTATCTAACTGAGGAAAGCCAAAATGGAGATATGTAAGCCCTAAAGTCTTCTCTCTTCCACTGTATGTGTTTTTCATCATTTTTAAACTACTAAAATCCTAGGAATCACAAAATTTCTCTCCTAACACCCTCCTATATTTTCATAGTTTATAAAAGAGAAAACCTACTGTAATGGACAATAGTATTTTCCTGACCATTAGCACAACCTGCCACACACACAAATCTTTAGTTAACAGGATTTGAGTTTCTTGTTCAGAATATCACCATGTTGCCTTTCTCCAGTAAGCAGTCTTGAGAGATCTGCCAACCAAATGACCCCTGCCCTCCAGACAGTGAATGGCTTACCCAAACTAGGCCAACCAGGCAGGCTTTGCTGGACAGAGTCTTGAGCACATTGTGACAAGGCCAGGGGCAGTGTCTTGCCAATGCTGTCTTTAGTTCCAGTGCCCCAGAGCTGCCCTGGGTCCTGAATGTCTCCAGTGTGGTTCTCTAGTCTTTGCTGCTTTTGCTTCTCCAATCTTTCCCAGAGACTACTCTTTTTTCTTAGTCTCGCAAAAGTTCTGTATTGTTGCTTACCATCAGAGATGCCAATGAAAATCTTTACGTATTGGCTATTACTTATGGGAGAAGGCAGTGAGCAGTGGGAACATGCTCCTTACTGAAAAGGATGTTTGTGGTCAGGATGCCTGCCAGTGGGCTACTCGCAGACACAGCACTTTTACTAAGGCCTTCAGTTCCACCATTGTGCTCATTTTAGGAACAACAGTGTTGTCACTTAAGCTAGGTTTTACCTATGGCCATTAAAACAAAAAAGAAAATGACACTAATAAGAGAGAGGAAGAGATTCTAACCAAGTGAGGCTGGGTGAAGTCTGGTGTGGTGATGGCAACAACGCTGAATAAGAGGAGTAGAAAGAGCTGCACTTTGAAGACATTGTCCTGAGTGGCTCCCAGAGATGGAGAATCCTAGAGGTTCTTTTGTGATTCCCACCACACACCAGATCCACGACTTGAGAAAGATTGTCTTACAGAGGAAGAAGAGAACCAGGGGTACATGACTGGAGGAGTTTCCTTTACTGAGTTAAGTGGTATTGATAAATCCCACACTGATTTTTATATATGCCACAGGAAATTAGGATGAAGCTGTAACATTCCCACTCAGAACAATGAGTAGATTAAACTATGAAGGATCAACATCTGGTTTACTTGTGAGAGAAGGCAAATCTATATGACGTTAGTGTGAGGCTGAACACTAACATCAGGCCTAGGGAGGAGACTGAGATCAGCCCTGCGTCTACTTCTGCGCCTCCTTCCTTCTGCAGCACCTGAGCTTAGTGTCCTGTGATCCAGTCATCTACGGGACTAGTTACAACTGCTACAGTGCACTATGCATGCTCATGCCTTACACAATTGTTCCCTTACCTGGGACACCCTTCTTCCTCTTGTCTACTCTATTTATTTATTTATTTTTAAAGATTTATATATTTATTTGAAAGGCAGAGTTACAGAGAGGCAGAGGCAGAGAGAGAGAGAGAGAGAGAGGTCTTCCATCTACTGGTTCACTCCCCATATGGTCGCAATGGCTGGACCTGAGCTGATCCAAAGCCAGAGGCCAGAAGTCAGGAGCTTCTTCTGGGTCTCCCACGCAGGTACAGGGGCCCAAGGACTCGGGCCATTTTCTACTGCTTTCCCAGGCCATAGCAGAGAGTTGGATCGGAAGTGGAGCAGCCGGGTCTCAAACTGGTGTCCACATGGGATGTCGGCACTGCAGGTGGTAGCTTCACCAGCTGTGCCACAGCACCAGCCCCAGCTACTGCTATTTATTTGTCCACACATTCCAGGTCAGATGACTTCTCTGTGCACTCTAGAAAAGGCATCCCTTTTTCAAGATACTTCATTTGCCTCTGTAAGAAAATTACTGAACTATTCTGATTTTGTTTAAACCACTTTAAAATGGTTTAAAAAATACTAATTGGAGTTAGTGTTTTGGCACAGCTGATTAAGCCACTACTTAAGACAGGAACATCCCATATGGAAGTGCTGGTTTGCATTCTGGATGCTACACTTCCAACTGAGCTTCCTGTGGATGCACCTAAGAGCGCATCAGAAGATGGTTCAAGTGCTTGGAACCCTGGTATCCATGTAATGGACTGAGATGGAGTTCCTGGCTCCGGGCTTCAGCCTGGCCCAGCCCTAACTGTGAACCCGCAGAAGAAGATACAATTCCTCCCTCTCTCTCTCTCTCTCTCTCTCTTTCTCTTTCTCTCTCTCTCTCCCCCTCTATCTCTGTTACTTTGGCTTTCAAATAAACAAAGAAATGTATCTTAACATATGCTAATCACTAATGTTTGTCATATAAACAGTGCCCCTACTGCTGGGACAGCACATGATCTGCGGGGGGGGGGGGGAGCTCTGGAGGGCCAAATATCTTATAAAGCTTATCTGGAAAGTTTTTCCTGCGTTCCCACTCTCTCTGGAATGCTGGCGCCATTGTGGGACCACTCCTATGGTTCAGTGAGTGTTTATGTGTCTACTGCCCCCGGAAAAAAGGGGAAACTTTGAGAGCAGGCACTGTTTCTTATTTATGCCTGCATCTCCAAATGACCAGCAAAGTATTGGCAAATGTTTGAGGCTCAATGAATTATTCTTGAAGAAATTCATGGAGAAATATTCATACTTAATTCAGGGCCTACCTTGCACATAAACAGTATTTGTTAAATTGAATTCCTATAAACAAAACTTTGTGACTTTGGCACTTTCCTAATGTCCAGTTTGGATATTGTTCCTGTGTGTGTGTTTGGAGATATTGGTGATAAAATGCCAAAATACACTTTTGTCTTTTAATACATGCCTCACTTGTATTGACTGCAGAGGAGATGCTCAATAAGCATTACTCTTTTTTGCAGACCAGAAATACTGAGACTCCTTTTCTTAATGAAGTGTGCAGCTCAGAGCAATTGAAAAGTCTCTCAACATCATGATGATAAATGATTGAGAAAATGTGTTTCTTGCTAATAAAAAACTGTCTCTTCTATTAAGATGTTTCAAGGGAAACAGAGAGGAGTAAAAGCCCATAATGTTAGGCAAGGATAAAACATTACTTGTGAAGTTAGAGGATTTTTTCCTCAATTTTTGAATGAGATAACATTATGAAGAAGACAATTTGTAAACTATTACACTGATTGAATGTTTTGTTTGGCTGGTAGAATGTCACATTAGCTGAAACAGATGAGAAGAGGTAACTCAGAAATTTTAATGTGCTCCACTTTCACCAGAAAAAAAATCCAAAGCCATCAAAAATAGTTGAAAGGAGAGTCCTCAAAAATCAGAGTGCAGAAACTATTGCTGGGGCATCCCAAATGGATACACTATCAGAGCTCCTCCAACGACGACTAATGTCAGCCATGCTAACCCTCTTGAGGAATGATCTCACTTGGTTCCATGTGTGCTGTTCCCTGGGGCAAGGAGTGAGCTGAAATAGGAAATAATAGGTGGCAGTGTTGTGGCACAGTGGGTAAAGCTACTGCCTATGAAACTAGCATCCTATATGGGCACCCATTTTTGTCCCAGCTGCTCTGTATCCCACCCGGATCCCTGCTAATGGCCTACAAAAAACAGCAGAAGGTGATCCAATAAGCCCTGGCCGTTGTGGCCATCTGGGGAGTGAACCAGCAGATGGAAGATCTCTTTGTCTCTCCCTCTCTCTCTGTAACTCTTTGATATAAATAAATTCATATAAATAAATCTTTTAAAAAAACAATAAGAAGAAGTATTAGGAGTACAGTTTCTGGTTAATTCATCAGAAGACTCAGCATTCCAGTTTTTCAGGGTTTTTTGGCTTAAATGGTAGGATCAGCATTCTTTAGAACAACATGTTTGTTAGTAGCTTCAGGGAGTTTCCGCAGTAACAAGAACCTTTCAAAGCATCCACACCAGTTCTGAAGGGGAAGGCCATGTCCTCCACCACCCAGGTTGCACACAACTTGGGTAAAGAATGAATGGTCAGTGCTGGTGCTGTGTCACAGCTAGTTAGGCTGCCACTTGTGAGGATGGCTGCCCATATCAGAGCCGTGGTTGGGATCCTGACTGCTCCGATTTTGATCCAGTTTCCTGCTGATGTGCCTGGGAAGGCAGTGGACCATGGCCCTAGGACTTGGGCTCCTACACCCAGTTGGAGACCAGTATGGTGTTCCAGGCTCCTGGCTTCAGCCTGGCCCAGGCCTGGCTCTTGTGGCAATTTGGGAAGAAAAGCAGTGGATGAAAGATATTTCTCTAGCTCTCCCTCCCTCTCTGTCACTCTACCTGTTGAGCAAACTAATAATTTTTTTAAAAGAAGCATGAATTCTCATACTCCCTGGGACCAGTGGGCTTTGCCAGTTTTTATACACTGGACATGAAAATCATAATTCCTGGGGCTTATGAGATTTCTGAGGACCTAAAAAAAGGCTTAAAAGGTGATATTTTTTAAAAAGCAGTTATTGCAAAATACAAAATGGTAAAAATTGAAATTAAAAACTATTTAACCCAATGTCTCCAACACGCAATACTATGCCCCAAATCATTTAGTGTTAAATTTACAATTAATGGAATTGTCATAATATTTGAAAACAACTAAGTCTAGATTTTATCATTTTGTAAGTGATCAAGAAATTTATATAGGCAGGCAGGATAAAATCGATTAGATTTGTAAGCTGGAAGACCATGCCCCTTGTGTGATCTCATGCCCCCACCTGATCCCACCTGCATATCCACCTGTCAATCAGACTACATAGCCACACTCCCTTTTGGAGTAAATAAAAGGCCTGATACATGGTGAGCCCTCCCTTGTTGCCCTGCACCTTTGGGGCACCTGGTCCATTGGCCTGCTATCTGCCTCCACTTTGCTGACGTGGTAAGTTACGAGTGGTTGCTCATAACCACATGCCTGCTCCACATCGTTCGCTCCTGGCCTGCTCTCTGCTTGGCATGGACCACACTTAGCTTCTATACCACTCTTTCTCCCCCAAATAAAGCCCTCACTTCCCTGTGCATTTCTCTCACTAAATAAAATCCTTAAAAACTCAGACCATGTTGTCTGGTCTATTTGAGCCAGTAACAGAATTTTTCTCTGAATAAGTGGCAAGAACCCACAGGGTTATTAATATTGAAAATTATTAATAAGCAGTCCAATATCAAATCACTGTCAATTGCAAATTGCTACTCATAGTCAAGTAATTTCAAACACAAATCTATACTCATCAATTCACTTATTTATTTATTTCCTTATAAATAAATGAGAGAGGGAACCTATCTGCTGGTTCATTCCCCAACTACACAGACTGTTCAGCACTGGGCCAGGCTGAAGCTTGGAGAACTTCTTGAGCCATTGCCTGCTGCCTCTCTGGGTCCACAATAGCAGGAAACTGGAATGGAGAGCTAGTGCTGGGACCCAAACCCAGGTATTCTTATACAAATGCAAATAGAGGCCTCAGATTTTAAAGTATATGGGGATTATCGTTAAGGTAAAATGTGAATACATTCTCATATATTTGATGTCTTACAGAGCACTGTAGGAAAGACTGCCTGGACTCTACAAAGGTGCTTCAAACCCACAATGGTGCTATTAATTGTGCTTGAAGACAATCCCCAGAAGCTACATACATCTCCCTTCTCACTCCTCTCTTCCAGGCATAGCCCAGGGAGCAGGAGGCAGTAATGAAGGGTGCAAAAAGCATTGGAACCAGAGTCAAACATCCAGGTTTTAGTTCTAGGTTGATGCCTCTTTTGTTATATGACCTTAGGAACTGAGTCTCATGATTAACAGGTGGCTCTATCTGCAAAACATGGTAATGAAGTGATACAACAAGGGAATATATTAGATTGTACTAATACCCATCTGTAGGACACAAGAGGCCACTATCAATTTCACGTGTTTCAATCTAACACATGAAAGCATTTTGAAAACTGCAAATGTTTGCAGGGGTCGAGATTCAGAGGAAATTAGCAAGCAAGGAAAGAGAGGAAGAGAGGAGATGCTGGTGCTGCCAGGTGAGGGTTAAAGAACCACATCGGAGCAGCCTTTAAGCTTCCTACAGCCAGAGGCAACTCTTTGATCCCTGGTCTGGCACCCTCTGTGTCAATAATCATGTGCCCTTCCTTGATCCTGAAAACTGCTGTTACTGAGAGACCTGTCTCGAACCTTTCTGTCTCCCCAAAGCACAGATACCACTCAGAACTCCCCTTCCCCTCATAGCCATCCCCCTCCTCTTTCCCAGCAAATGGAGCAATTGGAGTAGATAAGGCAGGAGTATGAATCCCTCCCCCAGCAATTTCCAGCCTGGTGAGCTTGGGGATTATTTTGAGGGACTAACATCCAGAATTTCCAATAGCCTGTAAAATCATTTTCTCATCCATCAGTTTCAAATACCACAAGGAGGCAAATGATTGTGATACAGATTCTGCATCTTTTTTTTTTTTTTTCTTAGTCTTTCTTTTTCTTCTCTTCTAAATTTGCTGCTGTAGAGAATATCACCTTCCTGGCTTGATTTTACTCACAGAAGAGAAAATACATATCAGATACACCAGATAGACCCCAGGACAGAGCAGTGGCTTCTTCACCCAAGAGGAGGAGGGTGTGGCCCTTCTCACTTTATCAATGGGAAACCACGATGATCAGGTAAAGGGTTAGACATTTTTAGATAAAAGGCCAGCAGGGTATCACAGAAAGGTTTTCTTTTTTTTTTAATATTTTTTTTTAACAGGCAGAGTGGACAGTGAGAGAGAAAGAGACAGAGAGAAAGGTCTTCCTTTGCCGTTGGTTCACCCTCCAACGGCCGCCGAGGCTGGAGTGCTGCGGCCGGTGCACCGCGCTGATCTGAAGCTAGGAGCCAGGTGCTTCTCCTGGTCTCCCATGCAGGTGCAGGGCCCAAGCACTTGGGCCATCCTCCACTGCCTTCCTGGGTCACAGCAGAGAGCTGGACTGGAAGAGGAGCAACCAGGACAGAATCTGGCGCCCCGAGCAGGACTAGAACCTGGTGTGCTGGCGCCGCAGGTGGAGGATTAGCCTATTGAGCTACGGCAGCACCAGCCAGAAAGGTTTTCAATGAGCAGTTTTCCTGGGAGAGGAAGACTTTGTTTCTTCAAAGTTTCCTGATGTTGATAGCTTCGTGGCTCTGGGTCAGGGAACATTCCAGGGAGCTCCAGACATTCTCAGAGTCTTTGGACTCTGCATTTGCTGGGTTTTGGGAGAGGAAAAGGGAAACTGAGGAAAAAAGAGGAAGAATCATGGGGAACCAGCTCTCCATGCTCCTAACACACACTCAGTTGTGGCTCCTGGTTGGTAAGGGTCGTTGTGAGGGGTCCCCAAGACGTGGACTCTGACCGCCTGCCCTGCTATAGATGAATCCTTTCCTCTTGCAAAGTCGGTCTCCAGTGTGCTTAATGAGGGAGAAATGGGATGGGGTTTTTTCCCCTTCAGAATCATTCCAGCGTGAGTTGCAGGATGATTAGTGTGGATCAGCCTCAGTTGGGATATTATGGCTTAAATTATTCCTATTAGTTTCCAGCTGACCTTGGAACACAAACATTACATCTGATTTCAATGAAACTTTAGACTTTGTTGTTCTCAGTCAACTAATGAAACAGTTGAACCTTCCCAAGACTTGCGGTCATTATAATAAAGAGTAAGCATTATCACAAATAATGCAAACCGATTTACAAGATGGCAAAAGTGATATTCTGGAAGTTCTGTGCAAAGACTAAAAATGTGAACCAAACGCTGAGAAAAGACGGGGTGTCGTCCAAAAGGTTGATGCATTACTGCCAAAAGGCAACCCCACCTGGCAGCCTCACTTTTAGCCAGTGAGGTTGGCACAAGGGACAAGTTACAAGAAACTGTTAATAGCAAAAGCCACTTTAAAAGTCTGATGCCTAAAGCTCTCCAATACACTCTAAATGTTTAAACCAGTACTCAAAACTGATTAAAGCATTTATGGAAAATAAAAGTGTTTTGCCAATGGAAAAAAAATTGAGGGATCTTGGTTGTTGCTATTTGTTTGTTTGTTTTTATTGAGGTGTAGAACAGAAACCCCAAATTTGGCAGATTTCCCAGCTTGGGAAATCTAATTTGGTTTTAAAAGTTGAAGAGTTTATGCCACCCTCAAGCAATTTATCAAAACTCAATGGATTTTTAAATCCAATATAATGACCCTCCTGTCCTCGGAGTGAGTGCTATCCTCTTCACAGTTTTATTCCTAATGTTGAGTACGGCTCCTGGTTCATAGCAGACAGTAAATGAGCAATGATAACTAAGTCTCTACCAGGTGGGGACGGGGTCTCATAGCTCACTCTGGAGCACATCTTGTTGAAGTGGACTCTTCAGGGATGTCTCAGATGAGCTGTCTTTGGGACTAGAATGTCACATCTCAGCTTCCTGCCCCTACTCCTCCATATGCCTGAGGAATACTTTATCATCCTTCAAGCCACTTTCTTCGGTGATTCCCAAACCGGTGCTGTCTAAGGTTTGGGGACCTGAGACACCAGATTTGACTCCTGCTTCTGCCACTTAGAGGCTTTGGAATCTTGATAGATGACTTGACTGTTTTGTGCCTCAGTTTTTCCCTATGTAAAGTCAGCTTTTGTGAGGATTAAGTGGGTTAATATATTTATATAATGACCACTAAACAAATTTCAGCTGTTAGTGTCTTGAGTTACTTGCCACAGTGTACTGCAGTTATTTATTTATTTTCCCTTCCTTCAGTAACAACTCATGGAGGTTAAGACTTCTGTCTTTCTATCTTTGTACTTCCTGGGTTTACAAAGCACAGACTCTACACTTGGCAAGTAAGCAAGCAATGTTTACTTATTGAATAAGGCTAAACCCAGCCCACTCTCCGAGAAGGCACTGAGACCAATCTCTCTTTTATTCCTCATGGAGATCCTTCTAGATGCAGAAGACTTTTAGCTGATAAACCTGTAAATTCCATATTCTTCACAATTCACCTGGTTAGGACCAAATTAGAGTGATCTAATTGTCACCAAGAATCCTGACATAGCCCCATGGTTTCACTCTGGGCAAGCTTGCTTTTAGTGACTTATAAATCGACTTGCAGTGTGATTTCGCCTTTAAGAAATGTCTTCCTCTCCTTATTATTTTAAGCAACTTCACATCATTCTTACTGTATTTCATTTTCTGAGTGAAAGTCAGCTCCTTTCCCGCTTGCACAACCAGAGTTGGGGGAGAGGAGAGGTTTCTCCTGTGCCACATTCTTCCAAAACTATCATTGATTGGAAGGATCTGTCTTTTCCCCATCTTTTAACCACATTTAAAAAAATTGCACAAAGTGTTTCCCCAGTTTCTGTTCTAACTGATGTCATTCCCCAAGAACCTAAGACTTCAAATAAAATTCATAATAAAAAAAATGCACTTGTAGGCCACAAAACAGTATAAAATTGAAGCTACTTTGTCGTTTCTATGAAAATAATTGCGTATCTACCAAATGATTGGTGTTTAAGTTCCAGCATTGGGTTAGAAATGGAGATGAAAAAACAAATACAGGTAGTACTTGGATGGCACAACGATTGTGATGGTAACAAATACATTAATAAGGTTAGGAAGCCCTGGGTTAGAGGAGGTCCCTGTTCTGTGAGAAATACAGCAGTGTTAAATCCTGGAGGTAGGATTTCCCCACTTGTCTTTCTCTCTCTCTCTCTTTTAAAGATTTATTTATTTATTTGAAAGGCCGGGTTACAGAGGCAGAGAGAGAGTTTTCAATTCCTAAACAACCAGGGCTGGGCCAGGTGGAAGCCAGGAGCCAGGAACTCATTCTGGGGTTCCTACTTAGGTAGCAGGGATCAGGTAATTTCTCAAGTAATTGGAAACATTAATTACTTATGACACATAGGCAATGGTCTCTTGTCTCAGCCAAGGGATTCAAAATTCTAGCTGATGGTCGCTTATTTCCTGTTATAAAAATGAGCCACTAATTGTCCTTATGAAAAGCAGTTTACCATTTAACCACAGGGGAATTACAAACAAAAGAGGTTTTTTGGGTCATTAGTTCATGTCCTACCAGTATTTACCCTCCCACTTCCTACAGGGTTATTTCTAGTTTTTTTGTCCACTCCAGTTTTCTGGGCCCCAAGTAGTTTCTTCTCACCACTGCTCTACAGTGTGATAGTGTTCCTTGCAGAAAAGTCATTCTTGACAGTCCAGTCTTTCCTGTATATGTTATTAATCTTGATTATCCATGGCGAAATACACCTTTTGTGTCTTCTTCAATTAGCACAAAAACTCCTGAATGCCTACCTTGTGCTAAGCTCTAGGTTCAGGCCAGGAGACAAGAAACTAAGGAAGATCTAATTCTTGAAGTCTGGGCTTCTACAAAATGAGTGATGTTTACTTTCTCTTCTCTTGCCACCCTCCTGCTCTTTGTTCTCAGAGCTAGCCCTAGGTCAAACTGGAAAGGAGGAGGAGCCCAAGGACTGTGTTTGGGGAAACTTTCATCTCCCTCTTTTCTGGCATCCAGTGCCATAGGTGAGCTTCATACACCCAGCAAACAGGACACTTCATAGCCTACTTCCATCCTTCATCCTCGAATAACTGATATCAAATATTCCTGGTGATAATAAATTTGTGTTTGAGTCCTCCATCTGCTGTGAGTTGAAAGTCCTTGTGTCTAGTTCAAAATTGTAGTTTATTTTTGTAGTTTACGTTTTTCCTACACCGAAGGCTAGCCTGGTTGGGGGGGGTAGAAAAATTATTTGATTACGGTAAAAAAATCTAAGTCCCAACCCTGTCACTGACTGATTTCATGACCCTGGGCCAATCATTTAACCTTTCACCCTAATGCCCCACCTTATAAACTGGGACCACTGCTATTGCTACTAGCCCTGTGGCTTCAGTGCTTTTCCTGATTCTAATGAGACAGTGTTTATGAAGGGCTTTGTGACGTACCACATGATTTACAAAAACCAGTAGAAAAGTAGGTAGTGGATACTCTGGTTTCTCTTCAGACCGTATAAATCTTTCGCCTTTTACTAAAGAAAAGTAGGTAGTGGAAACTTCAGGAGGTTGGACCTATTGGGAAGTTATTTTGGTGTAAAATTTTGAAATCCATGCACGTGAGAGATCTTCAAAAAGTTCATGGAAAATGCATAGTATGAAAAAAATTGTGTATGGGTGTGTCTCTTTGGGGGAGGAGGACTGTCTTCCTTTACCTTTCCCTCTTGCTCTTGATTGCTATTTATTTCTGTTATTTATATTAATTTTTGTATGTTCTCTAGCATCATACAGTCCTGAATAAGGCAAAGCTAATATTTGGTTACTTATTTTTGTAGACACCTGCACATTATTGGGCACTTTCTCAAATATTTTGTTGCAATAACACTATCACAGCGTGCTGATGGTGAAAATTCTATTGTCCATCTGATTCTTATTCTTTTGCAGGTAATAGAGTAATCATGAATGCTGTTCACCCAATATTTCGGGTTCACCCAATATTTCGGATGCTTTCTGTGGGGAGCAATCCGGACTGGACTGAGTTACTGGAATTAAGACTTATTCTATGCATCTGCTCTCCCACAATATGGCGCTGGGAGAGAAGAAAACAGCTTCTACCCAGCTGCCTCCAGTTCAGTCAATAAACTGTAGGACTTGCTCCTGATTGGTGGAGAGCAGCGTACTCGGCGTGTGGGCAGCCGAGTTAGGATTGGTGGAGGAGGACTATAAAGGAGGAGAGAGACGGCATGCACCAGGAACATCTAAGGGGACCATCTAGCTGAAGGAACACCTGTGCAGCCCCCGAGAGAACCGGCCGGCGGTGTGCCGCTCCCCTGCGGAAGTGGGGAAAGCGGCCAGGGGGAACCGCCCTTCCACGGAGGTGGAAGGGATAGTAACCAACCCGGGAAGAACCAGCAGCAAACCCGGGGAGGGCCGAGCAGACGAAAGAACAGCGCAGGGTCCTGTGTCGTTCCTCCACGAAGACGGGGAGCGACATAATGGTGCCGTGACTCGGATAGGAAACCTAGGACGGATAGGAAACTTAGGAGGGAAGAAACGGGAAGAACTGGGAAATTACCGGAGAGAGAGACTAGCAAACAGCCTAGGGAAAAGCCGGACGAAAAGGGGTGCCGGAAGAAGCTATTGAAAGCCTAGGCATAGACTCAGATACGGACTACGGACTACGGGGGGGAAGCTGGGAGAAATCTCTAAGGTCGAAAGCGAAAGTGAAAGCTAGAACAAACAGACTCGGATGCGGACTGTGGGGAGAGGCCAGGAGAAATGAGGGAGGAGTATTGTTGGAGGAAAGCTTGGGGAAACATACCAGGTAGAGAAAAATGTTAGGGAAATTGAAGCCGCGGGGGGCAGGCCGAGGCGGAAACGAAAGCCACTTTGGGATTCTCAAGTTAGCCCGGGAATGGGGGGCGAAAAGTTGAAACCAGAAGCGGAAACGTAAGCCAGATTGGGATCCGTCTGATTAGCCCGGGGAGCAAAGGACGGGAAGCCAAACCGTGGGGCGGAGACGTATGCTGGGTTGAATTCGCCAGGCTAGCCCGGGGAACTTGGATTGAATGCTAGTGGCGGAGACGCAAGCTACGCTGTGTGACTCGCGGAAGCCGCCGCGTGCAGAGAGAGCACGGGGCGTGAATAGATAGGGAATGCGGGGCTGGCGCGAGGCCGTGGTTCAGACGCGAAAGGGCTAGTGAGTAACCGCGGAGTGTGCGCGCAAAGCCGAGCCGCGCAGATGAGAGAGGCGCGGGCTGAAGCGGCTCAGAGCCGGCGAGGCGCCGAGAAGTAGCCTTGGGGCGGAGCCTGCCGGCAGGGCGAGGCGCCGGGAAGCCGCAGGGATAAGAGAAACAGAAGTTTAGAAGTAAAATGAGAGAAATGGGAATGTTGGCAGACAGAAGTAAAATGGGAGAAATAGGAATGCCCGGAGATAGAGAAATAGAGAAATAGAAAGGCCTCCCTACAATACTGCAATTAGAAGGCTTGGATTCGGTCTGCCTGATTAAGGCGGTAAGCGCCAGCAGGCGGCTCGACCAAAGTATGAGCCGCAGGTCACCGAACACAGGCGCGCATCAGCGCCTAAAAACCTCCTCACAACATGGCGAAGAGAGGACCCGGATTCGGTTTGCCTGATTGATAGGACTTGTAAGAACCTGTGGCAACTCTAGCAAGTAGAGCAGAGTGTGTGCCGTGGGACACCGAAGACAGGCGCGTATCAACGCCAAAAATAAAAAGAAAGGGGGATCTGTGGGGAGCAATCCGGACTGGACTGAGTTACTGGAATTAAGACTTATTCTATGCATCTGCTCTCCCACAATATGGCGCTGGGAGAGAAGAAAACAGCTTCTACCCAGCTGCCTCCAGTTCAGTCAATAAACTGTAGGACTTGCTCCTGATTGGTGGAGAGCAGCGTACTCGGCGTGTGGGCAGCCGAGTTAGGATTGGTGGAGGAGGACTATAAAGGAGGAGAGAGAAGGCATGCACCAGGAACATCTAAGGGAAACATCTAGTTGAAGGAACACCTGTGCAGCCCCCGAGAGAACCGGCCGGCGGTGTGCCGCTCCCCTGCGGAAGTGGGGAATGTGGCAGGGGGAACCGCCCTTCCACGGAGGTGGAAGGGACGGTAGCCAACCCGGGAAGAACCAGCAGCAAACCCGGGGAGGGCCGAGCAGACGAAAGAACAGCGCAGGGTCCTGTGTCGTTCCTCCACGAAGACAGGGAGCGACACTTTCCATTTGAAGCACTTGGTAAGGTTGTACTTCTTGGTCCCCTTGAGCTTAGTTAAGGTCATGTGAGTCTTTTGGGCCAATGGCATGTGAGGAGAGGGTTGTGTGTCCCTCACAGGCCGGAGCATTCATTCTGAGGCCCTCTAGAGCTCTCCCTTTCCCCTGTGCCAAGGCAAATGACAGAGTTACATGCAGTGGCGCCTCTGTCAGCCTGGGCCCAGAGTGGGACTGGAAATGACACAGCAGCTGAGGCTTTCTGTGTCTGTTGTGCACTGTGGGCCAGCTCAGCTTCCACTCTGATCCATTTTCCGCTCCCAAAACCTTCACTCCAAAGCTTTGGGGACAGATCTCCTACAGGATTTAGAATGTAACTTCTGGCTTTAGGTAAAGGGAAAAAATTCACACCTCCAACTACTTTATGGTGGAAGTGGGATAGGGATGCTTGTTTAAAGGGTTAACCTGGTACCTGGCCCACCCTAACCTTTGCATTTAATGACTGGGGCTCCTGAGGACATCCCAGCTTAACTTTGGAACTTTGGGTTGTCTTTCTCTATCTGGTTGCTTATGTTTCCTGTATTCTAGGAGTTCTTCAAAACTTTTGACCACATATATTTTCCAACATTATTCTACTTTCATTATAAACCTCTTTGCCATCATTTTGAAGAGATTTTGGGGTAAAAAGGAGGTAAATTTCCATGCTTAGTCTGCCATATTGAACTGACAGTTAATACCCAATTTTAAACAAGGATTGTTTCAAGAAAAAATCACTGATGGAAAGAAAAAGTCAGATTGCTTCTGAGTTGTCTAAGTAAAAGGGTAACATATGAAAGTCTTAAGAATATAAACCATCTCCTCCTCCTGGGCATTGCATGATCCCTTAATAAATAATTCCACTTAGACATAACTTAGAAGGACATGGAAATGTTAAAGAGGCCTAAAAGGATATAATAAAGATGATTCGAGGCTTGGGTAATAGGGTATTTGAGGAGAAGTAAACAGAATTAGGACTATTTATCTAAGCCAAATAAAATTTCAGATTGTCCTAATATAGTAAGGTTTTAGATGCATAAAGTGCTAATGTGCAGATCAAATTTTCTGTATCTCCATTAAGGCCAAAATAAGTAGAAACTGACTTTGACTGCAGAAAAAAACTTAACGTAAAAAGAAAAATACCAAAAGAGCTTTCTGAATGCTAGGGTTTTTAACATTGGCAATGGAATATCTAAGGAAGTTACATAAAATAGTCGTCCAATTCATAGGAAAATGCTGGGAATGATGATGAGTTGTACCTCTCCTTGAAGACAGGCATCTGCATCAGACGCTGTCCCCTTGACATTATAGTTATCTGAGATTAAGTTGTGGGAAGTCTTTGGCAAGTCTGTCAGTAAAGCTGTAAATAAGCACCTCTTTCATCATCCTTTTAACATGACATAATTCATGAGAAGCCTGAAATAGTCATGTGTTGTGTTAGGGTATTTTTGCCAACTATTAAAAAGGATCGTATTTAACTTTTCCATTATGAAGTTGGGCCTTCTTTGGAAATTGTCTTCTTCCCATAAAATCTGCCCAGACAATGTTTTCCCAGCAACACTTGACAGGACAGTGCAACACACGCCCTTGTTCATTATAAACACTAAGCTGCTTATTATTCTCTATTCAATTATCTCAGTGGCACAGGCTTTCCCCCCCCCCCCATTCATTACTTGTATAGAATTGCCAATATGAATAAAGCAGAAGAGAAAAATCATATTTGGTAAGGACTATCTATCTTAGCCAAATAAAATTTCAGATTGTCCTAATATAGTAAGATTTTTAGATATATAAAATGCTAATGTGCAATCAACTTTTTCTTATCTCCATTAAGGCCAAGATATGTAGAAATTGGCTTTAATTTCAGGGAAAAAAGATCTTTCTAAAAGAGTTTTATTTATTTACTTATTTATTTTAAAGGTAGGGTAGAGGGGCATGGAGAAAGAGAGAAAGAGAGAGAGAGATAGAGAGAGAGAATGAATGAGATTTTCATTCTGCTGGTTCACTCCCCCAAATGGCCACAATGGCTGGGCCTGGGTCAGGATGAAATCAGGAGCCAGGAGCTCCATACGGATCTCCCACATGGCTAGCAGGATCCTAAATACTTGGGTCATCTTTTGCTGCCTTCCAGGTGCATTGATGGGGAGCTGGATCAGAAGTGGGGCATCTGTAACTTGAACCAGCGCTCATCATATGGGATGCCAGCATCACAGAAAGCAGCTTAGCCTGGTGCACTACAACATTGGCCCCAGGAAATAAAAGATTTTTAGGTGAACAAGAACATTGTATGATTTTTAATATTGGAAATGAATTGCCCGAGGAAGGTACAGAAAACAGCTCAATGCTTTCAACAAATAATTGGAAGGGATAGTTTAGTCATAAAATCTGTTAGTATTTCAATGACAGATTTTCAAACTTTTTGGAGGCAGGGCTCTATCTTTGTGCCCTAGGAATGTTATGAGGATCTTACCCACGAGAGGTAACTTCCAGAGTTGATTTGCTGGCTCAGAGCCTGAAGTTCGCATGGGGAATTGCACATCAATTTTTCAGCCTGGATATGAGAGAAAGTACAGAACATAGAACACAGTTTTATCCAATTGCTCACAACTTGGTTAGAGAATACAGGCACTGGGTTTTTCTTGGAAGCATAGAAACCAAGAGGTCACTGAGGGTTTCATTCATTCACTCACTCATTTTATTCACCTATTTAAGCATTAGCCAACTATACAACACTGGGTTGGAGTTGAAGGAAAGCAAAAGAATTCCATATAGACCTTGACAGTTGTCACAAGGGCCCACTGGTAAGACACCAGAGGGTGCAAAGAACAAAATGCCCCTAATATCAGTAAAGGACACAAGAATTTACCTATATTAGGAAAACTACTGACTGCCAATGAAACCATCTGAAAAGCTAAAAACTCGTTACCATTCTGCAAGGAGTCCCCTTTGCCATTTCAGGAAGGTCCTAACCTGTAGCCTCCAACTGGTCCGGAGTCTCTGGCTCTAGGCCCATCTGACTGTGCAGTGAAAGCGTCTGATGAGCTTTCGAGCACCTTGCCACTCAAGGTCTGCCTTAAAGACCACCAGCAGCAGCAGCCCTTAGGACCAGAGCAAGAACTGCGGGATCTCTGGCCTTATCCCAGACCTATTGAGTCAGAATCTGCATTTTTTTTGTGGGTTGGTTCATATTTTTTTAAACTTTTATTTAATGAATATAAATTTCCAAAGTACAGCTTATGGATTACAATGGCTTCCCCCCCCATAATGTCCCTCCCACCCACAACCCTCCCCTTTCCCTCTCCCTCTCCCCTTCCATTCACATCAAGATTCATTTTCGAGAATCTGCATTTTAACAATATCCCCAAGAAATTTATTTGCACATTAAAGTTTGAGAAGCCTTGCCCTGAAGCATTTCTTATTTCTGGGAAATAAGGGAATTTAAGGTCATTTCCTTGGAGTCTACCAGCAGAGCACCTTTTCCTAGAGTAGGACCAGGCTGTAAAATTCACTATGCCAATGTTCATGTCAGTTGTCCTTGTTTTTGTTTGTTTGTTTTTGTTTTGACAGGCAGAGTGGACAGTGAGAGAGAGAGACAGAGAGAAAGGTCTTCCTTTGCCGTTGGTTCACCCTCCAATGGCTGCTGCGGCCGGTGCACCACGCCAATCTGAAGCCAGGAGCCAGGTGCTTCTTCCTGGTTTCCCATGCGGGTGCAGGGCCCAAGTACTTGGGCCATCCTCCACTGCACTCCTGGGCCACAGCAGAGAGCTGGACTGGAATAGGAGCAACCGGGACAGAACCGGCGCCCCGACCGGGACTAGAACCTGGGGTGCCAGCGCCGCAGGTGGAGGATTAGCCTATTGAGCTGCTGCACCGGCCGTCCTTGTTCTTGAAGAATAGTCTTGTTAAGGAGAAGAGACCAGCCTCAAATAACCCAGAGATGGGGTTACTGATCAGCAGACAAGTAATTGAGTTCCCTAGAAATTCAAAGAAATGGTATAAACTTACAGGTATATGCTGACACAGGTAAGAACAAGAAATTCTTTCTGAAGAATTCAAACTTAACTCAGACTCTAAGGCAATGGTGCTGAGTTGAGCATGCACCAGAAGTCCCTGGCGCCCCACCCCTACTGCCAAAATTTTTATTCCTTAAGTCTGGGATGGGGGCTGAGGATTTGCATTTCCAACAGCTGCTTGCTCCTATTTCCACTTCTTATGATGCGGTTGCCGGTCCAGGGACCACACTTTGAGACTTTTCGCTCCCGAACAGATGTTTTCAAACAGGATAGCGGTCAGAGATACTGCTAAACATCCCACAGTGCATGGAACAGTCCTCTTCATCGAAGAACTCCTGCATCTGGTTGTCAAAGCTGAAGAGATGAGAAACCCTACTCTACAGCTCAGCCTTGGCCACCCACTGGAAACACTTGGGAAGCCTGCAAACATCCTGATGCCCAGACTGTAGCTCAGGTCAATCGCATCAGAATCGCTGGGACTGGGACAAAGCTGACAATGGTTTTTCAAGCTCTACAGGTGATTCCCGTGTTTACAATGCACAGCCAAGGTTATAACTAACTTTCCATCTTCTAAAGATGGAAAATGTGTAAACAGGCCAAGAATTAACAATTGTGCAGATTAATATGTATGCTCCTAGATTCATTCTCCACTTTGCTTTATTATAATTAGATTTCCAGGAGACTGTCTGTGAGCCACATTACCCAAGGTCCATTGCTCTCTGGCACCTGGTTGGATTCAACCAATAGTGGGATCACCTAGACACTGGAGGTAGGAAGAGATAGCAAGTCATTTTCCATTTCCTCCATGTGTTGTCACAACTGTGGCAGTACTTTTGGTCTTCTATGGCCACAGCTGTTTTGAGGTGGCTGTTTTTCCATGACTTAAGCTCTTAACAAGGTTCTAACCCCCCTTATCTCCATGGTTTATTGCTGTTGGTAACTGATGTCTGGGAGCATTAATTTTCATTATAGGTTCCCTCAACTCTGCATATATCTCTGCAAATGATCCCTTAAATTTGTCGCTCCTCCGCCCGCGGATGAACGACACCGGACGCTGTTGATCCCCCTTCAGTAGGGTTTTTATTACAGTGAACCAACCGTGCCGTCTCTATCCCCCCTTTATAGTCCTCTCCCACCGATCTGTGCCCTGCTGGCGTTCCTGCAGTCATCACACCAATCAGGTGTTCTTCATTAAAACAACTCTCTGTCCACGTGCTGAGCACGCTGTTCTCTTCCAATTAGAGGTTGGATCAGCTCCTGCAACTTCTAGCAGTCATGTTCTGCAACTTTCAATTCTGCATTCTTGTACTTCCTCTCGGCGCCATGTTGTGGGAGACAGGCCCTGCCTCCCACAAAATTAAATTTAAAAATCCCTTCAAAATTCCAGGTGAATGTGCTGTCTTCTGCTAGGGAGGGTGGGCTTCACTTGTGTAGGCACAGGGGCTCCATGCTCAGGCCATGCACTAGGTGCAATGTTCTGCTGCAACTGCCTTGGAAGTCTTATTATACTTGAACAAGAGGTCCTGCGTGTTCTTTCACTTTTCACTTCTTTGGAAACTCATAGTTTCCAAAAACTATGCAGCACCCCTGCTGCCAGGACATGACGGCTAGGAGGCTATCCCTGGTGGGAAGAAAATAGCACAAGCAATACTTGAAGTTAAAAATCAACTTTCTGGGCCTGGCATTGTAGTGTAGTGGATAAAGCTGCCACCTGCAGCACTGGCATCCCATAAGGGTGCTGATTTGTGTCTCATCTGCTCCACTTCTGATCCAGCTCCCTGCTAATGCACCTGGGAAAGCAGCGGAAGACGGCCCAAGTATTTGGGCCACTGCACCCACATGCAAGACCCAGATGAAGCTCCAGGCTCCTGATTTCAGCCTGGTTCAGCACTGGCCATTGTAGCTATCTGGGGAGTCTCTCTCTCTCTCTCTGTCCCCCCCTCCCCCGCCTTTATAACTCTAACTTTCAAAATAAATTTAAAAAACTTAAAAAAATCAACTTGCTGTATTTGGGAAATAGTGAAATGTGGCTTTTTCTGACAGGGCTGGAAAGGA
Source organism: Oryctolagus cuniculus (assembly GCF_051225735.1). Taxonomy (NCBI): domain Eukaryota; kingdom Metazoa; phylum Chordata; class Mammalia; order Lagomorpha; family Leporidae; genus Oryctolagus; species Oryctolagus cuniculus. The sequence goes on along the minus strand of NC_142869.1, from coordinate 40,491,562 downwards.
TCATTTATTATCACATCTATCAGCAATCCCAAGACATCTGGAAAATGCTGACTCAGTCTACTGCCAGAGAGCATCACTTGGATGTAGAATGCACCTTCTTCATCCCTGCTTAGGCATGGTGAATGCTGCTTTAGGGGTTTCCAGTTTTTTAGGTTTTCCTCCCAGTTTTATTGAGGTATAATTGACAAATAAAATTATATATATGTAAGGTGTATAATATGATGATCTGATAAATGTACACACTGTGAAGTGATTGCCACAATCAAGGTAGTTAACACATTCAACATCTCCACTTTGTGTGTTGGGGGGTGTTTGTGTGGGTGTGGTGAGAGCACTTAACATCTACTCTGTTAGCTATTTTCAGTTATAAAATACAGTATTATTCACTATAGTCACCATGCTATATATTAGATCTCTAAAACTTACCATCTTATAACTAAAAATTTATACTCTTTGGCCAATATCTCCCCATTTCACCATCCTTTGGCAACCACCTAAACTCTCCGGCCCTGTGTTTGACCTTTTTTTTTTTTTTTTTTTTTTTTTTTGACAGGCAGAGTGGACAGTGAGAGAGAGAGACAGAGCAAAAGGTCTTCTTTGCCGTTGGTTCACCCTCCAATGGCCACCGCGGCTGGCACGCTGCGGCCGGCGCACCATGCTGACCCGATGGCAGGAGCCAGGTGCTTATCCTGGTTTCCCATGGGGTGCAGGGCCCAAGGACTTGGGCCATCCTCCACTGCACTCCTGGGGCACAGCAGAGAGCTGGCCTGGAAGAAGGGCAACCGGGATAGAATCCATTGCCCCGACCGGGACTAGAACCTGGTGTGCCAGCACCGCAAGGCGGAGGATTAGCCTATTGAGCTACAGCGCCAGCCTCCTGTGTTTGACTTTTTAAAAATATTGGGGTTGGCACTGTGGCATAGCAGGTAAAGCTGCTGCCTGCAGTGCTGGCATCCCATATGGGTGCCAGTACGAGATCTGGGTGCTCCACTTCCGATCCAGCTCTCTGCTGTGGGCTGGGAAAACAGTGGAAGATGGCCCAAGTCCTTGGGGCCCTGCACCCACATGCAAGACCCAGAAGAAGCTCCTGGCTTTGGATTGGCATGGCTCCGGCCATTGCGGCCATTTGGGGAGTGAACCAGTGGATTGAAGACTTTTCTTTCTGTCTTTCCCTCTCACTGTCTGTAACTCTACCTTTCAAATAAATAAATAAAAAATCTTTAAAAAATATTTAACTTGAGAGACACACAAATGCACACGTGTGTGCGCATGCACACATGCACGCACACACGCACCCACCCACCCACAAAACCAGAGAGAGATGGGATGGTGCAGAGGGAGAGGGAGAGGGAGAGAGCACTCCCAACTGGTGGTTCACTCCCCAAATGCCCACCATGGCAGGAGTGGGCCAGGTGAAAGCTAGAAGCCAGAAATTTGACCCAAGTCTCCCACATGGGTGACAGGGACCCAACTACTTTAGCCATCAGCATCACCTGGCAACAGAAAAATTTTATTTCTGGTTTAAGTGCCTTTTATTTATTTTTCATGCCACATTGCTCTATTAGAACTTCCAGTACTATGATGAATAGAAGTGGTGAAAACAGGCACTCTTGTAGTGTTCCTAATCTTAAAGGAAAGTTCTTAGCTTTTCACTATTGAGTATAATGTTTGCTGTGGGTTTGTCATATGTGGCTTTTATTGTGTTAAGGCACAGTTTTACAAACTTGATTTGTTGAGAGTTTTTTTTTTTTATCCTGAAAGGATGTTGAATTTGTCAAATTTTGTCAAATGATTTTACCTGCATTTATTGAGAGACTCATATAATTTTTTAAAATATTTATTTAATTTTTTTATTTGAAAGACAGAGTTACAGAGAGAGGTAGAGACAGAGAAAGAAGTCTTCCATCTGCTGGTTCACTCCCTAGATGGCTAAATGCCTGGAGCTGGGCCGATCTGAAGCCAGGAGCCAAGAATTTCTTTGAGTTTCCCACGTGGGTACAGGGGCCCAAGGACTTGAGCCATCTTCTACTGCTATCCCAGGCCATAGCAAAGTGGAAGTTCTCTCCTCCCTTCAGAGAAAGGTACTTGCTTCTTTGATGGCCTGTTCTTCCTGCTGGGATCTCACTCACAGAGATCTTTCATTTGTCTTTTAATTCATTTCCCAGCAATATTTTGAAGTACTTCAGCGGTTTCTTCATTCTCTTTCCTATATAGTAATTCATTACAGACTATTTCACAATATATTTATTTTACTATTTATGAATACTTGGATCAAGTTTGGGCTATTATGAATAACAATGCTATGAAAATTTATGCCCATATCTTTTGGTACATAAATGTACCTTGATTTGGGGACTATATCAAAAAGTGCGTTTGATAAGTTGTAGGGTATGAGATTTTTTTTGGCTTTAGTAGATACTGTCAAACAATTTTCCAAAGTGGTTGTGTCAGTTTATCTTGCTACCACCAGTAGATGAAAGTTCTAATTATTTCACATTTTCAACAAAATTTAGCATTATCTTTTTTCCATTTTTTAAAAAAGATTTATATATATATTTGAAATATATAATATGTTATATATTAAAAATATATTATGCACTAATATATCAATTAATTAATATATTAAATATATTTATATTTTAACATTTATAAATTTGAAATATATTTCAAATATATATTTATACATTAGAACTTCCAGTACTATGATTTGAAATATGTATTTCAAATATATATATTTGAAAAAATATATATTTACAGATGGAGAGAGAGAGAGAGAGAGGGAGAAAGCTATCTTCTATCTGCTGATTCACACCACAAATGGCTGCAACAGCCAGGGTTGGGTCAGGCCAAAGCCAGGAGCCAGGAATTTCATCCAAATCTCCAACATGGGTGGCAGGGGTCCAAACAATTGGGATATCTTCTGCTACTTTTCCCAGGTCATTAGCAGGAAGCTGAATGGGAAGTAAAGCAGCTGGGACATGAACTGGTGCCCATATGGGATGCCAGCATTGCAGACGGTGGCTTAACCTACTATGCCACAATGCTCATCTCTCTTTATTGATTTTGATCATTCTAATAAATTCATAGTGATTTCTCACTGTGACTTATGCCTTTCCCTGATGTGGTCAAGTATGTTTTCCTTTTTGTAATGCTTGTTGAAGTTCATGCCTATTTTCTCCTAGGCTGATAGTTTTTTTTAAAAAGGTTGTTTATTTTCCTTTGTGAATTTTGGAATGAAAATTCTTTGTTGTTTACATGCATACAAATATCTTTCCACTGTGGATGCCTCACTCCTTCATTGGTGTCTTTCAATGAATGAAAATCTTAATTTTAACATAGCTCAATTTGAAATCTTTTACTTTATGGGTAATACATTTTGTCCCACTTAAGAAATTTTTGTCTACCTCAATACATGAAGATATCACTTATTTTCCTACATTGATTTCTAGAAGATTCATAATTTCACCTTTCACAAATAGACAAACAATAAACAAATTATGTGACTAGTAAATGATCACATCAAGGTTCTTCAAACATGAATAAACTAATGATCTGTAACCATTTACTGAGAAGACTATCCTTGCCTTATTATTACCAGTGAAGATTTTATTAAAATCAAGAATCTAACATGATTAGTTTAAGTATTATTTTAATTTTGGACTCATAGAATGAGCTGAAAATGGAAGAAAGGACAATCCAGGCAGGGAAAACTGTATATACAGAAATCCAGAGTAGGGTGAGTACCTGGAGATTGCTGGGAAGTGCTGAAAGGCTGCAAGGGCTGGAGCATATGGAACAGGGAAGTGTGGTTTTTAAGATGGTCGATGGAGCCAGAATATGCAGACCATGTTATCCCAAGAGCAACAGGAAACCACAGAAGTGTTTATGGATAACTTAATCAAGTCTTCATGTCCAAAATATTATTGTGGCTGAAATACAAATAAGAGATTAAAGGAGATCAGAGCAGCTGCAAGTAGTCTGTCATGAGGCAACTCTAATCATTGACAAGAGTTGTAGATGGGTTGTAGTAGAGGTGAGCGTTGGAGAGAAATGGGATGAATAGAGAGATATTTGGGAAGAAAGTTAAACAAGATTTTGTGTTAATTTGGGTCCTCAAGGATGACTACCATGTTTCTGGCTAGGAATCACCAGAAATCAATAGAAAGAGCTGTATGCAGACAAACTAGGAAACCTAGAAGAAATGAATAGATTCCTGGACACATACAACCTACTGAAATTGAACCATGAAGACACAGAAACCCTAAACAGACCCATAACCAAGATGGAAACTGAATCAATAATAAAGACTCTCCCAACAAAGAAAAGCCCAGGACCAGATGGCTTCACTGTCAAATTCTACCAGATGTTTAAAGAATTGACTCCAATTCTCAAGCCATTCAAAACAATTGAAAGGGAGGGAATTCTCCCAAATTCTTTCTATGAATCCAACATCATCATAATTCCTAAACCTGAAAAAGATGTAATAGAGAGAGAACTACAGAGCAATTACCCTGATGAACATAGATGCAAAAATCCTCAACAAAATTCTAGTCAATCAAATCCAAAAATACATCAGAAGGATCATTTACCTGGACCAGGTGTGATTTACCTCTGGTATGCAGGGATGTTTCAACTTTCACAAATCGATCAATGTGATACATCACATTAATAAATGGAAGAACACAAACCATATGATTATCTCAGTAGATGCACAGAAAGCATTTGATAAAATACAACAGCCTTTCATGATGAAAATTCTATGCAAATTGGTTATAGAAGGAACATTCCTCAGCACAATCAAGGCAATCTATAACAAATCCATGGCCAGTATCCCATTAAAAGGAGAAAATTTGGAAGCATTTTCAATGAAATCTGGAGCCAGAAAAGGATGCCCACTCTCACCATTGATAGTCAAGATAGTCCTGGAAGTTTTAGCTAGAGCCATTAGGCAAGGAAAAGAAATCAAAGGAATACAAATTGGGAAGAAGGAAGTCAAACTATCCCTATTTGCAGATGGCATGATTCTATATATAGGGGATCCAAAAGACACCACTAAAAGACTATTGGAAATCATGGAAGAGTTTGGTAATGTGTCAGGATATAAAGTCAATACACAAAAATTAATAGCCTTTTTATACACTGACAATGCCATGGCTGAGAAAGGACTTATAAGATCATTCCCTTTCACAAAAGCTACCCAAAAAAATCAAATACCTTGGAAAAAATTTTTAAAAAGAAGTCAAAGATCTATATGATTATAATTACAAAACATTAGGGGAAGAAATAGAAAAATATACAAAAAATGGAAAAATCTTTCATTTTCATGGATTTGAAGAATCAATATCATAAAAATGTCCATACTTCCAAAAGGAATTTGTAAATTCAATGTGATATCAATCAAAATACCAAGGACATTCCTCTCAGATATAGAAAAAAAATCACATTGAAATTCATATGGAAACGCAGGAGACCCCAAATAGTTAAAGTAATCTTATACAACAAAAACAAAGCTGGAGGCATCACAATACCAGATTTCAAGACACACTACAGGGCAGTTATAATCAAAACAGCCTGGTACTGGTACAAAATAGATGGATAGACCAATTAAATAGAATAGAAACACCAGAAATAAAACCAAGCATCTACAACCAATTTTTTTTTTGACAAAGTAGCTAAAACCAGTCCCTGGAACCAGGACAGTCTCTTCACAAATAGTGCCGGGAAAACTGGGTCTCCACATGCAGAAGTATAAACAAGAGCCCTACCTTACACCTTACACAAAAATCCACTCAAAATGGATTGAAGATGTAAATCTATGATGTGATACCATCAAATTAGACAATATTGTGGAAATATTGTAAGACATTGGCACAGGAAAAGAGTTTTTGGAAAAGATCCAGAGGCACAAGCAATCAAAGCCAAAATTGACAAATGGGACATCAGATTCAGAAGCTTCTGCACTGCAAAAGCAATACTCAGCAAAGTGAAGAGGCAACCAACAGAATGGGAGAAATTATTTGCAAACTATCCAACCGATAGAGGATTTATAACCAGAATATATAGAGATCAAGAAACTTGACAGCAACAAACCAGACTACCCAGTTATTAATTGGGCAAAGGACTTAAACAGACATTTTTCAAAAGAGGAAGTCCAAATGACCAACAGACACATAAAAAATTCTCAGGATCATTGGCCTTCAGGGAAATGCAAATCAAAAACACAATGAAGTTTTACCTCACCCTCATTAGAATGGCTTTAAAACAGAAATAAACAAACAACAAATGCTGGCAAGGATGTGGGGGGAAAAAGTTACCCTAATCTACTGTTGGTAGCTATGTAAACTAGTAAGGCCACTATGGAATACAGTATGGAGATACCTCAAAAATCTGAATATAGACTTACCATCTGTCCCAGTCATCCCACTCCTGGGAATTTACACAAGGGAAATAAAATCAGCATGCAAAAGAGCTGTCTGCACCCCCATGTTTATTGCAGCTCAATTCACAATCACTAAGACACAGAATCAACCCAAATGCTCATCAACTGAAGACTGAATAAAGAAATTATGGGATATGTACACCATGGAATAATACACAGTGATAAAAATAAATGAAATCCAGTCATTTACAATTAAACGGATGAATATTGAAAACATATTTAGTGAAATAAGCCAGTCCAAAAGGGACAAATAACATATGTTCTCCCTGACCTGTGATAACTAATAGAGCACCTAAAAGGCAATCTGTAGAAGTGAAATTGACACTTTGACAAGCAATGACTTTGAATAGACCTTGTCTTAACTGTTGAGGAACATTTTTTTTCATACTGTGTGTTAAAGTCTTTACAAGATCGATTTAATCATATGTGTATAAAGTCAATTGAAAATAGATCTCAGTAAAAAACAAGAGTGAGAATTAGAGAGAAGGGAGGAAGCAGGGTAGGAGTATGGGTGGGAGGGCAGACATAGTGGAAAGAATCACCATGTTCCTAAAGTTGTAATTATGAAATGGATGAAGTTTGTTACTGTAAAGCTGTATAGTTCTGCATATATTCCTACAGACTTACTTCTAAAGGTACAGCTTAAAAACTTGCCATGGGACCCCAAGTCCCCTTATGCTGGATGGTAAAAATTCCATCTTAAGTGTTAAAGTGATCATATGGATAGGATTAAGTGTCTGGTAATAATAATAGAATTAAAAGGAAGTGAATGCTCCAACATGGGAAGTAGTCCATACAACAGACTCATAGAATGACAATCACTTTAAGTAGCACTCTGACCTCATAATCAGCCTTTATGGCATTCTGGTCTGGCTCAAAAGTCCACAAGAGCATTTTAGCCATGGAAAGCTAAGACACTGTGACAAAAAGTGTCCTATATAAAGGACCTCAGTGGGTGTGACCCCAGTGGAAAGGGGTGGTCATCAAAGAAGGAAGTACTTTCCTCTGAAGAGAGGCTTATGGCCTTATCTAAATAGTGACAGAGTTTGTGGATTCAAAAGGCTTCCATAGCCTAGGCAGCTCGTGTCAAGAGCCTTGGGTGGTCACTGATGTCACATATAAGAGTGTTATTTGTTAAATTAATAGCAGTAGTCACTGTGCACTAACTTCCCATGCAGGACCTCTGTCCTCAGAGTTGTATTATAATTATGTCTATGTGCTTCCAAAAGGTGTGTCATTATTGGGTGCTTCTTTAAAGTGAATTAAGTTTCTAAAAAAAGAAAAGAAGTGAAATTAACTTTAAAATGCAATGACTTTGAACAGCCCTTGTCTGGACTCTTGAGGAACAGGCTTTCTTTTTGTGCAAATTGTTGAACTCTTAGTATAGAGTTAGTCTTCTGTGTATAAAGTTAATTGAAAATGGATCTTAGTGGAGAATGAGAGTGGAATGGGAGAGGGAGGAGGAGGTTGAGAAGGGTGGATCAGATGGTGGGTATGGTGGGAAGAATCACTATATTCCTAAAGTTGTACTTATAAAATGCATGAAGCTTGTAGTCCTTGAATAAAAAGTTTCTTTGGAAAAAAAAACCAAAATAGTTTGGATAGGGACTAAGAACCAGGAGCCCACACCAGCCACAGACTTTTGGTAACTTGACCACCTATGGACCTGACCAGAATCTGCAAGATCTCTCCCTAGAACTCACCAGCTCAGTGATGGTTCAACAGCATGTGCAAAGTTTGTAAGAAAATTCCAAGGTAAAGATTATTTTATTTTAGCTGTTTAAGGTAATAATTTTGTGATTTGGCCCAATATATTATTTGTGTTCTTTTTAGATATATTCATGTGACTGTCTCAAGGCACAGGACTTAGCACATGTGGGGCCCTGGAGGGCTGGCCCTAGACTTGCTTCAAAGTATCTCCAAGCCTCTTGAAACCATAGACAAATTATGAACATTTTCCTAAAGAGAGGATCTATCCCTTCTCTTCTGAGGGTTGCACACAAGGAACAAGTGATTCATTTACAGTGCATTTCATCTATGAATGGCAGAGGCCCCCTGAGGGAACCATGAGAATTAGGGAATTTGGCTGGGGCATGCAGAATTACTGTCTGTATCTGAGAGGGAAATATATGAGCAGAAAAAGGAGTAGATCTCAATTGGCTATTTCTAATGTACACAGAGTAAGACGCTGCAAAATTCCATTCATAGGATGTGGCTACAGAACGAGTGGGTGTTGCTGAGTAAGGACTGTGGAGGAGTCTGTTGAATTAATGAATGACTAAAAATAACCTTAGGAGGAAAACATCACAAGTTCAGACATAATGAGCAGAACTCTAGAGTGACCAAAAAATTTTTAAAGTGTACAATAAATTCTAGTATTCTAGTATTTTCAGGTATAGAAAACAACAGAGATAGGCATGCAGCTGACACCTTGAAAGTTGCCTGAGTCTTCTCTGAGAGTAATGAGAAAGAAGCTTTCTTTTTTTATTCATTTGCTATTATATTTTATTATCTATTCATATTTATACACTGTCATCAAAACGTAAGATTTTTCTGCAGTATTGATGTCCGCCGCATGAATTCATTTTTCCGTTCTCTTATCAATAGACATTTCGATTCTTCCCATTTTCCTGACTTAAATAAAGATGCACTAAACATGTGTATGTGTCTGTAGCAGCGATGACCTGTCTGTGATATATAAAGAAGTAAGAATTGCTAGGTCTTTAGGGATGGAGATCTCCATTTTCATTAGATGTGACCAAATTGCTTTCGATCCCAGCAGAGTGGGACGATGTGGGGAGGCGTTTAAAGGGAAAGGAAAATACCGCGTGAGATTTGCTTGAAGCATTCCTTGAGTCTGCAGGAACTGGCTTAGGTGATGCTGCTGCTTTTTAGAAGTAGCTGTGGGGTGTGGGTGATTTTCCCCCTCCCAGTGTTAACCCCTCCGTACCCCTCTGTGGTCCTCGTATATCCCACAGTGGATAATATAACGTTCCTGGAGAAAACCAGTCACTCGGCTTGGGTCAAAAGGTGAGGAAACAAATAGTCTCCTGTAAGTCCTTAAAAACCCTCCTTCCTGCAGAGCCCCACTCAATGTGAAGCTCCTCAAAGTAAAACAGCCATGCTGCAATGGTTCCGTAAAGAATCTCAGGACTCTGAATTTCTCTGCTTTTACAACAAGGCATGCACACAGAAGGGAATGGAGTGGAGAGGCGTGGATGGACCCCACCGCATCCTGGCTTTGGCCTCTCGGCTCCAGTCAGGGCCGAGCTTATTATCGTGCTATCGGAGACCTGAAGGGTTTGGTTGGGATTTAAAAAATACTTAAATGATTTTAGCCAAATACTAGCCCAGAAAATATTTTACCTAGTTATACTGGTAAGGAAGCAAGAATCTCATTTTTAGTTCTGTATAAAGTGAATCACAGGAATCAACGGTTAACAATGACAACAGTTCTTCATTCTTTCAGGAGAGTAAATGATATAATGACAACTGTAAACATTCAAGCACACTTCAAAATGTTTGTGGGAAAATGGAATTAAAAGACAAGTTTATTTTGGTGCAAAGAAAGTTTTGAGATCCATGTACAGTTTTTTCATAATACCCATTTCCATAAGCTTTTTGAAAATTCCCTACATGCATGGATTACAAAATGTTTTGCACCAACATAAACATCTTATTAATCCATTTTTCCATAAACTTTTTGTAACTTTTATTTAGCAAATATAAATTTTCAAAGTACAGCTTATGGATTACAATGACTTTTTCGCCCCTATAACTTCCCTCCCACCCGCAACCCTCCCAACTCCCACACCCTCTGAGGAAGAAGCTTTCTAAGGAAGCTACCTGGGAGTTGGAACAAAGCCATACTCCCTTCTTCCATATATGCTATTTTTCCCCTGTTCACTCCCACCCAGTGGGAATGGTCTCCTCTATCCTCCATGGTGTACCATTCTTCTTATACATTGTTGGATTCAGTTTGCTAATTGCAGGTTTTTGCATCCATGTTCACAAGTCATATTTGTTTTCCTTTATTGTAATGTCCATCTGGTTTTGGAATTAGAGTAATGCCAGGCTCATAGAACGAGTTGGAAAATATTCCCTTTGTATCTACCCTCTAAAAGAGATTGTAGACAATTGGTGTAATTTTTCCCTAAATATTTGGTAGAATTCACCACTGAACATGTCTGACCTTGGTTGCCTCTGACTATTAATGGTTGATTTAATTTCTACAGCAGATATATGGATTATTCAGATTGTCTATCTGTTCTTGCATGAGTTCTGATAGAACAGTGTCTCAGGAATTTGTTCCATTTCATCTAGGTTATCAAATTTATGGATATAGAATTGTTCATAATAATCCTTTATTATCCTTTTATCTCCATGGAGCCTTAGAGATATCTCCCCTTTCATTTCAGATAGTAGAAATTTGTGCCTTACCTTTAAAAATTTTTATTACTCAATTAAGAGGAAGGGAGATGGATAGGAGGGGAGAGAGAGAGCAAGAGCAAGAGAGAGTGAGAGAGAGAGAGAAAATGAGCATTTCCAGCTGCTGGTTTACTCCCCAAATGCTTGCAGTGGCTGGGCCTGGGCCAGGCCAAAGCTGGTAGCTCAAAACTCAATCTGGGTCTTTCACATGGGTGGCATCATTGCTAGCTCCCAGGGTTTGTATCAGCAGATGGCTACCATCAGGAGATGTAACCAGGACTTGAACCCAGGTACTTTGATGTGAGAAATGGGTACTTAAACTGGCATCTTAACCTACAGGTTAAATGCCTCTCTCTGGCTTCTTTCTTTTTTTCTTAGTTTGTGTAGAATATTATAAATTTTACTGATTTTTTTTAAAAAAAAAACAGCTTTTGGTTTTGTTCATTCTTTGTTAATTTCCTGTTTTCAAATTTCATTGATTTCTACTCTAATTTTATTTCTTTTCTCTGCTTACTTTATTTTATTAGATTATTTTTTATTGACAAATAATAATTGTACATATTTAAGGGGTACAACATAATATTTTGATACATGCATAGATTTAATGATCAAATTAGGATAATTAGCATCCATTGCTTCATATATTCAATATTTCTTTATAGTGTGAGCATTCAATACTCTTTCTTCTAGCTATTTAGAAAAATATAATATGCTATTATTAACTATTGTTACTCTACTGTACAATAGAACACCAGAAGGATTATTTTTACAATAAGGAAAAAATACTTTTTAACTCAATAAAAGTAAATATTTCTGAGGTTTAATTTATATATATATATTGAGAGAGAGAGAGAAACTTAATTAACTTTGAAGAGAAACTCAAGAATGATATGTCTTTGCAAGCAATGAGACATAACTATAGCTTATGAGACATAAGAATATCCTCCACTTAATACATTAAAGTATAGTAAAATCTTTGAGAACAGGTTTTACTATTAACTCTCATAATCCAACTCTTTGAGGACAGAGGTCTTACATGAGAAGTTAGTGCACAGTGACACCTATTGATAATTTAACAATTAACATTCTTATGTATGACATTAGTGATCACCCAAGGCTCTTGACATGAGCTGCCCAGGCTATGGAAGACTTTTGAAACCACAAACTCCGTCAGTATTTAAACAAGGCCATAAACAAAGTGGAAGTCCTCTCCTCTCTTCAGAGGAAAGTACCTCCTCTCTTTCCAATGGAGTCTTACACACAGAGGCCCTTCATGTAAGATACTTTTTGCCACAATGTCTTGGCCTTCCATGCCTGAAATGCTCTTGTGGGCTTTTGAGCCAGACCAGAATGCCTTAAGGGCTGATTCTGAGGTCAGAGTGCTACTTAAAGTGATTGTCATTCTATGAGTCTGTTGTATGGACTACTTCCCATGTTGGAGCACTCACTCCTTTTTAATTCTATCTATTATTATTACCAAAGACTTAATCCTATTTATATGATCACTTTAACACTTAATACTATCTATATAATCACTTTAACACTTCAAATGCTATTTTTACTACCCAGCTTTATACATTTATAGTAGTCACTTCTTCCTGTTGAATTAATCCCTTAATCATTTGCATGGTGCCCTTGTCTCTTTTAACTGTTTTTATGTCAAAATCTATTTTGTCTGATATTAAGCTGGCTACGCCAGATCTTTTTTGGTTTCTGTCTCTTTCAGTCTGCCTGATCCTATTTTTTTTTACTTCAGATTTCCTTTGTAATTTTATTGGTTGATTTTATACCTTATATTTCTTTTTGTAGTGATGACCATGTTTCTATGTTTCTGTATAACACATCCTTAATCATCTTTTATAAGGCTGGATGGGTGGTGATAAATTATTTTAATTTCTGTTTGTAATGGAAGGTCTTTATTTCACCTTCATTCATAAATGAGAACTTTGCAGGGCACTATTCTGGGTTGACAATTCTTTCTCTCTTAAGATTCGGAATATATGTCACCATTCTCTCCTTACCTGTAGGGTTTATAATGAGAAGTTGCTCTGAGTCTAATTGGATATCCTCTGAAAGTAATCTTGCATTTCTCTCGTACACATTTTAGAATCTTTTCTGTTATGTTTTATTGTGGAGAGTTTGATTACAATGTGTTGTGGTGAAGATCTTTTCTAGTCATGTCTATTTGGAGTTCTATGTGCTTCCTGTACTTGAATGTACCTTTCTTTCTCCAAATTAGGGAAGTTTTCTGTTATTATTTCGCTAAAAGGCTTTCTCATTCTTTCTCTCTTTCCACACATTCAGAAACTCCTAAGACCCATATGTTGAGTTGTTTGATAGTATTCTGTAGATTCCCAACAGTGTTTTTTAGTTTTCTAATTTCTCCTTCTTTTTGGTCTGACTGAGAAATTTCCAGATTTGTCTTCTAGCTAGGATAGTCTTTCTTCTGTCTCACCAACTCTATTGTTAAAACTTTTTACTACATTTTTTATTTGGTCTATTGAACTTTTCATTTCTAGTGTTTCATTTTGATTTCTCTTTAAGATCTCAATTTTATGGGAATAATTTACATTCATATCACATATAGATTTCTTTAATTTGTGAATTTCTTCTGATTGCTTCTGAGTAATCTAATGATTAACTTCTTGAATTTCATTTCTGATATTTCCTCAATCTCTTCATCTTCACATTCTAATGTTGAAATGTTGTAATGTTCCTTTAGGGGGCTCATAGTGTCTTCCTTACACTTATTTTTTGAAGTTATGCCTTGTTTTTTGGTGTGTTTTTTTTTAAAGATTTATTTATTTATTAATTGAAAGACAAAGTTACAGAGAGAGGTAGAAACAGAAAGGTCTTCCATCTGCTGGTTCACTCCCCAGATGGCCGCAATGCCTGGAGCTGTACTGATCCGAAGCCAGGAGCTTCTTCTGGGTCTCCCACATGGGTGCAGGAGCCCAAGGACTGGCCATCTTCTACTGCTTTCCCAGGCCATAGCAGAGAGCTGGGTTGGAAGAGGAGCAGCCAAAACTAGAACATAGGTGCCCATATGGGCAGCACTTCAGGCCAGGGCTTTAACCTGCTGCACCATAAAGCCAGCCCCAATTTTTGGTGTTTGTAGAATTTTTTTTCTCTCTGGTTAGATCTGTGGTTTGCAGGCATATAAAATACTCGCTCATTGCAGCCCCAGTTGCTTCTCAATTGTGCTGGGGATGGTGGGGGGGGGGGAGGTTGGTGAGTCCCAAAAGTGGGATTCCCCTTCACTCCCATTGCTGGGCAACCAGTGCAGTCTGCACAGAGGAGCTGGGGCAGTTTCACCCTGCCTGTGTCTAAAAATAGTGTCAGCTCTGTCCCCACTGGCTGGAGGTCTCTGCTATAGAGGGGAGTGGGGTAAAGGATAGAGAAACACTGTCCCCTTTCTTTTTTTTTTTTTTTTTTTTTTTTGTGGCCTGTGGGCAATTGGTCACTTGCTGTCAGGGGAATCCTTGTAGAACTCCAAAAGCAGTTCACTAAGCTCTCCCTCCCATTATATCAGTGGTGCTGTAGGCCTGTGATGTCCCCTTCTCACCTGGCTTGCTGAGGTGGACATCCTCCTCCCCAGATCCAAGTTGGCAGGTCCTCTGTTGTGCTTTTTGCTCTCTTAGTGTGAGTCCAGACTGCCTCCACTTTTCTGACAGGGTCTCCAACTGCAGCTGTCCTGCAGCCTTACCCTGAGAATATATGCCCTCTCCTTTTCTAAATATTAATTTTGTCCCATGTAAGTCAGACCATCCTGTCACTATTCCACCATCCTGGAACCACACCTCTTCTGCTTACTTTAGATTTAATTTCCTCTAGTTCTAGTTTCCTAAGGCGAAAACTCACATTATTGATTTTAGGTTTTTCTTTTCATCTAATATATGCTTCCAAGACTTTAAATTTCCCTCTAAGCACTGTTTTCACTTCACTCTCCAAATTTTGATAGCTTGCTTTTTAATTTAATTCAAACTATTTTAAAATTTATTTTAAGGTTTCTGCTTTGGCTCCTGTTATTTAGAAGTATGTTGTTTAATCTCCAAGTATTCATGATTTCCCAACTATATTTCTGTTATCAACTTCCAGTTTAATTCTACTGTGATCTGAGAGCAAATATCATATGATTTCTATTCTTTTAAATTTCTCAAACTATATTTTCAATAGCCCAAATGTGGTCTGTCTAGGTGAAATAGTCCATGAAAGCTGAAGAAGAATGTGTGTAGGTAGCTGTTGTTGAGTGAAAAAGTCCATTTTTGTCAATTATAGAAAGTTGAATTAAACTGTATTCCTACTGATATCTGACTACTGGACCTGTCCATTTCTGAAAAAGAAGTGTTAAAGCTTCTAAGAGTGGATTAATGCGTTTTTCCTTGATTTACTACCAGTCTTTGTCTCACATATTTTGACAATCTGTTTTTAGGGCATATGTATTAGGATTACTAATCTCCTGGGACTGTTGGACTCTTTATCGAATTATAATACCCCTATTTGTACTTGATGATTTTCTTTTCTCTGAATCATTCTCTGCTTGAAATTAATCAGCTACTTCTGCTTTGCTTTGATTAGTATTCACATAGTATATCTGTCTCTATCCATTTACTTTTACCAGGGAAGAGAGATTTTATTCATTGGTTTACTCTCCAAATGCCCACAACTTCCAGAGCTGGCTCAGAATGAGGCCAGAAGCCAGGAACTCAGTCCAGGTCTCCAATATGAATGGCAGGGACCCAGCTACTTCAGTCATCATGGCCACTAGCCAAGGTGTGCATTACCAGGAAGCCGAAGTCAAGAGCTGGAGCCAGGACTCAAACCAGGAACTTCAATATGGGTTGCAGGCATCCAAAGCAGCATCTTAACCACTTATCCAAATGCCTGCCCAACTTGACTTTTAATCTAATGTGTCTTTACATTTAAAATGGATTTCTAGCTGACAGCATGTGCTGAGTCTGTGTTTTATCCACTCTGATAATGTCTGTCTTTTAACTGATTTATTTAGACTATTGATGTTTAAAGTGATTATTGATGTAGTTGAATTAATATCTACTATATTTGTAGCTTTTTTGATTTGTTGCTTCTGTGTTTTTCTCCTATTTTTGTCCTCTACACTTTTTCTACCTGTGTATGTTTTAACTGAGCATTTTATATAATTCCATTTTGTCTTCTTTATTGGCATATCAGTTTTGTTTCTTTTTTTTTTTTACTTTTTGATAGTTGCCATAAAGTTATCAATATACATTTGTAAGAAATCCAACTCCACCTTCAAATAATATTATACTACTTGATGGTAATGTAAGTTCATTTTTAAGATTTGTTTTATTTATTTGAAAGACAGTTACAGAAAGGTAACTTGATCAGCCAGTGCCCTGACTGTTGATGAACAACTTAATACGTTATCCCTCTTAGTATTTTTTTTGTTTGTTCTACTTAATACTTTTGGTTGAATACTGTAATCAATACACAGTTATTCTTAAGTGCTGAAACTTAACCGAAAAGTAATTGCTGTTAAATATAAGAGTGGGAATAAAAGAGGGAAGAGATATGCAATTCGGGACATGCTCAAGCTGACTTACCCCTAACGGTAGAGTTAGAAACATACCAAAGGATTCCAATTCAATCCCATCAAGGTGGCATGTACCAATGCCATCTCACTAGTCCAAGTGATCAATTTCTGTTCACAATTGATCATAATGATAGGACTAAGAGCCAAAGGAAGCACATAAACAAGACTAGTGTCTGCAAATACTAGCTGATAGAATCAAAAAGGGAGAGAACGATCCAACATGGGAAGTGAGATACACAGCAGACCCATAGAATGGCAGATGTCCTAAATAGCACTCTGGCCTCAGAATCAGCCCTTAAGGCACACGGATCTGGCTGAAAAGCCCATGAGAGTATTTCAGGCATGGAAAGCCAAGACACTCTGGAAAAAAAAAAAAACACACCTAAATGAAAGATCTCTGCAAGTGAGATCCCAGTGGAAAGAACAGGTCATCAAAGAAGGAGGTACCTTTCTCTGAAGGGAGGAGAGAACTTCCACTCTGACTACAACCTTGTCTAAATATGATCAGAGTCGGTGAACTCAAAAGGCTTCCATAGCCTTGGCAACTCATGACAAGAGCCTAGGGTGATTACTGATGCCATAAACCAGAGTGTCAATTTGTTAAGTCAACAACAGGAGTCACTGTGCACTTACTCCTCATGTAGGATCTCTGTCCTTAATGTGCTGTACATTGTGATTTAATGCTATAACTAGTACTCAAACAGTATTGTTCACTTTGTGTTTCTATGTGGGTGCAAACTGTTGAAATCTTTACTTAATATATGCTAAACTGATCTTCTGTATATAAAGAGAATTGAACATGAATCTTGATGTGAATGGAAGGGGGGAGGCAGAGGGAAAGGGGAGGGTTGCGGGTGGGAGGGAAGTTATGGGGGGGGGAGCCATTGTAATCCACAAGCTGTACTTTGGAAATTTATATTCATTAAATAAAAGTTAAAAAAAGATTTGTTTTATTTATTTGAAAGACAGTTACAGAAAGGTAGAGACAGAGAAAGAGAGGTCTTTCATCTGCTGGTTCACTCCACATATGGCTGCAACAGCCAGAGCTGGGCTAATCCAAAGCCAGGAGTCAGGACCTTCTTCAGAGTCTCCCACATGTACAGGGCCCAAGCATTTGGTCCATCTTCTACTGCTTTCCCAGGCCATAGGCAGAGAGCTGTATCAGAAGTGGAGCAGCCAGGACTTGAATGTTACCAATACAGGATGCCAGTGTCACAACCGGAGGCTTGGCCTACAGCGCCAGCCCCAGCCCCCATAAATTCTTTACCACAAAATATTTCTAATTCCTCTCTTCTCTTCTTTGCCTCATTGCTGTCATTCATTTAACCATACATAAGTATACATATATACATATATATATGCATACATCATCAATACATTATTATATTATTACTATTTTGAATAAATCATTATGTTAGAACAATTAAGAATAAGTAAAATAGGAGTCTTTGTTGTCATTTATTCATTCTCTTATACTTTTCCTTTCTTTATGTAAATTTGAATTTCTGACCTGTGTAATTTTCCTTCTCGCTAAAGAATTTCTAACATTTTTAACAAGGCAAGCTTATTTGCAATAAATTCCATCAATTTTTGTTTGCCTGAGAAATTCTATATTTCCCCTTAACATTTTTAAAAGATTTATTTATTTATTTAAAAGACAGACAAGGCCATAATCAAAATGGAAGTTCTCTCCTCCAGAGAAAGGTACCTCCTTCTTTGATGGCTCATACTTTCTGCTGGGATCTCACTCACAGAGATCTTTCATTTAGGTAATTTTTTTTTGCCACAGTGTCTTGGCTTTCCATGCCTGAGAAACTCCCATGGGCTTTTTAGCCAGATCTGAATGCCTTAAGGGCTGACTCGGAGGCCAGAGTACTGTTTTGGACATTTGCCATTCTATGAGTCTGCTGTCTACCCTGCTTCCCATGTTGGATTGTTCTCTCCTTTCTAATTCTATCAGTTAGTATCAGCAGACACTAGTCTTATTTATGTGATCCCTTTGACTCTTAATCCTGTCATTGTGATCAATTGTGAACAGAAATTGATCACTTGGACTAGTGAGATGGCATTGGTACATGCCACCTTGGTGGGATTGAATTGGAATCCCCTGGCATGTTTCTAACTCTACCGTTAGGGGTAAGTCTGATTGAGCATGTGCCGAACTGTACATCTCCTCCCTCTCTTATTCCCACTCTTATATTTATCAAGGATCACTTTTCAGTTAAATTTCAACACCTAAGCATAATTGTATGTTAATTAAAGAGTTCAACCAATGGTATTAAGTAGAACAAAAAAATACTAAAAGGAATAAAGTAGTACAGAGAGAGATGTCTTCTATCTGCTGATTCACTCTCCAAATGGCTGCAACAACTGGGGATAGGCCATGCCAAAGCCAGGACCAGGAGCTTCATCCCAGTTTCCCATGTGGATGCTAGCACCCAAGTATTTATATCACCTTATGTTGCTTTCCCAGATGCATTAGCAGGGAGCTGGCTCAGAAGTGGAGCAATCTGGACTCAAACTGGTACCCATGTGGTATGCAAATGTTGTAGGCAGTGGCTTAACCTACTGTACCAGAACATCAGCACCTCTCCTTAACTTTATTTATTTAGCTAACATATTTTAAATTTACAGTCAAGAGCTTAATGCTTCACCAAATAAAAAGTTTAACAAGTAAAAAGCAAAAAGACCCTAATGGGAATATAGGCACGGGATGTAAAAAAATAATAGAATGGAAAGATGACCATTTCACTCATATACAGTAAATCTTAAAGTAACAACAGATAATTAAAATTATAGTAAGATAACATTCTTTACCATTGGTTTGATAAATGTATAAAACAATTATTGGCAAAAACTATATTTGCAGCAATACTGGTATACATAGACATTTCTTTTTAAATTTTTCATTTTTAAAATTTTAGCTGCCACTTAAAAGGGAGAACATGTGGTATCTGTCTTTCTGTATCCAGCTAATTTCACTCAACATGAATTGCATCCATTTTGTTGCAAACAGTCCAATTTTATGTTTTATAGCTGAATAATATTCTATTGCGTATACATATTACATTTTCTTTATTCATCTGATGATGGACACCTTGGTTGATTCCATATTTTGGCTACTGTGAGAAGTGCCGCTATAAACACAGTGGTGCAGGTATCTCTCTGATACATGTTCATGTACTTTGGGTATATACCCAGCATTGGAATTGCTAGATCATATGACAAGTCTATTCTAGTTTTCTGAGAAATTTCTATATTGTTTCTCAGTGGCTGCACTAATTTATATTGCCATCAACAATGTGTAAGTGTTCCCTTTCTCCACATCCCCACCAGCATTTGCTACTCTCTGTGTTTTGGATTTTAGTCAGTCTTGCAATTGTGTGGTGCTATCTTATCATGGTTTCAATTTTCATTTCCCTGATGGCTAATGATGTTGAGCATTTTTTAATATATTTTTTGGCCATTTGCATTTCTTCTTTTGAGATCTATTGAGTTTCTTTGCCCATTTCTTAACTGGATTTGTCATTTTTATATTGTTGACTTTTAAAAGTCGCTGATATATTCTGGGTATCAATCCTTTGTCAGATAGTTAGCTTGTAACTATTTTTCCCATTATGTTGCATGTCTCCTCACTTTATTGATCATTTCTTTTGCTGTGAAAAAGCATCTGAGTTTCATATAATCCTATTTGTTTAGTTTTGGTTTTGTTGCCTGTGCTTTAGGGGTCTCATGCAAGAAAGCATTCTCTACACCAAAGTCTTAGATTGTTTCCCTTACATTTTCGTCCAGCAATATCAGGTCTTAAATTTAGGTCTTTGATCCACCTTGAGTTAACTTTTTTATATGTTGAGACAGGGATCTAATTCCATTCTTCTACAGACATACATCCAGTTTTCTCAGCACCATTTGTTGAAGAGGTTATCCTTACTCCAATGTGTGATTCGAGCACTTTTGTCAAAAATTAGTAGGCTGTATGTGCATGGATTAATTTGAGGGCTCACTATTCTGTTCCATTGATTTATGTGTCAGTTTTTATGCCAGTACCATGCTGTTTTAATTACTATATCTTTGTAGTATGCTTTGAATTCATGTATTGTGATGCCTCCAGCTTAATTTTTCTTGCTGGGATCACCTTGGCTATTCTGTGTCTTTTGTGATTTTATATGAATTTTAAGTTTTTTTCTAATTCTGTATATACTCTTATAGATATGTTGATAGGGATTGTATTGAATCTATAGATTACTTCCATGAATAGACATTTTAATGATATTTGATTCTTCCCATCCATGAGCAAGGAATATCTTTCAATTTTTTTGTGTTCTTGCTGATTTCTTTCATCAATGTTTTCATTGTAGAGATCTTTCACTTCTTTAAGTTTATTCCTAAGTATTTGATTTTTCTGATGCTATTGTGAATGTGATTTCTCTCTTCATTTCTCTTTCAATGAGTTCATCATTGGCAAATTTAAAAAGCTACTTTTTTATATGTTTATTTTGTAACCTGAAACTTTACTGAATTGGTTTATTAGTTCTAACAGAGCTTTTTTGTTGGAATATTTAGGTTTTTGCCTATACAACATTCATATCTTCTGCAAGCATAGATATTTTAGCTTCCTCTTTTCCAATTTTGATGGTCTTTATTTTTTTCTCCTCCCTAATTTTTCTTGCTAAAAATTCCTGTACTACATTGAATAAGTGGTAAAACTGGACATAATCTTGTCTTATTCCAGATCTGAGGGAAATGCTTTCAGCTATTCCCCATTCAGTATGATACTGACTGTTGGCTTGTCAACATATAGCCTTTATAATTTTGAAGTACGTTCTTATACCTAATTTGTGGAGTTTTTTTTTATCATGAGAGGATGTTCAATCTTATCAAATGCTATCTCAGCATCTATTGAAATGAGCATGTGCTTTCTGTTCTTCATTCTGTTGATATGATTTATGATGTTTACTGATTTGCAAATGTTAAGCCACCCGTGCAACTCTGGGATGAATGCCACTTGAGTGTCATGTATGATCTTTATGATGTGGTTCTGGATTCAGTTTGCTACTAAGTTGTTGAAAATCTTTGCATCTGTGTTCTGTGACTGCATGACAGAGTGTGGGGTATAGCTGGGTCTGCAAGTGATCACTGTGTCTGGTACCAGATACTCAGAGCTCCCTGATTGCCTGGGGTCAGTCATTGCAAAGGGATTCATGCTCACAATGAAGACTGAAGAGATTCTTTGTGTGGTTCATATGGAAGTACGGAGGAGTGTTGCACCCATGGTGGGCTAACCTGGGGCATTGATCACCTTGGAAGAGAGGAGGTGAGAATGTGATTATGTCAACAGAGGTGACCATACCCTCCCAACTGCTGACAATAGAGGAGATCTCCCATACTTAACTTAGGTGTCACCCTGGATGGTTGCCCCACCCTAGAGCACTGACTAGAGCTCCCTGGCTACACCTAGCACATGCCTCTGGGTATTCACTGAAACAGCAGACACTCCACTAAGCCATAGAAGCATCATTCAAAGATAAAATCCACCAGAGGAGAAAACCAACAAGTATTTCCACAAATGCTTAAAAATAAATGCAGAAATTCAAGAAACAAGAATAAGGAAGACAACATGACTCCCTTAAAGGAACACAAAGACACTTCAGTATTAGAATGTGAAATGAAGAGATTGATGAAATCCCTGGAAAGGAATTCAAAAGAATGCTCATAGAATTACTCAGAGGTAATGAGAAGCAAATTCATGAATTAAAAAGTCTATACATGACACAGATGAAAAATTTTCTCATGAGAGTTAGATTTTGAAGTGAAATCAAGCTGAAATATAAGAAAGGAAGAATTCAATGTGACAAATAAAAAATACAGTGGGAAGCCTTAACAATGACTTAGTGAGCTAGAAGACAAATATGGAAATTTTTCAGTCAGGCAAAAAAAAAAGGAATAAATTATAAAAATTTAAGGTGTACTTATCAAACTACCCAAAATATAAGTCTTGGGAGTTCCTGAAGGCATGGGAAGATGGAAAGGATTAGAAGGCCATTTTAGTGAAATAACAACAGAAAACTTCCCTAATTTGGAGTAAGAAAGGGACATCCAAGTACAGGATGCACTTAGAACTCCTAATAGACATGATCAGGAAAGATTTTCACCACGACACATTGTCATCAAACTTTCAACAGTAAAATATAAAGAAAAGATTCTAAAATGTGCATGAGAGAAATGCCAGATTACTTTCAGAGTATCTTCAATTGGCCTCACAGCTGACATCTCATCAGAAACCATACAGGCCAGGAGAGAATGGTGAGATATATTCCAAATCTCAAGAGAAAAAAAAAAAACTATCAATCCAGAATACTGTAACCTGAAAAGCTCTCATTTATGACAGTGAAATAAAGACCTTCCATAACAAACAGAAATTGAAAGAATTTGTCACCACTCATCCAACCTTACAAATGATGCTTAAGGATGTGCTATACACAGAAACACAGAAAAATAGTCATTACTATGAAAGAAGTTGAAGGCAGAAAGTCTCCTGGTAAAAGTACAAAGGGAATCCAAAGCAAACAATAGAAATATTTATGGGGAAATGGCAGGACCAAGTCTTTACTTATCAATAGTAACCTTGAATGTAAATGGCCAAAATTATCCAACTAAAAGATCCAGGCTGGCTGAATGAATTTTAAAAACAATATCCATCTATTTGCTGCCTACAAGAAACACTTCATGAATAAAGATACACACATAATGTAAGTAAATGATGGAAAAAAGTTATTCCATGCTAATGGAAAGCAAAAATGAGCAGGTTTAGCCATCCTGATTCAGACAAAATTGACTTTAACATAAAAACTGTTAAAAGGGACAAAGAAGGGCACGATATAATGATGATTAATGACTTAATTCAACAGGAAAATGTGACTATAGTAAATGTATATGCACCCAATGCCAGGGTCATGGCTATTTAAAACAAATGTTAATGGATCTAAAGGGAGACATAGACTCTAAACTCCAAAACAATAGTAATTGGGGACTCCAATACCCCCACTTTCAGCAATGGACAGATCAATTAGACAGAAAATCAACAAAGAAACAACAGAGCTAATGTACACTACGGACCAAATGGACCTAACTGATATCTACAGAACCTTTCATTCCACAGTTGCAAGATACACATTCTTTTCATCAGTATATGGAATTTTTTCTAAAATAGATCATATGCTATGCCATATATTGAGTCTGAGTAATTTAAAAAATTTAAAATATTGAAATCATACTATGATGAAAATCAACAACTCAAGAAGTTCTAGGAAGTATACAAACACATGGAGAGTGAACAACATGCACCTGAATGAACAGTGGGCTATAGAAGACATTAAAAGGAAATCAAAAATTTCCTGGAAATGAATGAAAATGACAATAAAGTACATCAAAACTTATGGTATACAGCAAAAGCATTGTTAAGAGGGAAGTTGATATCAATTGGTGCCTACATCAAGAAATTGGAAAGGCTTCAAATGAGCTATCAGTGCATCCCAGGGACTTAGAAAAACAATAACAAACTAAACCCAAAACTAGTAGGAG
The DNA here is from genome assembly GCF_051225735.1 of Oryctolagus cuniculus. Taxonomy (NCBI): domain Eukaryota; kingdom Metazoa; phylum Chordata; class Mammalia; order Lagomorpha; family Leporidae; genus Oryctolagus; species Oryctolagus cuniculus. Next base: position 40,467,542 of record NC_142869.1, on the reverse strand, counting down.
GAAATAAATAATTAAAATTAGAGAAGAAATAAGCAAAATTTAACTAAAAAAGTACAAAAGATCAGGAAAAGAAGAGAAGAGATGGATTTTGGAAAAAATAAGCAGAATTGATACACCATTGATTCACCATTGGCTGAACTAAAAAAAATAGGGAGAAGACCCAAATTAATAAAATCAGAGATGAAAAGGGAAATTTAAGAATGATGTCACAGTAATAGAATTATCAGGAGTTACTGCAAACAGCATTATGCCGACAAACTGGAAAATCCAGAAGAGTGTATGCATTCCTGGACACATACAATCTATCAAAATTGACTCATGAAGACAGAAAACATAAACAGACCCATGACCAAGATGTTGATTGAATCAGTAATAAAGACCCTCCAAATGAAGAAAAGTCCAAGACTGAATAGCTTCACTACTGAATTCTGCAAGACTTTTAAAGAACTAATTACAATTATTCTCAAGCTGTTCAAAACAATTGAAAGAGAGGGAATCCTCCCAAACTCCTTCTGTAAGACCAGCATCACCTTAATTCCTAAACCAGAAAGTGATACAACAGAGAAAGGGGACTATAGACCAATATCCCTGATGAACATAGATGTGAAAGTCCTCAACAAAATACTAGTTAATTGAATCAAACAACACATCAGAAGGATCATCCACTTGGACCAAGTGGGATTTACCCCTAGTATGCAGGGATAGTACAACATATGCAAATAAATAAATGTGATAAATCACATTAACAAATTGAAGAATAAACTATGATTAGCTAAATAGAGGCAGAGAAAACATCTGATAAAATAAAACATCTTTCATGATTAAAAAACTTAAGCAAATAGGGTATAGAAGGAACATTCCTCAACACAATCAAGGCAACTTATGACAAACACACAGATTTCATTGTATTGAATGGGGATCAATTGGAAGCATTCCCACTAAGATCCAGTCCACTGTCACCACTGCTATTTAATATAGTCTTTGGAGTTTTAGCCAGAGCCATTAGACAGGAAAAAGAAATCAAAGGTACACAAATTGGAAAGAAGGAAGTCAAACTATCCCTATTTGCAGATAAAATGATTCTATATATAGGGGACCAAAAGACTCCATTGAGAGACTATTGGCACTCATGAGTTTGGTAAAATGGCAAAAATATAAACTTTTTTAAAAATTATTTATTTATTTATTTGAGATGTAGAGTTACAAACAGAGAAGGGGGGAAGACAGAGAGAAAGGTCTTCCATCTGCTGGCTCACTCCCCAAATGGCTGCAATAGCAGGAGCTGGGCTGATCTAAAGCTAGGTGCCAGAAGCCTCCTCTGGGTATTCCATTCAGATGCAGGGGCCCAAGCACTTGGGCCATCTTCTACTGCCTTCTCAGGCCATATCAGGGAGCTGGATTGGAAGTGGAACAGCCAGAACTCAAACCAGCACCCATGTGGTATGCCGGCACTGCAGGTAGAGGCTTAGCCTACTATGCTACACCACTGGTGCCAGGACATAAAATTAACACATAAAAATTAATAGCCTTTGTATGCACAGAAAATGCTATGGCTGAGAAAGAAATTCTAAGATCAATTCCACTCACAATAGCTACAAAAAATTTAAATACCTTGGAATAAATTCACCCAAGGAGGTGAAAATCTCTATGATGAAAATTACAAAACAGTAAAGAAAGAAATAGAAGAAGACACAAAAATGGAAAAATTTTCCATGTTTGTAGATTGAAGAATTAATATCACCAAAATGTTCATATTACAGAAAGCAATTTACAGATTCAATGTGATCCCAATCAAAATACCAACAACATTCTTCTCAGATCTAGAAAAAGCAATCTTAAAATTCATATAGAAACACAAGAGACCCCAAATAGCTAAAGCAATCTTATACAATAAAAAACAAAACTTGGAGACATCAAAATACCAGATTTCAAGACATACTACAGGGAAGTTATGATCAAAACAGCCTGGTGCTGGCAAAAAAAAAAAAAAAAAAAAAAAAAAAAAAAAGACATTCTCACCAATGGGATAGAAAACAATCTCCAAAAATCAATCCACACATTTACAACAAATTCCTGTTTGACAAAGGAACTAAAATCAATCCCTGGAGAAAGGACAGTCTCTTCAACAAATGGTGCTGGGAAAATTGGATCTCTGCATGCAGAAGTATGAAACAAGTCTCTTACCTTACACGTTATACAAAAATCAACACAAAATGGACCAAACATTTAAATCTATGATCTGATACTAGAGGACAACATTTGTGGAACTCCAGAAGACATTGGTATAGGCAAAGAGTTCTTGGAAAAGACAACAGAAACACAGGCAATCAATGCAAAAATAGAGAACTGGGATTACATCAAGCTAAGAAGTTTCTGTGCAGCCAGCACCTCAACTCACTTGGCTAATCCTCTGCCTGCGGCGCCGGTACCCCGGGTCCTAGTCCCGGTTGGGGCACCGGATTATGTCCCGGTTGCTCCTCTTCCAGTCCAGCTCTCTGCTGTGGCCTGGGAAGGCAGTGGAGGATGGTCCAAGTGTTTGGGCCCTGCACCCACATGGGAGACCAGGAGGAAGCACCTGGCTCCTGGCTTTGGATCAGCACAGTGCACCAGCCGCAGTGGCCATTTGGGGGGTGAACCAACGGAAGGAAGACCTTTCTCTCTGTCTTTCTCTCTCTCACTGTCTAACACCTATCAAAAAAAAAAAAAATAGAAGTTTCTGCACTGCAACAGAAACACTCAGCAAAGTGAAGAGGCAACCAAGAGAACGGGAGAAAACATTTGCAACCTGTGTGACTGATAAAGGATTAATATCCAGAATCTATAAAGAGCTCAAGAAACTCAACAACGACAAAACAAACAATCCAGTTAAGAAATGGGCAAAGGACTTGAACAAGCATTTTTCGAAAGAGGAAAGTCAAATGACCAACAGACACAAGAAAAAATGCTCAAGATCAATAGCCATCAGGCAAATGCAACTCAAAACCACAAGATGTCACCTCATCCAGTTAAAATGGTTCTCATATGGAAATTAACAAACAATGAATTCTGGCAAGGATGTGGGGGAAAAGGTACCCTAACCAGTGTTGGTGGGAATGTAAATTAGTACAGTCATTGTGGAAGACAGTTTGGAAATACCTAAGACAGCACAAAGTAGATATACCATATGAGCCAGCAATCTCACTCCTGGGAATTTGCCCAAGGGAAATGAAATCACCATATGAAACAGTTATCTGTCCCCTCATGTTTATTGCAGCTCAATTCACAATAGTTAAAATATGTTTCCAACCCAGATGTCCATCAACTGATAACTAGATAAAGGAATTGTGGTGTGTGTGTAGATAAATAGATAGGGAGATAGTATGGAACTCTATTCAGCCATTAAAAAATGAAATCCTATCTTTTGTAAACAAAATGGATGTAACTGGAAACCATTATACTTAGTAAGATAAGCCAGTCCCCCAAAAAAGACAAATACCATATGTTTTCCCTGATGTATAGTAACTAATAGAGTGCCAAAAATGTAATATATATGAGTGAAATTGACATTTTGAGATTTGATGATTGTTTGTAGCCTTTGTCTCTACTGTTGAGGAACAGTGTTTTTTTTTTTTCTTCATACTGTTTGTTGAACTCTTTACTTAGTGTAGCTTAATCTTATGAGTATAAAATAAACTGAAAGGAGTTTACTGTGAAAACTAAGACTAGGAATAAGAGGAAGGAGAAGAAAGGGCAGGTGCATGAGTGGGAGGAGGGTAGGGTAAGAAGTATCACTGTGGTCCTAAATCTGTATATATGAAATACATGAAATTTGTTCACCTTAAAAAAGCAATGAAAAAGTATTTAAGCAGATAAGTCACAAAAATATATTCAAATGTTCAAGAAATACATGAAAAAAGCTTAATACCATTAATCATCAGGAAAATGCAGTTAAATCACAATGAGATATCATTACACACACAGTAGAATGGCTGACTTTACAAAGAACAATAATATTTAGTGTTAGCAAGATATAGAGCAACTAGATCCCACATACACTTATACTAGGTATATAAAATAGAGTTACCATTTTGGAAAGCTTCTTATAAACTTATCATACAACACATCAGATTCATTTCTAGGTACGAAAGAGAAGTGAAACATATATCCTCAGAGAGACCCATACATAAACATTCTTGGTAGTTTTATTCATAAAAGCCAAAGATGAGAACAACCAAAATGTACACTACCATGCATGCAACATGAATGAATTTCAGAAATATGCTACTATACAAACGAAGTCAGATGCAAAACAGTACATACAATGTAATTCAATTCATATCAAATTCTAAAGTGGGATAAACTAACTTCTTGTGGCATAAAGTAAGTCAGTGTTTGCCTACTATCTGTAGGGGAGAGTACTGACTGCAAAGTGACAGGTAGGTAATTTGTAGGTGACATGAATGTCCTAGATTTTGATTGTGGTAATGGTAGTCCCACAGATCTATACATTTGTCAGAATTCATCTGAAATGTATAATTAAAATGAGCACATTGTATTGTATGTATACAGGGTCTTCAAAAAGTCCATGGAAATTGCATATCATGAAAAAACTATGCATAGATTTCAAAAATTTTTTGCACCAAAATAAACTTATCTTTTAATTCCATTTCCACAAACTTTTTAAAGATCCTTAAAATTATGTCCTAAGGAAGCTTATTTTTTTAAAAATGTAAATTCTCTTAGTAACTAAGAAACTGTGATAATAATCTAATTCTCCAAATCAGCATAATATACTTAGCTCTGACTTAAGTATGACAAGCCCTTATCCCAAGGAAAGAAGGCATTTTAGAACTTAATTTTATTCATGATCTGAAATAATTTCCCTTAATGCCATCAGTAAAGAGATTACATTCACTCCTTCTCTCTCAGACTTTATGAATATACTACTATATTTCAAGTAGCCTGAAAGATAGAATAATGTATATTTTAAAATATAATAATGTATAATATAATAATGTATATTTTAAAAGTTTTTAGCATTATTTATGATCCTCCTTAAGTAAATGGAATAAAGCACTTCAGAATCACCTCCTTTATGTTTCCAATGCACGCTGTTGTGTTAATAGCTCTTTAAACATAAAACTAAGCACATATGAAGTCTCAAGGTGTTATGTAGGTCTTCACTTCAATCTGCTGCTGAGTTGTTACAGAAAATTGCCTACACTATTTTTCATTTCAGAGCTCATGAAATTATAAACATTTTCTTTGCAATTTTGTGCACATGAAATATATGAGCCCAATGAAGAATTCTCTTGAACTCATAAAAAGTTCATTGAAAATTATTATTTTAAATTTTAAAAATTTATATAAGGTGAACAAATTTCATGTATTTTATATACACAGGTCTAGGTGCATAGTGATACTCTCCTCCCTACATTCCCTCCTCCTCATGCTCCCACCCCACCTCCTCCTCCCTTTCTTATTTTTCTTTTAATTTTTACAATGACATACTTTTCAGTTTATTTGAAAATCATAAGCTTAACCCCCACTAACTAAAGAATTCAACAAATAGTAAGAAGAAAAAACCACTGTCCCTCAACAGTATTGAAACTATAGAATAAAAAAGGCAGGGCCAGCACTGTGGTAGAAAAGGAAAAGCTGCCACCCATATGATGCTGGCATCCCATATGAGCAACAGTTAGGGTCTTGGCTGCTCCACTTCTGATCCAGTTCCCTGATGATGAGCCTAGCAAAGCAGCAAAGATGATGGCCCAAGTGCTTGGGCCCCTGCACCCATATGGGAGACCCAGAAGAAGCTACCGGCTCTTGACTTCAGACTGGTCTGGTCCCGGCTATTGTGGCTATTTGGGGAGTAAACCAGCAGATGGAAGATCTCTCTGTCTGTCTCTCTCTCAGTAAATCTTTTTTTAAAAAAAGAATAAAAAGGCAATCCACAATTTTAAAAAGGAGTCTTATGCTATAAAGCTTAGCCTTGCTGACACTGTGACGCACTAGGTTAAGCTGCTACTTGTGTTGCTGACATCCCCTATTGCTAGAAGCCCATATCCGAGGACAGGTTGAGTCCTGACTGTTCCACTTTCAATCCAGCTTCCTGCTAATGTGCCTGGGGAAGCAGTGAACAATGGTCCAAGTTCTTGTGTCCCTGCTACCCATATGAGAGACCTGGATGGAGTTCCAGGCTCCTGAATTTGGCCTGGCCCAGCCCTGGCTGTTGTGGGCATTTGGGGAACGAACCAGCTGAGGGAAGAGCTCTTTTGCTCTCACTCTCGCTCTTGCTCTCCTTCCCCCACTGGGAAATAAATAATTAAATCTTTGAAAAAGAAATGTTAAAGAAGAAAGATTAAGCTCAAAAAGGTAAGATACTGTTAGTATCTCATAGAAACAAATCTCATCATGGACATGTATGGGATAGAATGCTAAATCTAATGGTATCCTCTCCTCGGCTTTCAGATTTTTTTTTTTTTTTTACAGGCAGAGTGGACAGTGAGAGAGAGATAGAGAGAGACAGAGAGAAAGGTCTTCCTTTTGCCATTGGTTCACCACCCCAATGGCCGCTGCGGCCGGCGCTCTGCGGCCGGTGCACTACACTGATCCGAAGCCAGAAGCCAGGTGCTGGTCTCCCATGCGGGTGCTTGGGCCATCCTCCACTGCACTCCCGGGCCACAGCAGAGAGCTGGACTGGAAGAGGAGCAACTGGGACAGAATCCAGTGCCCCAACCGGGACTAGGACCCGGGGTGCTGGCGCCACAGGTGGAGGATTAGCCAAGTGAGGCCTGGCTTTCAGATTTTAACAACAGGGAGACATTCTTCTTTCATTGTATTTTTTATATTCTTTTCATCAGCATTCTTCCCAAAGGACTACATAATAAAAGGAAAGGGGACCAAAGATGGGAGAACACCGCACCCAGAAGTTCATGCCTAGAGATCTGCATGTGCACATTCATCTGCAGAGTGTGACTGCCACCATTTGCTGCAGACAGCTCTAAAATAATTACACAAGTCACACTGAGCCATTTCCAGATGAATCCAATGTGTAGAACTAGGAAGTCCTGCCAGTTTCATTACAAATCTTTGATTCTTGAGATTTTGAGAAAATATTTTTTTTTTCCTTTTTTAAGTTGTATAAAGGGACCCACTGGCAAACCAAAACTCTCCCACCCATAAAGCAGAACACTATGTCTAACTTAAGTCTTTTGATTGCCTATTTTTTAATTACATAGATGGATACATGGAAAGGAAGAAAAAGAAGATAAGAGGGGGGAGCAAAAGAAACCAAGTATGTCATTGGGAAACTGAGGCTTATCTTCCCGAAAGCTCCTCTCCTACCATCGTATGATTTGTTGGAAAGTTATTTATCATATCCATCAATTCAAAGACCAGACCCAAAGTGCTCCTGAGACTTGCTCTTGATAGCAATATGAATTAATGCCAGTTACCACTTCAGGAGAGCTCAAACTTCTGCTTCCAGAAGTCCAAGGAAGGGAGGGTCACACAGGAAATGTGGGCACTGTGGGTGATGTCCTCTGTTTGAAGAAAAAATTATTGCACCAAAACTGAACAAGTCCCCAGGACAAAAACAAATATAAGGAGTGCAACTAACAAATTAAAAAATATATATAATCAATAAGGATGGGTGAATATGGCAGTATTTTGAGATAAAACTGCATTTTCAACTATTTTTAAAATGTTTCCCATTTGGCAGAACCCCAAATGAGCTTTGCCAAGCACTTTTTCTTCTTAATTTTTAAGTGCGTATGTATTTCAAGGAAAATTTAATCCATATGTTCCTCTCTCATTTACACAATTTATCAAAATGTTGCTTTGAATGAGCCATTTAATGTCTAAGAAAACCGAAGAGCACTTATTTTCCCCCTAATACAAGATTTTAGCTTTTTTTCCTTCCTCAGTTAAATGTGTTCAGTACCGCACAGAAAGCTAATTGAAAAATAATCAATTTTATTTTAATATTCAGAACCAAAGTCTGATAAAATTTAAAATAACTGAAGAGCAAAAATTCCCTGTAGTCCGATATTTCCAATTATCTACTGCCTCCTTCATTAAAATATACCTTTTAAATGACAAGATTTTCTTCTCACTTTAAAAACTAGGAAACTGAGTCTGAAAGAAGTCGAAACTATGCCAAAATCACAAGCCTAGTTAGTGGCACAGCCAAGACACGTGTCTTCTGGTTAGAGTGACTTCTTTGGCTTTTCTGCTTTTAATTAGGATTTTATTCTATAACATACAGAAGTGCTGGCATAATAATAGATCATAAAAAGCATCAAAGTGCATTGCTGTGTGAAATGTGCCTGCCTGCTTCCAACAGACCAATGCCTGGGCAACTGGTAGGCTGTACTCCAACGTTTAGTAGCTGGTGTTGTGAAAATTTCAGTGGCCCACTTCCCCATGTGATCCTATTCATGTCAGTCCTTTCCCTCAAGGGTAAGTGATAGATCCTGTCTAAAAGGAAAATTAGGTCCCGGGAAGCTCTCAGCCCTTGCCAAGAAGATGCTACAAGAAAAGCTAATTGTTCCTTAAGTAATAGAGGTGTTTTTCCCTCCCGTCCTCCACTTCCTTCTTCTTTCTCCAGAGTGGACCTTTCTGGGCTACCCAGAAAGCTGGTGATGGGCATTCTATGAAGTGTGGAGGGGCTGGGGTCACAGTGCACCTTATGTTCAGCCTCTGACACTTGCTTCATCAGGCAGGGAAAAAAAACCTCAGGGGAGTATGGGACTGCTATCCGCAGGAGTATGAAAGAAAAGACCAGAAAATGATTTGAGTTTCCTTTTGTCATGCCTGGAGGCATTCGTAAACCATAGACTACAAGTCATAATCAAAAAAATTTTGGAGCTGGTGTTTGGCCTAGCAGTTAGCCAGTTGAATACCTGCCCCTGTTTCCTGACTCCAGCTTCCTGCTAATGCAGACGGAAGGAGGCAGCAGCAATGACTCAAGTAGTTTGGTTCCTGCCACCGTGTGAGAGATGAGGATTGAGTTCCAGCTCCCAGCTTTGGCGTGGCCCCCTTGCAGGCATTTGGGGAGTGAACCAGTGGAAGGGGGTTCTCTCTGCCTGTCTCTCTCTCTTTCTGTTTCTGTCTTTCTGCCTCTCAAATGAATAAAATAAATAAATATTTTTTAAAAGAACACCATAAGCTTCTGTAACTTTTTAACTCAGCAACGTTTAGACCATTTTACTCTATTGTGTTAACAGCAGTTATAACCAAAACTCTGCTTTTAAAAGCAAGACGGGAGAGGGCATATAATATGTACTTATCTTTTAGAAATAACCAAAGAGAGAACCGGAAGACCTGTCTGGAGGGAGAAACCAAAACAATCCAGTGCAGAGCAGTTCAACTACTTACTAATTTGGGAAAATTACTTAACCTTTCTGTCTGTTTCCTCATATGTAAATTTGGGATTATTAAAAGGACCTCCCCAGTGAAATAATGCATACAAAACACTAAAGAGAGTGCTGGCATATGATAAGACCTCCATAAAATTGTGGCTGAACTACCATTTTTTCAACTGAAACAGGGAAATGGGCTCAATTCCAAGGGCTTGTGGCAAACAAAGAAAAAGAAAACACAAGAAGATCATTTAGAATGGATAAGGAGTCTAAGCAATCAAAAAGCTATTGTGGATTTATTGAGCTTGATTTAAAACTCAACTGTACACTCAAAGTGAAAATGAAGGACTAGATTAATGTGATAGCACATGGCCATACCACTCATAGATAATGCCACCTCTTTTTATCTTTGACATCCTGCTGTGAAAATCAGCTCATTGCATTGACTGGATCACTACACGGTGTATACACAGATTAAAACATCATACTGTACCTCACAAACATGTACAACTATTAGTTATCAATTAAAATGATATTTTAAAAGAAGTGAAATTTAAAAACAAAAACTTCATGTATGCAAAGGTTGAACGGCCATTGGAAACCAATGCAAAATTCCCACAAATTTCTCAGAACTCAAGGTTTGAGAAGTGGCTCCCTGGCAGTGACCCTAAAGAGATGACAGCACTGGGTTCAGGTGTGATGGGCATCTCAGTTGCTCCTTCTTACTTTTCTGGTTTGTCTATACTTTGATCTGACAAATTCTAAGTGGATTAGAAGCACATGGGCTCAAGGGCCAGGAGTACTGTGATTACAGTCTAAGTGTCACTCTGAGGACAACATTCTAATTTTAGGGGGTTCTGGCCTATAAAAAAAATGAGGTTGGATTTGGTGATCTTAAATGACCCTCCTACTCTAACAATTTATAGGTCCGTAATGATATAGTTTTAAAATAGCGAGAAGAGCTTTCCCGGCCATCCCTACCCTATCATCAAAATTGATTTATATAGCACTTTTCTTTGAAAGTTCTAGGCATTGTATATAGACATTTGGGTAAAGGAATAGAAATGTTGTGACTAAAATCTGCTTTTATGTTGGATTTGGTTCTTCAGAAGCTCTTCCACAGTATCCACAGCTTAATGTGGAGACTATTAATTAGTGAGTATAAATTCAGCCAATCATGACATATGGATCATTTTACCTATTTCATAGGACCAACCAAGGGTTAAATGAGAGGGCATAAGTCACATGCCAGCCTCCTAACAGACACTCAAGAGACCTATTATAGCAGCAGAAAAGGAAACAGTGGATCCAAGCATCTGAAAGAAAGCCTTAGGTCACAAAGGAATGTCACCTGGCACATAAATAATGTCCCAAACCCAAAAGATTGCTTTTCATGATTTTATTATTTGTTGAACATTTTGCCACATCTGATTCAATTATACACATTGTAGACATACCATATATATTTTTTTCTTGAAAATAAGTTATTAATATCACAGAATAAGGGATTCATGATAAAGATCATAACATGGGAAAAGAAGAGTATATTGACATTTACATGGTATGATTCAGTGAAGCAATGTCTACAACTTATCTCAAATTACATGACAGCCACACAGTTTTTATACTCTCGCTATAAACTTCCACAAATAAGAGAAAATGTGATTTTGTCTTTCTGTGTCTAGTTTATTTCACTTCAATGATCTCCAGTTCCATCCATTTTTTGTAAATGTCAGGATTTCATTCTTTTTTATGGCTGAGTAATATTCTATCATGCATTCACACAACATCTTCTTTACCCATCATCAGTTGATAGACATCAAGTTTGATTCCATATCTTTGCTATTGTAAATTTAGCTTCTATAAACATGGGAGTGTGGGTATCTCTTTCATGTACTGATTTCATCTCCTTTGGATATATTCCCTAGAGTAGGATAGCTGGCTCACATGGTAGATCAATTGCTTTGAATTTTTGTCATGCGTTAAAATATCAGTAGAGACTGCCAAGGGAGTAATGTGGATGATGTTTGCTGACTGAAATTTTGAAGTTGCTCTCCTGAGTCAGTACTCTCACACTTCCACAACTGTTACATTCAAATAATATCATGTGCTTGATCACTTATTGCAAAGCACTGGACAGTTGGGGGCTAGGGGAGACAAATACATAGTATATTGATGAGTAAGTGGGATGTTCCATATTTAAATTATAAAAACATTATTTTAAATTTGCTCCCAATTAAGAGTTTCTCCGGGCCAATGCTGTGGCATAGCAGGTAAGACCGCCGCTGCAGTGCCAGCATCCCGTATGGGCTCCAGTTCATGTCCTGGCTGCTCCACTTCTGAGCCAGCTCTCTGCTATGGCCTGGGAAAGCAATGGAAAATAGCCCAGGTCCTTGGGCCCCTGCACCTGCGTGGGAGACCTAGAAGAAGCTCCTGGCTCCTGGCTTCGAATTGGCACAGTTCCAGCTGTTGTGGCCATCTAGGGAGTGAACCAGAACATGGAAGTGCTCTCCCCCTCTCTCTCTCTGCTTCTTCTCTCTCTGTGTAACTCTGACTTTCAAGTAAATAAATAAATCTTTCTTAAAAAAAAAAAAAAGAGTTTCTCATAAATGGGAGAAGGTACACAAGCATATATCCCAAGAGGGTCTTTTTTTTTTTTTAAGACTTATTTATTTACTTGAAAGACAGTTTCAGAGAGGGACAGAAAGAGAGAGAGGGAGAGAATCTTCCATCCTCTGGCTCACTCCCAAAAGGGCCGCATTGGCCATGGCTGGGCTAAGACAAAGCCAGGAATCTGGATTCCATCCAGTGGGGCCCAAGTACTCAGGCCATTTTTGCTGCTGCTGTTTTTCCAAGCTCATTAGTAGGAAGCTGGATTAGACGTGAAGTAGCCAGGACTTTAACGGTGCTTATATGAAATGCTGGTGTAGGAGGCAGCAGCTTAACCCACTGTACCACGATGCTGGCCTCAAGACAAAGGGTTGATGGGGCTGGTGCTGTGGCATAGCGGGTAAAGCCACCACCTGCAGTGCCAGCAACCCATATGTGTGCCAGTTTGAGTCCCAGTTGCTCTACTTACGATCCAGCTCTCCACTATGGCCTGGGAGAGCAGTGGATGATGAACCAAGTCCTTGGGCCCTTGCACCCGCATGGGAGACTTGGAAGAAGCTCCTGGTTCCTGGCTTTGGATCAGCACAGCTCCAGCCATTGTGGCTAACTGGGGAGTGAACTGGCAGATGGAAGACTCTCTCTCTCTCTCTCTCTCTCTGCCTCTCCTCTCTCTGTGTAACTCTGACTTTCAAATAAAATAAATAAATCTTAAAAAAAAAAAGAAGAAGAGTTGGAGCATGGAGCAATGGCAGGAGGGAGAGAAGGGCAGGAAGTATCACTATGTTCCTAAATCTGTACATATGAAATACATGAAACTTATATACCTTCAATAAGATTTTTTAAAAGAGGCTATTTCTATGTGCATGCAGTGTTAATGAACAAGCGTCCTGCAATCATAGATCTTCAGAGATGGAAACTTGGCCTTCGACAGAACTAGACAGTAATGATGCAATCCAAGCACTGCTTCCAAGCTTTGGCCTGGGACCACCTTGGAAGGAAGGATCCCCGGAACCTTCTGGAGAGGAGTGTGGTTCTCAGGTCTACCCTCAGAGCTAAGTAGAAAAGCAGGACTCTCGTATTCAAGCTTTCAGTTGACAGAGGAAGTCAGGAATCAAGGGACCAGTGGTCACCCTGCCAGCTTTGAGATGCCTCCTTGGTTATTGTTTTTGTTATATTGTCAGTTTCCTATGATTATTACCAAGGAAACATCTAAAATAACCCTTAAAAATAATGTCTATACTGGTGTAGAGGAGAGGCACTGCTTTATACCCTGAAGCCAGCCTTGAATGTGGAGAGAAAAGTTGCCACAAACAGTGGGAAGCAATTGTGGAAAAATTGAGGAAATTGACTGAGTTCCCAGAGGAGTCCAGGAGGAAATGAGGAGGAGGAATCAGGTTCGGTCCAGAGAGGGAGTTCTGGGAATCCCAGGTACAGTGTAGAACCAGGAGAGGGGACTCCTGTCTGTCAGTTCAATCCAAGCTTTCTTTGTTTCCTTTGGGCTTGCAATCTATTGTATGGAATAATTCTTTCTAAAACTTTTTCACAGTGCTTTCTGAAAGAATTTATCTTCTGAATTTTGGGAATAGTGAGAAGTCTAGCTCACTAGGATATAAATTCCACCTGATTACTTAACCAAACTTCCTGAATGGCCAATATATGAATTTATCTTCAATTCAAAAATGAACAAAGCATTGTCTTAGCAAATTGTCATCATTTCCTGCCTTCAAGAAGGCACTAGAAAGATGAGCTGAACCAATTTAGGGTATTTTAAATGGATTTCAATTGAAACCTAGAAATCAAAACAAAAAGAAAGGAAAAATAAATAAATAAAAACAAAGTTTGTGAGCTTTGAGAAACAAATAGTTCAGGGGAAGAGCTAATTTCACAAGATCTCCATCCACTCCATGACCATTCTCTTCCGTTCTAGGACCCATCCGCCTCTCCTCATTTCAGTTTTCAGCCAGGAATACTGGAACTGATCACTTTTCAGCCTCAATAAGTCCTTGTTAATTATTTTAACATTTCAGGTTCAGGAAACCCAAGCCCAGTGTTTGTTAAGTGCTCTTTTCCTTGATTTGTATGCCCTCTTATATTACAAGGGAAGTTGATTCCATGTGTTTCTGATTCATTTTTACTTAACTCATCAAGACATTGGTTCATAAAGGCTATTTGATGTCCAAAGATTCTGCTGAGACTTTTGTTCATTAAACATAAAGCCAGTGAACTAATATGCAGTTTATACAAAAGAACAGAACCGGGAGACCCAGGAACTTGTCTTACCTTTGTCTCTGACTTGCTTTCATACAAGGGTGAGTCACTTCTCCAGATGTTATCTGGGAAGAGATAGCAGTATCTTATATATGGTTTGGAGACTTTTCTAATAAATTATAATTTTGAAGGATCTTTCTTAAGAATGAGGTATTTTATCAATCAATATTAAAGTAGCTCTCAAATTGAAGAAATATTTTTACCTGGTTTTGAGCTTGTAGAATATTTTGCCTTTTTTTTTTTTTGAACTTGTAGAGTGGTTTTCCTGATCAAGCTCAAAATTAAAATTTCAGAAGGTTATTATATAAAACATAATGTTTCCACTGGAAAGCATAATCCTTACATGGATTTAGACCCACCAAGTACTGTAGTTCTCACTGGTTTCCTTTTTGAGCTAACAATCACCTATGAATTTTTTGAGAGATAGAGAAAGAAAGAGAGAGAGTGTGTGTGTGTGTGTGTGTGTGTCCATCCACTGATTCACTCTCCAAATGTCCACAATGGCTGATGCTAGACTAGGCTGAAGGCAGGAGCCAGGAACTCAATTCAGGTCTCCCACATTGATGGCAGGAACCAAATCACTTGGGCCATCACCATTGTCTCCCAGGGCTTGCAGTAGCAGGAAGCTAGAGTCAGGAACCAGAACCAGAGGTGGGTATTAAACTCAGGCAATTCAAATGGGACACAGGTCCCTTAACTGCTAGGCCAAATGCCCACCCCTACACTAGCACTCTTTTTGACAATTTGCAGAAAGACAGTGGGTAGATATTTGCAATAGAGAGAATTTCTGATTCTGACTCAAAGGCAGAGATTCTTCCAATATTTTGGAACACCAAATACTAGAAGTCTAGGTTGCTCTAAATGGTGTGACAACAAATTTGGTATGTATCAAGAATGAAATCTTTCTTATTTATCATCTCTTTCTTTCCACTATGTTCATTAACCTGCTGTCATTTGCTGGTCTCTGGTAGTTTACCAAGTGACCAGAACACTGAGTAGGATGCAACCATCAGTTTTGACTAGAACCAACAGCAGAAATTAAGGAATTTCATGATCAAAATTATAAGGAAGAAAAGAGGTTCAGGAGAAAGAATAATACCAATCTGATTTTTACCTCATAAGAGTGCATGAAAGAGAGTGATCATGTGGCTGATGGAGACAACTGAACATTAACTTTTCCACAAACTACTTGTTTCCCAAAGCTTACAAACTTTGTATGTGTGTATGTGGGTGTGTGCATTGTCTTGGTCATTTGATCTCCAGGTAGTGGCCTAGTGTTAGGCAAAGGGATAAGTCAGCACAACACACAAGCAACAAGAATGTACAAGCAATCAGGAGAGGCATATCCCCTTCCCTCATCATCCTGATAAGAAGTGTGGTTGGACTGAGCTGGATGCACTGCGGGTGTGGTGTAGGACCTGGGCTCCTCTTGTGTTCTGTGTTTCTATAAAGTTCTTATGAAAGTTGCCTTGGGAAAGGGAGTTTTGTTACCAGCTGCTCAAACAAAGTGCACTTAAGTGCTAGGTAGACCAGATGTCAAACACCAATATACCTAAGAAATCCTATATCAAGTTGAGATTGGCTGTTTCCTTCTTTTGCTGAGAAACATAATGAATTTCTGCTGGCTCTTGCCAGACAACTTCGATTTGGTACACAACTCTACTTGTGTCTCCATAAATGGCAAGTTACTGAGACCAATTAAGCAGGTAGCTTCTGCTTGCCCAGGGAGTGGGATGAAGAAACCAGCAAATAATATCTTTATTTGATGCAGGACAAAAAAATCCCAAAAGATAAGGGCTAGCCCTCCAGGAGTTCAGTCTAGGAAATGAGATCATGAAGTAAATAATGAACAGACAACAGGGAAAATGATCTCATAAAGATAGAAGCATCATCAGTGATATCACAGAGAAGCTAATGATCCTCCCTTGCGGTGGGTGAGAGGGTTTTTAGAAGCTATCCCAAGAATGGCTTGCTTATCATGGGAAGGCAGCCTATGGGTTGCAGAGAGAGAAGGGCATTCCAGGCAGAGGGAACCACATGTAGGCTGGATCTCTGATTACAAATTATCCAAAAAAGAAAAAGACCACAGCATGTCAAATATTCTGTAAGAATCTTAAGAACCTAAAGTCCAAAGGTACATAACAGTTTCTAAAAGTCCACAATTAACAGATGCAATGTCTATCTCACTAATGAAGATACTTTCAGAACTGTGTGTAGTCAGGAACTGCCTCTCATATTTCTGCTATCTCCGTGGCCTAGCTGAGTGGCTTGATCAATGTCTTCATCCACTGGATCACTGAGCTGGGGCAATATTAGCTAAGTTGCCCTACATAGTAGTTGGTTTTCTTTTTAAAAAAAATTTATTTATTTTACTTGAAAGTCAAAGTTACAGAGAGAGAAGGAGAGGCAGAGAGAGAGGTCTTCCATCCACTGGTTCACTCCCCAATTGGAGCTATGCTGATCTGAAGCCACGAGCCAGGAGCTTCTTTTGGGTCTCCCACACAGATGCAGGGATCCAAGAACTTGAGCCATCTTCTTTTTTTTTTAACTTTTATTTAGTAAATATAAATTTCCAAAGTACAGTTTATGGATTACAATGCCCCCCCCCATAATTTCCCTCCCACTCACACCCCTCCCATCTCCTGCTCCCTCTCCCATTCCATTCACATCAAGATTCATTTTCAATTATCTTTATATACAGAAGATCGATTTAGTATATATTAAGTAAAGATTTCATCAGTTTGCACCCACACAGAAACACAAAGCATAAAATACTGTTTCAGTACTAGTTATAGCATTACTTCACATTGGACAACACATTAAGGACAGATCCCACGTGAGAAGTAAGTACACAGTGACTCCTGTTGTTGACTTAACAATTCGACACTCTTGTTTATGGCGTCAGTAATCTCCCTAGGCTCTAGTCATGAGTTGCCAAGGCTATGGAAGCCTTTTGAGTTCGCCGACTTCGATCTTATTCAGACAGGGTCATAGTCAAAGTGGAAGTTCTCTCCTCCCTTCAGAGAAAGTTACCTCCTTCTTTGTTGAGCCATCTTCTACTGCTTTCCCAGACCATAGCAAAGTGCTGGATAGGAAGTGGAGCAGCATGACACAAACCGGCGCCCATATGGGATGCTGGCACTGCAGGCAGTGGCTTTACCAGCTAAGCCACAGCACCGGCCCCAGTAGTTGGTTTTCCTGACAGTCTTTTGGCCGGGAGTTATTTCTGTCCCACACAGGGACCCAAAGACCCGCGCACCTTTTGCATCTTAAGAGGAACATAGGATTCCTTTCCGGTTAGATCAAAGAACACATCCCTTCTAATAAAACCTGAAGCTCTGAAAATAAGAATTTCCCTCTTTCTTAAGAGTTAGTTTAGCCATTTATAATTATTCCTACTTGATAATCTCAGAGGCTTAACATGGGTAGGATCATAGTGCTAGTCTCCAGATTGACATGTTGCTATGTTCTGGATGACAGAAAAGCTCACAGACTGTCTTCCTTAAAGGGTTACGTGCCTGTGCTCTAAGGCACCACAAGGATATCCGTGCACTCCAGTCACCTGCTCATCAACTTCCATACCTACTAGGTATCCTCTCTCTCTTTTTTGCTTTCTCCCCAGCCAGGTATAAATGAGGCTACTACATTCTTGGTTGCTCTAAGAGGCTGCATGTTCTGAAGGTCCATATTGATAACTCTCAAACTGGCATGAAAGGGCTCTTACTTAGCTAATCAAGGATATAATGAGAAATGGAAATAAAATATAGAAGCATATAAATAGATTTACTACATGTAAAGCTTATGTCTTGCATAAGTACTTAGATGAATCTGGATGGTTTTAGAGAAGATAATTTAGTGAAAGTATTGTATCTATTGCCATAGAACCAATCAACCAAAAATTTAGTGATGAAAAATAATAAAAAAACCTGTGTTATCTTTCAAATTTCTGTGGTTCAGGGATTTGAGAGTGGCTCAGCTCAGCAACTTGGGGTGAAAGGAGTTGATAGGCAGGTCATTGCTGGGACTGGGGACATTGTGAACGCTTCTTCACTTCATGCACGGTACACCGGTACTTTGACATGTGGCCGAAACCACTGGGGCTCCTCTCAGTGACTTCTTTGTGTTTTCTGTACCATGATATTGTTAGGGTATCTGGGCTGCTTATACAGTAGCTCAGGCCTCCAAATGTACATTTCCCAAAGTACAATTTCAGTCAGATGCTCTATCACGGATCCTAATCTAATCTCAGATGTGTCGAATGGCTGCTTCCCCTCATCGTATTTGGTAGACTGTGTCGCCAAGTCTGATCCTTGTTCAAGGGGAGAATAGGCAGGCTCTGCCTTTCCATTGCATCTGTCTAGACCAGCACAGAGAAAGTCAGGAAGAGGTGAAGGTCAGCTGGAAATTATAGACAAACAGCAGCATCTAAAAGCTAATCATCACAATTTTCATTGATTTTTCTTTAAAATTAGTCATGAATCAAATTCAGACCTTCAAAATTGCCTCATATGACTTTTTTTTAATCTAGTTTTTAATTTTGTTACAAATTGTACTTTTCTTAATGACAATTTTTCATTTTAATTGATCAAATTTTGTTTTTCACTTATATGTTAGGCATGTGCTAAATAATGGGGATACAGAAGCAAATTTACACATTTCATGCTTTCAAGGAATTCATAGTCAAATTTACAATTCCATGTGACAACTGCAACATTAGAAGCATAAACAAGATAAAGAGATGTAATAGATATGGGAAAGAAAAATAATCTGGTGAAAACATACTGTAGACTCATTCTACTTAACAGACTCACAAAATCAGACTTTCCATTACATTAATTTAAAATGTGTCATAAACTGGCCGGCACCGCGGCTCAGTAGGCTAATCCTCTACCTTGCGGCACCGGCACACCAGGTTCTAGTCCCGGTCGGGGCGCCGGATTCTGTCCCGGTTTCTCCTCTTCCACGCCAGCTCTCTGCTGTGGCCCAGGAGTGCAGTGGAGGATGGCCCAAGTTCTTGGGCCCTGCACCCCATGGGAGGCCAGAAGAAGCACCTGGCTCCTGCCTTCAGATCAGTGCGGTGTGCCGGCCACAGCGCACTGGCCGCAGTGGCCATTGGAGGGTGAACCAACGGCGAAGGAAGACCTTTCTCTCTGTCTCTCTCTCTCTCTCTCTCTCTCTTCACTGTCCACTCTGCCACATTGCTAACATTAATTTGGAAGGTATTCCCTGTGTAGTTTTTAAGGGCTAATGCCAAAGATTTTCCAAGTTGAGACAAAAAAACATAAGCATAGGGTCCTACTATAGCAATAAATGATTGTGATGTCACCTGGCCCACTCCATACATCTATACAGATCTCAGTTCAGCTCAGATCTGTGAAAATCTATCCTTCTATTTTTAAGCAAGTGCCAAGAGGAACAGTGCTTACATTTTAGATGGCAAACACATTTGCTATGACGCAGAAGGTCCTGCTAAACCATCAGGTGTAAAAATCCCAACATGATGCACATTTAGAAAAAGCAGAGTGCAAGGCAGGGCTTTGGGAAGTCTGCACTCAGAGGCTAGAAGATAAATCATGATAAGACAAAATTATGATAATCAGAGATCTGGGTAAGTAAAAAGGAAAAGAAGAATCAAGACAGGGCAACTTGGTGATAGCCCAAGCAGAGACTTGTTGTAAGGAGAGAGAATACCCTGTGAATGAACCGTGCAGATCAGGAAGAATGCAGGCTGACTTCAGAGCTGCACACGTCACAAGGGAATGCAAGGTGGGCCTTAGGGATCTTCACTTCCATCAAGTGCTGGAGAAACAGCTCAGAGGGTCCTGGGCCACTCAGCACAGTCTCCAGACAAGCAGCACTGTGGTACTTTCTGGATTGCCTCAAATGCAAGAGTGCAATTCTCCAACCATGCATTTGAGAATCCGCTGTTTCTGGTCACCTTTAGTGGCTCCACACTCTCCACCAAAGAGATGAAATTAATATATATATGCATATTTATTTATATTTTTAGCCCAGTATTCGCTGTTTTCTAGTATAATTTAATTATAATTTGTCAACCCACTATACCCTCACATACATCCTTTATTTATGAAAATACAATTATACTTAAAACAAATCCTTTTTTGTTGAATTTACTTATAAGTACATCTCTAAGTTATTCTTCCTCTAGCTGCCAGGAAAGAAGCTCAAAGAGGCTAAGTTAGAGGTTCCTTCTTAGTCGAGACATGTTATAACAACAAAGAATGTTTAGATAGCAATTTTAGACAGAAATCAGGACAAACAATACAGTTAAGGGACGTCAGTGGAGGAGGTGGAGAGCTAATTTCTCAGAGGAGCTCTTAATTGCATTAATGTTTATCAGAAACTGCTTAAGCATTTATCAGAAATGCTAATTTTTCTTTCCAGAAGAAATTTGTTGTGAACTGTCTTAAACAAAAATGTTTTATTCCAGACCAACTTTAGCACATTTTTCTTTCCCATCTTTGTGTACACTTCTGTATGTATTCCTTCTTTACACATCCTTCATGTTTTGCAATGTCAGAATGTTTCTGTGCATGTATGTGTATGTGTATTTGTGTGTGTGAGAGAGAGAGAGAGAGACTATTCAACCTAATTCCTCCTGCTTCTCATTGCTTCAGACCAAGACCAAATGTTCTCTACTCCTAATAATATTTGCTTTCTACTCTAGACTACACTTTTTTATTGTTCCACTCTTGATTTTAATTGTTGCTTATGCTCATATTCCCTATTTTAACCATAAGTAATTATATCTTTTTGTCTGTATAAATTCACCAGTATTCAACAAATGAAATGGTAAGTGTGTGTTACTAAATCGACAGTAGATGAGATACCTTACAATGTAATATTTTAAATGTTGGATTTCAGGGAAAGAGTTCACATTCTAAATAAATTCCTGAATTAGTCAAGTTAAATTCAGTGGTGAATAATTGAAAGCTCAAAATTATAGTACTTTAAGCAAAAGAGAAATTACTTTTTTTCTTTATAAAGCCAACCTGGATTCAGCAGTCTGGAGCTGGTACAATGACTCCGTCTTTGGTGTTCCCATCATCCTCAGTGTGTGGCATCTTTAAGCATCACATTCCCATTGCTGTCAGAGGAAGGAAGAAGAGAAAGAGGAAGACAAAGGGAAAAAGACATGTCATTTCTTTTTAAGAACACATCTCAGAAGCTGCACATAGCACGTCTGATTACAATCCATGAGCCACAACTTAGTCACACATAGCACCCCCTAGCTAGGGAAACTCAGAAATATGCACAGTTTAGAAGCCATAGGCCCTGTTACTAAGAAGGAAGGGCAATGAAACTATTAAAGAACAGCTAGAAATCTCCCCTTCTATGGTCTACTCCAACATTAGCAAAACTTGCTTGTCAGGAAATTCCCATTTTTATTTATACTGGTTTTTCATGCTCTAGCAGAAAGTTGGTAGACTACATTTTTTAATGTAATGAAACCAATTCCAAATTCTGGGAGATCCAAATTCTGGGTACTACTCCTATAAGATATCATGATGATTTCTAATTTTTTTGATCATGTACCACAAGCAATAAACTTTAATTTCAGTATATGCACATTATTTATTAATATGCTATATTTATTTTCTATAAGAGTCCTATATTAATATATCATATATCTTATAAAAACATGTAAAAATTATAATCAAGGAGATAAAAATAAAATACTCAAAGTTCTAATATTCTCTTCCTTCATTCCAATGCATTTTCTTAGGCAAACACCAATATAACTGTTAAATATCATAGTTTATATCTTCAGTTATCACACTATCATTATTTCAATTGAGAATTCAACCAAACCTAATAAGGAAAGCTAGGACAAAATGCTAACAATACCAGTTGTTGTATTGTTATGTCCTACATGGGAAAGAAATAACAATTGTTGAAATCCCACATTTGGGGTCTGACAAACAAATTAAGTGTCTCGACAAAATGTCTGCATTGAAAAACCCATTTGGGTTTTTTTCACAGCATAGTTGAATTTGCTAAAGAGTTCAATATCTTTTTGTTTATGAAGTTTTAATTTTGCTAGTATTGGGTTACACAGATGGAATAAACAAGGCACACCGCTGCTCTGCCCATTGTGGTCATGAATTATAGGGCCTGGGAGAAGTGTGTGGAGGTACTTGGGAGTCTATTTCAATGTGCTGTGTGCGTACTATGTGTGCTTCAATAGAACGTGCGTTAGACCTTAAAGCTTTCAAACTAATCTATGGCTAAAGTTGCTGGACCAGTCATGTTGCATTTCCCTAAGGGCAAAACCCGAAATTGACAGCTCTCACTATGTGTTATAGAATAAAGCGGAGCAATCAGGACCAAGCAGGCCCTGCCACAGAGCTATCACTGATATCAATTACTTAGCCTAATTACCTTGACAAAGTATGCAATTCGTCTAAATCTTTCATTTTCTGGGGCCATACAGCAACAAGGACTGTAGGAAAAAGTGACCATGCCATCTTAGAATTGACAAGACATAAAATGTAGACATTTGATCAGAGTTAGGCATATACCCAAGGCTTGAAGAATAAAAAGCTTTGAAAAGCAACTTAGAGAAAGTTCAAATATGGCTTTATGATGAGAGAATCTGAGAGAGACGGGGATTTAATAGAGATGGCAGACTCTACAAATGAAATTCTGACCACATCGTGATGAATAAATGTGGAGCTAAAGACATTGGTAAGACTGCCCAGAAGTTCTCTGAAGAGTTTAGATTTTGAAAGAATACATTTATAAAGGCAAGGGGGACATAAAACCAAGGGCACAAATTGTGAAATGTATAAGAAAATTGTCAGAATCGTTAATGCATTGGTAGGCGAAGGCTTACAAAAGTGACAAAGGCAATAAAGTCTATCATTTCAACTCTGTTTAGATCACCAATGTGAATGAGACAGCAAAAGGAACAGTGCTGAAGATGACAGTAGATGAGAGAAGCATTCCAATCAAGGAAAACTATCGTCAAAACTGAACCCAAGCATGGGTTACAGGGGACAGAAATTTCCAGAAAAGAATGGGTTGTCTAAATAAATTAAATTTCTTTGTATAGTATTTATTTCCAGAGGGCCTCATCCCAGAATCCCTAAGGAATTTGTAGGCATGGTTGTGAGGGAACTGCTGGACCCAGGAGAGCAAGAGACATGTCCAGAGACTGGAACAAAACAGAGTGACTCTGGATTGTCAGAGTTTGGGAGACAGAGTTTGGGAAACACATTCTAGAAACAATAAAGAAGTAGATGTGACATTCTCTTGCAAAATTCTGGAGAGGACTATTCAATAGGTGGGCTGTGGATCTCATAAAACAGAACACTGGTCAGCAGGATTTGTGGTGTGTTCGTAATGAAACTCCATCCAAATGGTCTTTTCTCTAAGGAAAATAGATAAGTAGGTAATAGGCACGTGCAATACACGGGGCATAGAGGACCTCGTTCTGTCCGATAGTCTCTCTACAAACTTGAGATACAACCTGTAAAAGCAGGCTATGGAGGACTTTCTTTTCCTTTCAAAAATTTATTTTCTAATTATATAAGTAATACATTTTAAAACATTTTAAATACATTTGACACAATATTTCTTCAACTCCAAGATATAATTCATCAAATTAAATATAGGTTGAGAAAGGAAAATTAGTTATACTATTTGTCCTAATTTCAGGAGCACACATGAAAAATTCATCTTTGAACTGAGGAAATGCAGACATGTGCATTCACACATATGTATAGTATTGCAATCATACGCATTATTCCCTTGACATTCGATTGTAAGCTTTGCCTGCCATATCATTAAACTCTAAAAATACAATTTCTAGTTAGTTATTAATATAATTCATTTATTACTTTATTATTTTGAATTTCTAAAATTTTTCTAATAAATAAATTTGCAAGTTATTGCTCAGAAATATTTATCTGCATGCCTCATTGTTTTCTTGGGATACATTCCCAGAAGTGGAATTATTAAATAAAAAGGTGTGTGTTTTAAAGATTCTTAAATCACAGTACAACTTACTGCTGAGGAAGTTTGTAGCAGTTCATGTTAACTCCACCAGCTGAGTGAGCACACATCTTACCACTATTCAAAAGCATCTCTTCTTTCAAATTCTTTGTTGATTTAGTAAGGCAAAAAAATCAAGTTCCTTTTAATTTGGTTTGTATTCAATTAACTACAGTGACAATGAACATTTTCCAGATGAATATTACCACTTGCGTTTCTTCTATGAATTGTTCTTTCCTTTTACTCATTTTTCAAATGGGAAGTTATTATTAGTATTATTTTCCTTGTCCCTAATATCCCTGTGTAATCTTTACATATTAAAGATACTTGATATCCCTGCACTATTTGCTGGAAACGTTTTTGTATTAAACATTTGCACTGTTTTATTTTAAATCTGTCTATTCTTTATATTTTTAAAAAGTCATCATAAAAATTGTATGCCTTTTCAGTGGACAGTTTACAAAATTTACTTCAATTGTTGTATCTGATATCTGACCTTACCACTAGCATTGTGTTTATTACTTTTGTTTTGGGATAGTGTCTTGATGTTTATCTTGGGTATGTCTGTGTTTTGCTCTGTGATTGGTGTTGTGATTGCTTCTATCTTCCATAGTGATTGGAAACATAGACATCCTGCTCGCTCTTTTTATTTTGCTGGTGGCTGCTCCTAAGTTTTTCAAATCATATGTGAGCCTATATATTGCAAAATATCAAAATCATGAATGAAGCAAATTTTTGATTCTCACTATGTAAGATCAGGACTGTGGTATGGTTTTACTCCCCGTATCCCTTCTCACTTTCACTTTCCATTCTTCATTGACATCACCTGTGATTTAAATCGACTGCATAACAACTCAATTATTACACTTCCATTTTAAAACTTTTAGAATGATTTTTATACTCATTTTCAAAGAAATTATCCCATATTTGTATTGGTTTCATGGGACTGTAACACCAATTACTTTTATTTGAATATGTTTATTTTATTACTCACACCTACTAGCTGCCTTTTATACCAGAATGTTTCTGTTTCTGAATCCTTGAATTCTTATATGATTCTCACGCAGCTAGATTTCTTGGAAGGTTAGGACAACAGATTGGTCCAGATTAAATTCAGTAACAAAGATGAAAAAGTAATGCACTTAGGTTAAAAGGTTAGACTAAGTTAATACAGAATGGAGGCATTTGGAGCAGGCATTTTGGAGGAGTCTGTGGTTGACAATGATTGGAATGAAGACAACTAGGAGAATTGAGTGTTATAACTCAATAGGGGCAAACCATTGTAATATGGCGGCTAACAAAGCTAATGCAAATACAGTTATCACACTAACCAGTACAAATTGCAAAACAAAAAGGTAATAATTTAGCTTTACCAAGTATAAGCCAGGTAGCCTTTGGTTAGCGTATTCAGGTCAGTTCAACTACATTAATGTTGACTATCTCACATGCATCCAAAAAGTCAATTAACAGAAAATTCTGAAAATCATGTCATTTAGATATTGAAAGGATAGGGGGCTTGAAAGCAGGAAAAATGAGATTTAGGAGCTGTCCATGTATTGAAGGGTCATAGTAGAGAAAATTTAGACTCTGTGCTCCTGGAGGTGGTTGTAAGAGAATGAGTCAAGTTTCAAAGGGAAAGATTTTGATGCCCTAGGAGGGAATTTCTTGCGGTCAGAGCAGTTCAAAGTTGACATGGGCTGCTCAGGCACTCCCAGGCTTCTCATCCCCTAGCGAGTGGCTGGTATTTCCCCGGGAGACTGTATAACCCACGGGATAATGGCAAAGAAATGGTTAATTAGAAACGGGCATGGGACAAATCTGTAAAAAAGGAAATTAAAAATAAGTTAATTTGGGTGCAAAAATATTTTGAAATTCATGCATTGTTTTTCCATAACATACATTTTCTATGTATTTTTTAAATACCCTCAGCTACTACTGTGCGTGATTTCCCAGATTTCTCTTCCTTGCTCCAAACCTTCCATCCTGCCTGCATTTGGAAAGCCTCTGCTAAAGAGAACTTTGCTTTCCCCTGAAAATCGGTAACAGAAATGACGAACGAAGGGGATAGGACATAATGCATGTGGAAGGCCCTGGACATGCTGCTTCCACATGCTAGCCAGTCCATAAACACTGGAGTCTATTCTGGCTAACCAGATAATCATTTTTCCAAACAAATCCAATTCCAAACCAGTGTATCACTTAGAGGTACATTAACATTTAAATTCTCTGCAGCTTTAGTAGGCTTTTTTTTTTTTTTAACACCGTCAGTGATAATCCCAGATGACTGAGATTTCCAGATAAGTGGGAAATTAGCTAAATGGTCTGAAAATCTCAGCCACGTCTGCCATTCTTGAGCTTTCTTCTATGTGCCCACAGTTGCCTACTGCATGATGGAGCAGCCAGCTCACGTTCTTGACAGCGTTCTTTTGATCCTGAAGTATCCAGATAGTACCTGAATGAGGTATTAAGACTTGATTCTCAGGGGCCAGCGCTGTGGCGCAGTAGGTTAATCCTCCTCCTGCAGCGCCGGCATCCCATATAGGAGCCAGTTCTAGTCCGGGATGCTCCACTTCCAATCCAGCTCTCTGCTGTGGCCCAGGAAAGCAGTAGAAGATGGTCCAAGTCCTTGGGCCCCTACATCCTCGTGGGAGACCTGGAAGGAGCTCCAGGCTCCTGGCTTCAGATCGGCTGAGCTCCAACCGTTGCGGCTAATTGGGGAGCTAACCAATGGAAAGATCTCTCTTTCTGTCTCTCCCTTTCACTGTCTGTAACTCTACCTCTCAAATAAAATAAAATTATAAAAAAAAAAGACTTGATTCTCTGTGGAAAATCATAATCCTGCATCTTCTGTGTTAGAGGTCAGATTGTCTATAGCAGTTTGCTTGAAGTTGTGTGGCAGTCAGCAAAGTCATGTTTAAAAGGATTAAGAGGGCCGGCGCCGCGGCTCACTAGGCTAATTCTCCGCCTGCGCCTGCACACCAGGTTCTAGTCCCGGTCGGGGCGCCGGATTCTGTCCCGGTTGCCCCTCTTCCAGGCCAGCTCTCTGCTGTGGCCCGGGAGTGCAGTGGAGGATGGCCCAAGTGCTTGGGCCCTGCACCCCATGGGAGACCAGGAGAAGCACCTGGCTCCTGCCATTGGATCAGCGTGGTGCGCCGGCGGCCATTGGAGGGTGAACCAACGTCAAAGGAAGACCTTTCTCTCTGTCTCTCTCTCTCACTGTCCACTCTGCCTATAAAAAAAAAAAAAAAAAGGATTAAGAGACGCTCTCTTGTGCATCCAGCAATGCGCTATCTGTTCTCTTCTATAAGTGCCCAGAAGGGCAGGTTCTGTGCTCACTTAAATATGGCACAATGCATAATATAGAGCCAGTGGCCTATAAGTGCTTAATAAATGCCATCAGATAATGAATGATAATGGATAGCTCTCTCCCATGTCATTACCACTTGTTGAAGAATTGAACTACAATTACACTTCCAGTAATTATCTCCACACCAAGTTGTTCCCATGTGGACTCAAACATCACAATTTCAGATGGATTCACACCATAGCAGCAATTAATTAATTATTCTACTGTGAGAAGAGCACAGTTTTCAAAAGAAGCAACTTACGCTGTGTGTTAGAAATCTTTTATCCACTATTTTTGTCCATTAAGTTTAGGATAAGAGTAGGGGTGGTTTTCAGAAATTTTTACTGAAGACAGGTGGCACTATATCCACTCTACTTTCCAGAGCTATTACAGTACTTAAAGTTCCGTATTTTTTTTTATCATCGCATAATTTGGAACAATTTTTTTTTTCTTTTTTTAACCTAGAAACTTTTTATTTAAGGTATACAAACTTCACACATTTCATATATACAAACTTAGACACATAGTAGTCCTTCCCACCCTACCGCACTTCCAACCTTCTTCCTCCTCTTTCTCCTATTCCCTTAACTAAAATAGTTGTATGATTATTGCTAACTCACCTCAAGTACATAACCTTAAATAAGTTCTGCACACACATGCGATACATCAGTAGTATTTGGGGTAGAATTCTGTGTAGTTTCAAGGAAAGGATCTAAGACTGATTGAGGTAAGACATATGTTCTCATACACTCAAGTAAATGGGCTGGACCACAGTCCTACTTCCATCTGTTTAGTTGACACCAGCAATTTTCAAATCCCCTGGATCAGTTACCCACAGTGTTGAATAAGAACATTTTTGTTAAGTCTCAGATTAGGTTTCAATTTAGTTGTCGGGGAAGGGAGAGGTTGGGAGAGGACAGTCTTCATAGGATATCAATGTTGGTCACAATCTTTAAGAAGTGTTTCACTTTTAAGCATTATATTTATTTAATTTCCTTTTAGAAATTATTAATTCAGTAAACATAACTTGAGAAAATGTATATATTTCTAAAAAGTGTGTCAGGGAGAGACAGGTGGCATACCTAGGAATAGATTCAGTCTGTACAAGAGGACTGTCCCTAAGTTTCTTCATAGTCAGACAAAGATGTCTGTGATTTTCTTTGTATCACTGAGTCCGTAATCTTTCCTAAATATCATCTCACTAAAATTTACAACATGCTGATTTGCATTTTCACTGTGGAGCTGGTACTTCCTTGAAGTTAATGTTACTTTCCCTTTTTTCTAAACCGATCTTAATTTGATTTAAAGAGTGTGGAATCACAATGGTGATTTAAACATGCAAAAGGGTTTATTCCAGAATATGAAATCATTAATTAGCTTCAAGTGTGAATAATCGATACAAGGAGAAATACCAGAACTAAAGACCTTTAGACAAAGAAATATGCAAGCTACCCTGATTTCTCTTCTTATGTCTTTATGAATATGACTCAATTGCCAGGATTTTGGAAATAAAGCATTAAGATTGGGTGACAGCACCTTTATCTGGATATGGCATTACCTCGGGAACCATCTAAGTCCCTCCCATCCACACACACATCTCATTTTCTATCCATTCTACTCTATGTACATTCACTTGTGCAGTTTTGTCTAAGGCAAGCACCTTCCAGAGTTTACCTATATGAGAATACCTCAGGAAGTTCATGGAAAGATGGAATTAAAGATGTTTATTGTGGTGCAATTTTTTTTTTGAAATCCATGCATAATTTTTTTCATAATATGAGTCTCCTAGAACGTTTTGAGGACCTCTTATAGTTCCTTTCTTGCTGTATAACTGATCAGTTGTCTTACTATGACAGTAATATGTGTATAGGTACATTTATAGTGGAAAATTAAAGAAATTATCTAAATTTCCCATGCAAGTTGCAACAAAGTCAAATAATTCAGTAATAAGTGTTTTAAATATATATATTCTTAACCAAATGTTACAGAAATACAAAACCCACTTTATAACCCAAGAGCTTTAAATAAACCAGCTACAGAATTTAACCTCACAAAAACAAAAGTGACAACAGAATAACTTACATTAGAATAAATGTAATCTCTTCTCGGCCTTTTGACTAAGATCAAGTGTAGAATAAATGTAGTAGAAGTTCAAAGAAAGGGATCTAGCAAACAAAAAATCAAACTGTGGAAGAACTTGCAGACTCACTTTGACCTGATGTATTTCAAGCAGGCCCTAACCCTATACCCACGTCATATAAAGATCTGACTCAAGTTCCAGTTTGGAGCATGAGTTGTTACAGAACATAAATTATTTGTTTTACAATTGAGAAATTGGTAGACCCATCCAGAAATCTTCAGTTAATAACTGGAAACTAAAGTGAAACAGACCAGAATAGCTTAGGAAGTACCCCAAATTTATTTCAAATCTCAGGATGGAGCTGGTAGACTATCTCCAGTGTTCATCATGAGTGTGAACAGAGATTTGATCATGGTAGCATAAACCAATTGGTTTTTAAAAAGAAACCTCTGGTAGTTGAATTTACTTTTCTTTGTCATGCACTATGAATAAAATGATACTCATGCCACTGCATACTTTAAATTATTTCCTGGAGTGCAGTTGAGCTTTGGCATTCAGAGATCCCAATTTTAAACTAACTCTTGGGGGTGGGAAGGAGTTGGCACTCCACAGTGAAGCATTTCATCACCTAAGCTCCCTTACTCCCCCAAAAACTCTTTGTATTTCAGATTAAAAAAAATTCCATTACTTTAGCCTGAGATCAAGTTTCATCATTCCATAGATTCAGTTAACACACTCCAAATGAAGAGAATCCAAGCAGACATTTGATAAGCTATCTACCATGTATCAAATTCATGCCAGTTGATTGGAAGAATATATTCTTAAATGATTGACAGTTCTTTGACAATAACAATTTATTACCTGTCAAGCCGCAAGGTATGCTTTTGATATATAGAAGTGAAATAATATTGAAATGAAATGAAGTCTAAGTTAAAACAGAAGTTGTACTATTCCAAATAGATCCCAGATGACTATGAAAAACATATTTGTCTGAGTAATAACAATTAGATAAGTGATACATGGTAATTATATAGATGACAGAATTCAATGCAATATATGAGTGCTTCAAAAAGTTTCTGGAAAATTGAATTAAAGTTAATTTTGGTGAAAAGATTTTGAAAGTCGTGCATAGTTTCCTCATCATATACATTTTCATAAACTTTTTGAAGATCCTCCATATGCATGGATTTCAAAAATGCTTTGCACCAAAACAAACATCTTTTAATTCCATTTTCCAGGAGTCTTTTGAAATGCCTTCTTATTATATGTGTTCTCTTACCCCATTAAAATAAAAAACAATATTGAACTTGGTAAGTCAAAATGGAGTAGATATTTGGAATTCTAACTTCGGAGGTCAATATATGGCAAAAACTTGATAATTAGTATTAAGGGTCTGGTTTATTTCCTGCAAGTCAGTGGATTCGCCTCTGAGTTTCAGACCCATTCATTAGAGGAAATGTGTTATAATTTGTTCACTTTGGATAAAGTGGTTGATATTTTTAACATCTGAAACCTATTATTTTTTAACTGAGGTTTATTCTGCTTTCCTATAGCTTCACAAACTTTCCATTTAAATGACAAAATTTTCATGCTAATTATAAACTTTTATCTTTAAAACTGGTGCTGCCTTTTAATCATTTGTTGTAGTATTTTTTTCTTCTTAAAACTTTATAGAAGATGCCACGGTTCTTAATTTTGACCAAGGAAGATTTTACTCATCTAGGAGAAGCAGATCTTATTAATACTCTGGGAAGGCTTGGTCAAAGGCAGAATTTACCACAAAGCAAAATGTTTAGACACAAGAATTTATACTTGCAAATGTAAATGCATATCTATTTACCAAAGGAAATAGAAATTCTGATTTTTTTCCCTTTACCTATGGAACATATTGAGTGCTATTCCTCCCTGTATCAGTTAGTCACCACCAGGTTGGCTCAAGTAGTGAGTGAAGCTCCTAAGTGAACAAGTTGGTGTTAACCTCTTTTCCTCCCTGGTCATCGACCATCCTCTAAACTTGAACGGACATAGAAGGCAGAGTTATGAGTGCAAATCTATCTCTGGAGGGGTCCACATTGCTAAATACATGTGGCCCAGGGACAGTTGTTCAGTAGCACTCAGAGTGATATAGGACCACCAGCCATAGAAAACTACATTAACACTGATCTTTCCAATACCACTAAGTATAAAAAAATAAAACAAAATAAAGAAACAAAAAGCACCCTGTGATTTTTTTAGCGTTTGATAGGACCAGGCCTTGTATATGTTCTTCTTCCTGCTCTGTGATGTGTGTTTTTGTTTTGTGGATCTACATTTTCAAATGAGAAAACTGAAGTTTACAGAGTTTATTTAACTTCCTCAGTGTTACTCAAGCGGTGGTAAGTAGTGATGGACCAGGATTTGCAGAAGACATACCTTATCTCAAAGTTCATACGTACAATTCAGGAGCTTTTGCACCTTGATTTGTAAACCAAGAACATCAGGATCACCCGATATACTTCCAATATGCATATTTCTTACTCCAGAAGCCAAGAATTTGATTTTTTGAACCAAAGGAACAATCTGGAGTCTGGTGCAATCTTATTTTTTTAATGGTATTTTTTCTTCTTACTATTTGTTAAACTGTTTACTTAGTGAAGAATTAATCTTGAGTATAAAGTTAACTGAAAATAGATCTTCATAAAAATTAAGAGTGGAAACAGAAGAGGGAGGAGGAAGAAGGGTGGGAAGTATCACTATGTTTCTAAATCTGTATATATGAAATACATGAAATTTGTATACTTTAACTAAAATTTTATAAAAAAAGGTCACAACTCAGCATGAAACTCTTTTGATGTGTCTAGAAGCTATTGTGGAAAAATAAAATTGGGAAATATAAAATAAAGCTCTTCAAGTGATTCTGAACCTGATCCAGTTTTGAAACCCATTGCTTGATACATTGCCCACCCTCATTCACAAGAAGTCATGTCCATAGTAACCTGTCTGTGCAGTTCATAGGGGGAAATGGACAATCTGCTCCCAGGCCCCAGTGACAGTCCTGGATACACTGGTCACCTGGTTCCCAGACCTATAGAGCCAACATCCCAAAACAGATCCAGCACACCTATATACCAGTGAGGACACCCTGTGCTAGTACTCTAAGCTAGACTCCAAGAGCCCTACATTCCTCAATGATTTAATGCTCTTATTTAAACAAACATGAGAAACCACACCATCTCTGAGTCCCCATCCTACAAGCAAAGTTCTGAAACTTTGGGGACTCTTACTCATTGGTCCCAGGCAAGACATTAGAATAGTAGGAGCTCAGGCTTAAAAGTAGGAGGTTAGAAAGAAGGGAGAGATTTTTAATCAGTTGGTCCATAAAGTTAATTTTTTTTCCAATCTTAACAATAGAAAAAATTAGCCCATAGGCTAGAAAATGCTAAACAGACCCTCTCTCTAAGGTCTGATGGGGTAAGTAAGGCTTTCTCATGTGACTTGGCTTGTAGGTTCTAAACATGGATTTAAATTCCATTGGTGCTAAAGTTTGAACATGATTTGGCTCCCCAACTCATATATATGTTTCAAAACCAACTAAGTTAATAGTTAATATATTAATGCTAATGGTTGATAAATTAAGAATGGAGGCTTGATTGGATTATGGTGTCTGGATGGTGGTAGGTCCTTATGTCATTAGGGGCTTACTTGTGGAAGACAGTTCTCACGAGAGGGTTGATAATATAAGCTGAGCGTGCAGCCTAACTCTTCTTGCTTCACAGATTGCCATATGATCATCCTCTACTCACACTCTGCCATTGCCAGCCTTTATCTGTCTCAGATGCCAAACTAATGGGGCCACCTAATCCTGGACTGTGAACCTCCAAAACTGTGAACTGAAATAAACCTTCCTCTCTTGGGTATTTTAGTTGTAATAATGAAAAACTAATGGATATAACCAGCTTCATAACCTTGAGCAAAAGACTTAACACCTCTAAGCCTAGTCATTCAAATTTCCTTTGGGAATTGAATGAAAGAATGTGTTACAGAGCAAGCATTTTTCCAATGCTAGTTGTTATTAGCCAGACACATTTATTGAAAATACAATGATAGACTTCATAATGGCACAGGCATGAAGCTTTCCCCTACATTCCTGTATTGCCAGGATCATGCCTTGAGCAAGGTCTATGATTCCACTGCTATTCTAAATAATGAGGAGGCACTCTGGAGCCCAAGCATATGCCCGCACATGGGGTGCCCCAGCTGGTAATCACCATGACCTCTGCCCAGCTGTGCTGGAAACCTTTCAGTTCAGGTCCACTAACACCTCTTTGTTCTCTCTCTCTCTCTGTATTCCCTCAGTCTAGAACACTTTCTGCCTCCACTTCAAACTATTCTTCTGGCTTTTTCTCAATGATTGGATCTGCTCAAAGATGTCAATGTCTTCATGAAAACATCACTGAAGTCAAAGTCTAGGTTTGCTGTGCTTTTCCAGCTTCGTAGTAGCTGTTGCTTTGAATTATAATTGGTCATTTCTTTGGATGAAACTTCCGGTGCTAAAAGGGATGCAAAGCAAAGATCTTTTCTTATTCATTTTTATTTATTTATGTGAGAGACACACAGAGAGG
This sequence comes from Oryctolagus cuniculus, assembly GCF_051225735.1. Taxonomy (NCBI): domain Eukaryota; kingdom Metazoa; phylum Chordata; class Mammalia; order Lagomorpha; family Leporidae; genus Oryctolagus; species Oryctolagus cuniculus. The sequence goes on along the minus strand of NC_142869.1, from coordinate 40,433,276 downwards.
AAGTCAGACATAGACAGAAAGATCTTCCATCTCCCGGTTCACTTCCCAAATGCCTGTAACAGCCAGGGCTGGGCCAAGCTGAAGCTTAAAGCCAGAGACTCTGTCCAGGTTTTCACATAGGTGACAGGGGCACAGCCACTCAGCCATCATTATCTGCTGCCTCCTGTATTTTGCATTAGCAAGAAGCTAGATCAGGAGATGAACTAGATCTCAAACTAGGCACTCTGATATGGAATACAGGCATCCCAGGTGGTATCTTAATTGCCACAACAAATTCCTACCCTAGATCATTTCTTTATGTTTGTTTTAACCCAACATAAGGCACAGTGTCTGGTATGTATCAGCGATAAACAGTTGTTCATTGACTGGCGATCAAATTCCTACTCCTTCAAAGAGCAATCAAACTTCTAGAAATATATCTTAAGAACATAATTAAGTATGGACACAAGAAACACTACTTATTATAGCAAAACACATGAAGTGATATGAATGTCCAAAATCATCTATCAATTACCATACTTACATGTGATAGACTACTGGGAAGTCACTTTGGATAAGTAAAAGAAAATGAGAAAATGTTCAAAACACACTCCCTGTTAAATGAAAACAATTTATTAAATAGAAGATACAATACAAAACTATTTCAAAGTATACCCGCACATACACACACACACATATATATGCATTTAAACATGAGGGATCTTCAAAAAGTTATAGAAAGTGAAAACTACACATGGATTTCAAAATTTTTGCATCAAAATAAGCTAATACTACCAACTTATTGTAACATGTCTAAATAGCAACTAATTTGCGGTGCTAGAATGATAAGATATTAGGTATTTAAAATAATTTTTAAATTTTATTTATTTTCATTTTATTTGAAAGGAGAGAGACAGAGGGAGAAAGATATTTCATCTGTTGTTTCACTCCACAATGTCCACAACAGCTAGGGTTTTCCAGGCCAAAGTAAGGAGCCAAGAACTCAATCCAAGTTTTCCATATGTATGGCAGGGAACCAATTACTTGGGCTATCACCTGCTGCCTCTCTGAGTGCACATTAGCAGGAAGCTGGGTTGGAAGTGGAACAGCTAGGATTTGAACCAGGTATTCCAAAATTGGATATGGATTCCCAAGTGGCAACTTAACACTTTGCCAAATGCCTGCCCCTAAGAAATTAGATTGGAATGGAGCTCATATCAAAACATGTACCAGTGATAACAGTTATGCATTGAGTGGTGATCAAACTCCTAAAACTGAAGCAAGAGTAAGTATCAAATCTGTGGATAATTGTAAAATCATTGTTGCTTTGTAAAAGGTTTATGGGGACAATACTTCGAAGAAATCAGCAATTTGCAAATGGATACCTCATTTTGCAAAGGAGCAAGACATTGTTGAAGTTGAAGACCACGGCGGCAGACCATTCACTGCAATTCACAAGGGAAAAATTTTTCTTGTTTGTGCCCTAACAGCAGAAATGAGAGTCAACACCAAAGGTATCTCCCCTGGCTCAGTGTGCGCAATTCTGATCAACAGTGTTATCCCTAGGATGTACACCAAAATGTTAACAATCATTATCCTTGAATTGTTGGAGTGTAAGTATTCTGGAGTTTTCATTACATGCACTCATGCATTTAATATGTTTTATTTTGGAATAGAAAGCTTAGAGCTTCTATAAAGCATTTTATTTATTTATTTATTTATTTGCCAGCACTTCAGGCCAGGGAGTTAACCCACTGCACCATAGCACCGGCCCCCTTATAGTTAATATTGTTGAAATATATCCATACAGCTGATTATGGCAACCCTTGAGCAGGAGGGCCTTTACGACCTAACACCTGCCTGCCCCGTCTCCTCTGGAACCCTTCCATTCACTTCCCTCTCCAGCACTTTCTCTCTTTCCTGGGAACTTGTATGTGCTGGACCCTTTCCCTGGAATGCCCTCTGCCTTTTCTTGATTGGATAATTCCAAGTGACCCTTCAAAGACCACCCTTGAAAGACCCTCTTCTGTGACGCTTTCTCTGTGTCCCCCAACCTAGACCTCTGGGTGGTCACCTCCTTCTGTGGAATTCCTTTGAGTAGATCCATGTTTGTGGGCAGTCCATCCCCCCACAGCTGTACACAGAACTTTTCTGTCAGTCCCTACAATTCCCAGAGAAAGCTAATCCACCAGTGAAGCAAGAACATTGTAGAGGCTCAAAACATATGTGTTGGATCAGAACAAGTGGCAAAATCTAGAGGAGGAATCTATGCTTTATGTTCATGGTCCACTTTGCCCACCTTAACTTACTATTGATTCTAAAATTTGGACCCAGTGAAATTCACATACCAAAACTGTAAAAGTTTAAACACCACCCAAAATATCTAATTTCCATCAGATGAGTTTGTAAAAATACTAAAATGACTGACATTACAAATAAGGGCTGAAAATCAAGAAAAGAAAGACCAGTGTCACTGCTACAAGTTTAATGATTTTGAGGTATAATAAAAGAAGGATAGTGTGGAATTTGTCCTAGTGCAGTTCTTTTTGGTTAGATGTTTTGGCAAGAAATAAATATGGACAATTTTATCAATACCAAAAAGTACAGCATGATAAAAGTCAGTTTTGGAGGTTTTTGTAGGTAAATACTTTCCTTCTAAATAACTAAACACTGCTTTAGCCATGCCAATATTACACTGGGAAACTAGGTCCAAGTATATTACAAAAGTGAAAACAAAAAAAAAGTTCTTTTAAAGATTGATTTTATTTATTTGAAAGTCAGAGTTACAGAGAGAGAAAAGAGAGGAAAAGACAGAGAGAGGGGTCTTTCATCCACTGATTCACTCCCCGAATGGTTGCAACCACCAGGGTGAACCAGGTTGAAGCCAGGAGCTTCTTCCGGGTCTCCCACATGGGTACAGGAGCACAAGCATTGGGTTGTCCTCTGCTGCTTTCCCAGGCACATTAGCAGCAAGCTGGATCAGACAAGCAGATGAGGCTTGAACTGGCACCCATATGGCAGGCCAGCAGTGCAGGCAGTGGCTTTGCCTACTACTCCACAATGCCAAAAATTGTTTTGTAAGGTTAGGCATTGGGTGGAGTGGTTGAGACATTACTTGGGACACCCATATCCCATATCAGAGTTTCTGGGTTCAAGTCCTAGCTCTCCTCTCAATTCCATCTTTCTGTTAATGCATACCCTTGGTGACAGCAGATGATGGGTCAAGTAATTGGGTCCCTGTCACCTTTGTGGGAGACCCAGATTGAATTTCAGACTCCTGGTTTCAGAGTGGTACAGACTTGGGTGACATTTGGGGGAAAGAACCAGCAGATGTATCTCTGTCCACTGTTTCTCTCTCTTTGTCTCTCAGTCTGTCAAAATAAATACATAAAAATTTAAGATGAAAAACATAAAACTATTTTAGTCTGTGTTCTTTATAAGAATTGCTCAAAATTTGGATTGAAGTACGATTAGCACTTATAAAACTGCCTTACACTATGCTTTTGTCACATTGCCATCACATGAGTAACTCTCCCTTGATTGTAAATCATATTTAGACTTTATAGGTCTGCATGTTCCCAAGTCTCTCTTCCTTTACCCCATGCACAAGCACAATTTTATGAGACTGGCATTTAATGGGTAATCGCCTTCCAACTTTAAAAGAGCAAATTATCAACCAATCAACCATAGAGCAAGAGCTACAGAAAGTTTTACTAACAAGATTCACAGAAATGGCATACTGGACTGAGTCTCAAACATTTTTCAACTCATGCATCTGTGTTCTTGAAATAGCTTATATTAAAATATAGCAGCACTTATATGGTATATCCTATGCCATTACCTTAAAATGTAGAGCAAGCTAGTGAAGGCAGAAGAAGAGAATGTAGGAGACCAAGAATGGCAAAAAAAAAAAAAAAAATGAAATTATCACAGTGTTTTTTTTAATGTACCATAGATCAGACTGGTTTCATTCTTCTAAGGCCTCAATGATACTCTACCAGGCATTAATTTAAAGCCTCAAGCCACCTTGAGTCACTCAATAGAAACAAAAATCTAAGCAGGGGGCAGAGAAGACTAGCAATTTTTTAAAAAAGAAATGTAACTGGAGAAAATAAGATGTGTTTTGTTCCACCAGAAATATGACTCTTTACTTTCCCAATCTAACCAGTGCTTGCTCTTGCAATGTGAATAATATAACTGCAACTCATCGGAATGGTCTACATTTCAATTTGAAAAATAGTTCCTATGCTAATCTCTAATAGCCTGTCTTCTGGACCAACAGAAAGAGTCACAAAAGAAGCCATTTCGAGTGGCGTAATTAAGGCCTGTGAGAAGGCTATTTAGGAGCGTGGTGCTGTTCCCCTTTTCATCCAGCAGCTTGCTGGTGTATGGATCCACCATTGGATCAGTGCGTCTGGCCCCAGGGGCTTCATGGCCTGCAAGCCACAACCTACTAATAAGCACCCTCCAGCCTGTTTGCTAAACAGATCAGTCCTGGCAGGCACCCAACAACTCGAGTCCTTGAAACTTGGAGCTCTTTAACTTGCATGGCCTATTGTGTGGCAAGCAAGAGAATAAACTATGTAGCTCATAAATGCAGAGCAATTACAGATCAGTTAGTAATACAGCTGTGGCTCAAAAGATTGCTTACCTCAACCAAATAGAGGCCTAATTTATTTTTGTATTGTCTTTGTTAAAAACCAAACAAACAGCTCTGCAGAGCTTGCATATACAGTGAAGAAATGGCTGTTTTCCTTATAAACAAGATGGCAACTCCTGCCTAAAAGAACTCATGCTCAGTAGCTGAAGGTTTTGTTTTCTTGGTCTGAACCAAGGCACTGCTTGTAAATTCATTAGGCTGTTTAAGGAAACATGGTAGAAGGCTTTCTTTGACAGAAGTTCAGTGCGTTGAGGGCTGGGGAACAATACAGAACTATTTTTGTTACAGATGCCAGAGAAGATACTATCGGGTTCAAGCACAAGAATGCAGAAACCAGACAGTCTTCATTTACAAATACATGCAAAAGTTGGCTTGGGTTTGAAATCATTAGCCCGCCAGCAGCTCTGATGTATGAAGGTACACTACTTTCAGAGTCCCTCTTCCATTCAAATAATACTTGCCAATGTATGAATGCTTACCATCAAGAACAAACATGAAAATAAAAATGTTAGGTTTGTGGAGGGGTTAGCATCAACTTACCCAGAAACGCCTAGTGAAGCAACAGCATATACTTTTTACATCAAAGCTAATGTTTTTCATACTGTTTGAGCATCTATGCTGTGATAATTGCATTAAGCAGTGAATCGTATGCTCTGGAGAACGTGTTGTAAGGAGACATGGTGATCCCCCTTTTAGGAGATCTATAATCATTTTGAAAATATCTATAGGATGATAATAGATAATAAAAAATGCAGTCATACTTGTTTGAAGTAGATGGCATTCAGACCTGGTTTTGTTATTTATTAACAATCTGACCTGAAAAAAACACCACGCTTCCCGGAACCTCGTCTCTTGCTCTGTAAAATGGGGCAGCCTATTCTGCCTATCTCAAAGGGATGCTGAGCAGGGGAAATAAGTTAGTGCAGTGTATGTACTTGGTAACTTCCAGACTTCTCTCCATGTAAATCCTTATTATTGCTAAATAGAAACAGAATTAATAGGTAATGATGAGGGCAATTCAGAAAGTTTATGGAAAACTGAGTCAAAAGATAAGTATATTTTGGTGCAAAAAAAAATTGAAATCCATGCTTAGTTTTTTCATGATACACATTTTCCACAAATTGCAACTCCAAGTGTGCCTGCACTTATGGACATCTTGCACAAAAATAAGCTCACCTTTTAATTCTGTCTTCCATGAACTTTTTGCATTTGTATTCTTCATACTTGCCATTTGTACAGAATTATTTGGGACCAAATTTTAACTACATGTATCAGCTTGCCTTGGTATCTAAATGCTGGTTTGGAATTTTAGCGAATTACCTATGGTCTCATCTTGACTTTTGGTTTGCTCAGCGATCCTGACTGCTGGTGCTTCATAGACTGACCAGACTGCAGAGACAGAAAGGTTAGACAATAAGAATTGGATCTGTAATGCTGACGCCCAGCCACATCTTGGATGACAATCAGAAGGAAAGAAATATGAGGGGGAGAGCTTTAAACTGCACTAAAGGATGAAAGTGACCCTTACCCCCAAGAAGACTTGGGAGAACTCCTGGGACTTTGAACCAGTCAGGGAAGACGGTGGTGCCCCTGTCTCGGCTCCTCAGGGAAGCTGTTCCACTCATGTTCAGGTCCACCAGGTATTTCGCTGCTGTGTTTTGTTCTTTTAAGAATCCTTGAGTTTTTCTGCATCTGTGGAGGTTGAGATAGAGATAACCAGATGCTCCAATTATTAGCCTTAGCCCTTGGGGTTTCCAATCTGATGTGAGTAGATATCAAGCAGTCACTTGGAGATTTTTTTCATGACATATGGCCAGTGTTGGTCTTCCTGCTTCTATCTTAGGTAATGCATTAGTCAGCTATTGCTTCAATAATATTCTATAACCAGCCACTCCCAAAATTCAAGGACTTAAAACAAGCGTTCATTTCTCACTTACAGGGCTGCATGTTGTCTCTATAACGTGGCCAATGTTGGCTGGGGTCTGAGCTCTGGGACTGAGGAACCTAGGCTACAGGTTAGGTGTAGGTCTGTTCCATGTATCTTTTATGTTCCTTGGATCAGTGACTACCCAGGAAAGGTTCTTTTCATAGCAAAGCAGAGACTAAAGGCATTGGCCCTGAATGCAAGCTTGAACATTTCTACTCATATTCCATCAGCCAAAGAAAGTCAAGTGATCAATCTCAATACCAAGGAGTAGGGAAATATATTCCAATTTTACTGAGAGAAACATGAAAATCACAGGGTAAAGAGCTTTGATAAATTTAATATGGAGAAGGCAGAACAAATTGGAATAATGGCCCAATCTACCAACATATGTTTTACAAAAGAGAGCACGTACAGCATTCTTCAAAATGTTTGTGGAAAGATTTCTCTCTGAGTGTCAATTCCTCACCCCCATGACTCTGCCTTTCAAATAAATAAGTAAATCTTTTTAAAAAAGGAGGGGGGAGCTGTGGCATGGTGCGGTTAGCTGCTGTCTGCAGTGCCAGCATCCCCATCCCATGTGGTCATAAGTTCAAGTTCCAGCTACTCCACTTCTTATCTAGCTCCCTGCTAATGTGTCTGGGAAAGCAGCAGAAGATGGCCCACGTACTTGGGTCCCTGCACCCAGTATGAGAGGCATGAAAGAAGCTCCTGGCTCCTGGCTTCTTATCAGCCCGGCTCTGGCCATTGTGGCCATTTGGGGAGTGAACCAGGGGATGAAAGATCTCTATCTCAATCTCTGTTTCTCTCTCTCTCTCTCTGTAAACTCTGCCTTTCAAATAAATAAATAAATCATTAATTTAAAAAATGTTTATGGAAAAATAGAATTAAGACTAACTTTATTTTTGGTGCAAAAAAAGTTGAAATCAAATGCATATGTGGGGTCTTGAAAAGTTCACAAAAATATGTATTATGAAAATACTATACATGAATTTAAACTTCTTCAACCAAAATAAACCTGTATTTTAATCCCATTTTCCACAAACATTTTGAAGCAGTCTCGTATTTTCTTTTTTATTTATTTATTTATTTTTTTGACAGGCAGAGTGGACAGTGAGAGAGAGACAGAGAGAAAGGTCTTCCTTTTGCCATTGGTTTACCCTCCAATGGCCGCCTCCGCTGGCGCGCTGATCCGAAGGCAGGAGCCAGGTGCTTCTCCTGGTCTCCCATGAGGTGCAGGGCCCAAGCGCTTGGGCCATCCTCCACTGCACTCCCGGGCCATAGCAGAGAGCTGGCCTGGAAGAGGGGCAACCGGGACAGAACCCGGCGCCCCGACCGGGACTAGAACCTGGTGTGCAGGCACCGCAAGGCAGAGGATTAGCCTAGTGAGCCGCGGTGCCGGCTTTCGTATTTTCTTTTAAAAGATATTTTAGGGGTAGACATTGTAGCACAACAGATTAAACTGCCATTTGGGACACCCACACCTCACACTGAAGCACCTGATTTGCGTCTTGGCTACTCTGAGCTTCCAGTCCAGCTTCCTGCCAGTGTGTGCCCTGGGAGGCAGCAGATGATGGCTCTCATACTTGCTTTTCTACCACTCACATGGGAGACCCTGGTTCCTATCTTCAGCTTGGCCTATCCCTGGCTATGGCAGGCATATGAGAAGTGAACCAGCAATTGAGAGATTTTTTTCTCTCTCTCTCTCCTCTATCTCTCTCCATCTCCTGCTCTCCATCACTCTGAATTTCAAATAAATAAATACATTTTTAAAAATACACCGCAAATAACTGTTACTTACAATCTTTAGTCACTTATAATTTGAATAACCCATGTGGCCACTGAGCTTGTGGAATATGGCTACTCCAAATTGATATGTGCTCTTAGGGTAAAATGACTTTGATGACAATATAAAAAAAGTGTAGAATATCTCTCTTTTAAAAATCCTTCTTTTAAATTACTGATTTTAAAATTTATTTCTATTTATTTGAAAGGCAGCGAGAGAGAGGAAGAGAGAGAGAGAGAGAGAGAGAGTTCTTCAATGTGCTTGTTCATTCCTCAAATGCCCACAACAGCCAAGGATGGGGCAGGGAAAGCCAAGAGCCATAAACTTCATCTGAGTCTCCTACCTGGGTGACAGGGACTCAAACACTCGAACCATCATCTGCTGCCTCCCAGAATGCACAATAGCGAGAAGCTGGATCAAAAGGACAGGCATCACTGAATCCCAAGCATCCAGCATGGAATGCCTCCTTCCCAAAAGGGCTTAACCTGCTGAGCGATAATGACTGCCCCTAAAATGTCTCTCTCTCTCTTTTTTTTTTTTTTTTTTTTTTTTTTTTGACAGGCAGAGTTAGACAGTGAGAGAGAGAGAGAGACAGAGAGAAAGGTCTTCCTTTTTTCATTGGTTCATCCCCCAAGTGGCCACTATGGCCAGCACGTTGCGGCTGGCACGCTGCACCGATCCAAAGCCAGGAGCCAGGTGCTTCCTCCTGGTCTCCCATGCATGTGAAGGGCCCAAGGACCTGGGCCATCCTCCACTGCACTCCCTGGCCACAGCAGAGAGCTGGACTGGAAGAGGAGCAACTGGGACAGAATCCAGCGCCCTGACTGGGACTAGAACCCGGGTGCTGGCGCTGCAGGTGGAGGATTAGCCTAGTGAGCCACGGTGCTGGCCTAAAATGTCTCTTAATGCTCTTTGTACAAAAAATATTTTCACCAAACTCTTGAACCTGTTTGAGCCATGGCATGTTAACATGGAGAAGGAAGAAGAAACCCTGTCTTCCCTCTACAACTCTTTTAAAAAATATATTATATTTATTTATTTGAGAGGTAGAATTACAGACAGAGAGAGGGAGAGATAGAGAGGTCTTCCATTCATTGGTTCACTCCCCAAATGGCTGCAATGGCCAGAGCAAGGCCAATCCAAAGCCGGAAGCCAGGAGCTTCTTCTGGGTCTCCCACATGGGTGCAGGGACCAAAGGACTTGGACCCTCTTCTACTGTTTTCCCAGGCCATAGCAGAGAGCTGGATCAGAAGAGGAGAAGCCGGGATATGAAACAGTGCCCATATGGGATGCAGGTGGAGGCTTAGCCTGCTACACAACAGAGCTGACCCTTCTATACAACTCTTGTTACCTCTGTAAGAATAATTCAGTTTTATTCTAAACCCTCCTTAAAAATCAGAATGGAAATCCTTACCATACTCAATAAATATTTTTCCAAATATTTATCTCATGCTTTGGTAAACGAATATTAGCAGATCAGTACAACCTTAATCTAAAAACATGATTCAGGAGAAGGTGCTTGGTACCACAGTTAAGATCCCATATTGGAGTACCTGGGTTTGAGTCCCAGCTCTACTCCAAATTCCAGCTTTCTTTTGATGCACACCCTGGGAGGCAGCAGGTGATGGCTCAAGTACTTGGGTCCATGACATTCATGTGGGAATTTGACTGAGTTTCTGGCCCCTGGTTTCTGCCTTGCTCAACAATGGCTATTGTAGACATATCTCTCTCCCCTATCTCTAAAATAAAATTTAAAAAATATGTATTATTCATTCTTCCATTCAACATATATTTGTTGTGCTCTTTTATATTTCAGGCGGGAAACAAGACCAAGTCTATGCCCTCATGGAGTTAATAATAAGCAAATGCATAAATAAATAACATTAAGACAAGGAATAGAGGGTAATCAGGAAATACATCTCTGATGTTTTGACTTTCAAGGAGAACAAGAAATGAAGCAAGGATGGGAGCCATGGAAAAGCATCCATGAAAGGAACAGCAGATGTAGCAACAGTTGTGTGGCTAAAGTGGGGGATTAAGGGGGTTCTGAAAGGAGCCATACACAGTCATGGAAGCATTGGTAAAGACTTTGGATTTTATTCTCATCATAAAAAGGTTTTAGAAGTATAGCCATCCTCTGAGACATCGCCTCATGCCAGCCAAGAGTACCTCATCACCCCATTTCAGCAGGAAGTAGCTCTAAAGACAGATAATCATCCCTCTACCCCTCCTGGACTTTTGGGACTAATGTAATTCCATACAACTCCTGCTTTATAAAAAACAAAAGGGAGGAATGTTAGTACAATGGTGCAGTATAATCTATGGCACGATCTACACCCTGACACCTCCTAGGCTCTAGCCCCTGCCGCCATTGCTGGAAGCCAGGTGGCCACATGGCCCAACTACTGGTGTCAAGTTCCAGCCCCATCCTAATGGGATTCACTACTCCTACTTCCCTGCCTGCCCCTTGGCAAAGTTTTAAAAGGACCTGTTCCTGAACACATGGCGCTCTCTCTCTCTCTCTTTCTCTCCATCTCCTGACCTCTGTCTCTGTCTCTGTCTTGCTCTTAGACTCTCCTTCTCCCTCTTTTCCTTCTTTGCCCCTTCCCTCCAGCCTGTCAGGTTTCTCCCAATAAACTCTTTCCCTTAAGAAAAAAAAGAAGCATAGCCATCCTCAAGGGTGGCCACCAGCACATGTGGCCATTGAGCCCTTGGAAATTGGTGTGTCTGAATTTAGATGTGCTGTAAGTATAAAATACAGCCAAGACTGTGACGACAGTATGGAAAGAGGATGTTAAATAGCTCTGCAGTGATTTTGTTATGCTGATTGACATTAAAGTTCCTATTTTAGATATATTGGGTAAAATAAAGCATAAAAATTAATTTCACCTGTTTTTCTTTCTTTGATAAGGCCAGCAAAAATTTTTACTTTTGAAAGGTTTATTTATTTATTTGAAAGACAGAACACCAGAGTGAAGGGAGTGGGGAGGAATCTTCCATCTGCTAATTCACTCCTCAAATGCCTGCAGCAACCAGGTCTGGGACAGGCCAAAGCCATGAACCTGGAACTCCGAGTGCATTAGCAGGAAGCTCAATCAGAAATGGGGCAACCAGGACTCAAACCAGCACTCCAATATGGGCTGCTGGTGTCTCCCTCAAGTGGTGGCTTAGCCCACTGTGCCACAAAGCCAGCCCCAAGCAGAAAATGCTAAATTACACATGTGGCTCGCACTTGAAGCTGTACCACATTTCTATCAGCCAGAACTGCATCAGAGGGTTTAAGCAGGAGGTGTCACAATTGCTTAAAAAGTTAGGCTCTTGGGGTTTCTTAACTACTTCTTTATTTTTATTTTTTTAATTTAAAATACTTATTTGAAAGTCAGTGTAATAGAAGAGAGGGAGAGATACAGAGACAGAGATCTTCCATCCACTCGCTCACTACCCAGATGGTTGAAGCCAGGAGCCTCACATGGGTTTCAGGAGTCCAAATATTTGGACCATCTTCTGTTGCCTTCCCAGATACGTCTGTGGGGAGCTGGATCAAAAACAGAGCAGCTGGAACTCAAACTGGCCCTCCACTAGGGGATGACAGCATCACAAGTGGTGGCTTAACCCACTATGCCACAACCGTTGTATATAAACAAGCTTTTCTAAGCTGTAAAGTTAGATCATTCTGTATAAAACTTTTAAGAAAATATGAGAAAGTGCTAACATGGTAGTGACACCCTCCCCCTCCCACATCAGCATTTTTGGCATTGGGAAAAGGCAACACAGGGTGTCCTCTATCCTCCCTTCCCTGAGAGTGCTCCTGCCTGGATTCTGGAATGGTCTGGATCAGTCTTGAATTCAGAGCACCATTTTTCTGGTGTTCCTCAGAGAACAATTGAGTGAGTCCTGCCTCTAGAAGAACTCAAGTCTTTCTGAAAAGAGCCTTTTACTCACAGTGTTGGCTAAATTATAAAAGATCAGGAACTTGAAAAATTCTGATGAAACTGAGGTAAGAGTTTTTGTGTCAACTCATTTCTCTCAACACATCCTCCAAAAAGGAATGAATGAACACATCCAATAAAGGACAGTAATACCAAAGGAAACTGTATAAAACATGCCCTGGCTATGAATAAAAGACAGAACATCCAAATTCAAATTCCTGTAAGCCAAGAAAAGGAACATGAAATCCAAGCAAACTCCTTTGTGCCCCTGCTTCCCAAACCTTCATGGGGAGTGAGAATGACTGGGGAAGACTGTGTGGAAGAGAAAGGAGGCAAAGGCCATAGAGTAATCTCTGATCACACAGAGAGAAGGTCCATATTTAAGTGAAAACACACTGGAAGAGTTGTGATTCATCAGAGCAGAATCAGAGAAGGGACTTAAAAGTGTGTTCAGGACTAAAGGTGGCACCCTGGAAAAGGCAACTGTTCCAGGAAGAGTTGAGTAAACGGGAAGGTGTAACAACCTTCAGATACCTGCACGTGAAAAGGGGGGAAATGGAGGAATTCAGGAATTCAGCCTCCTTGAAGATTAAAGATTATCAATCAAAGAACACACAACTACTTCTTCCCATCAACACCCTCAGTTCTCTCTCTCTCTCTCTCTCTCTCTCTCTCTCACACACACACACACACACACACACGCAGTCAACTAGTAAAGAAACCACCTGCACTTTGTTACACTAACAGCAGAGGGAGCTCTTAAACTAAGAATCTTATACGGCATCGCAACCTGCCATGCCTATCCACACAAACGCAGCTGCAAGTAATCTTCATTGGATCAAAAGCCCATAGAGTGAGAATTAAAGCAATCAGCTGATGAAAGTCACATCAGAGAACTGAGGTTCAATGGAGACCTTCATTCAGGGACTGTTCTGCTAGGACACACTGCTCAGATCATTGTTGGCCTGTGAGGTCCCAAGATCACAGAGGTGTTAGAAGATCGTGAAAAGAGATGGTAGCCGCTAGGTGTAGGAGAGTAGTGAAAACAGTAGGATTGAAGACGTATCTTAAAGATGAGCTTTAAATTATGCATGGGCTGGATGTGTGGCAACAGGGGAAAAGCAAACAATGTATCCATGGGCTTTGATGTGGACAACTGAAAGCATAGAACTATTGTGGATTGAGATACTACTGAGAATGTGGATAAGAATCAAGAATTTGGTTAAGCTGTTCCAGGTGGCTTCTAAATGTATCCCTACAAATTTCATGATTTCTGATGCCTGTAAATAAATTTTATTTTGTTCTTTTAATATCGTTTTTAAACTTATACTATTTAGAATTACATTTTATTTTTTATATTGACCATGTATGCTGCTTGCCTTACTTGATAATTTATTCTACTAAGTTTTTTGTAGTTGCTTTAGCTCTTTTATATATCTTCATCTGTGAGGAAAGGCAGTTTTATTTTGTCCTGTCTAATCTGTATGCCTTTTTTTTCCTTTTTCTTGTCTTATTGCTTTGGCTAGGACCTTTAACATGATGTTGAATTAGAGTCCTGAGAATGTACATCCCTATCTTGTTCCCCACCTTAAAGGGAAGATATTAATTGTGATATTTGCTATAGGTTTGGCTCAAAGAATCATTTACCCAGGGTGGGTTAGATATAAAAATGGTTTATTGGGAGAAATACCTGTGAGGGATAAAGGAGGAGGACATGGAGAGGTCAAGAAAGACTTCCTATTTGCTGCAGGTCTGAGAGCTGAGAAAGAAGATCAGAAGTGCATCTGGCTAACCAGATGGTACAGACAAAGCCTTCATTTCAAGGGGTCTGAGCTCTTTGTAATAATACCCTGTGTAGGCTTGGATTGCTGCACTTGTTTATTTACAGTTAAAAGAAGGTACAAGATGAACCCAAGTGGATCATCTGATCTCCACATGTGTCTTCCTGACCAGATTGTGTAAAAGCAGTCCTAAGTTTGCCCAGTGATTAGGGTCAATCACTCCTGGAGAGAATGCTTCCTCTTCCTGGTTGCTATTCCTTGGATGTAAGAAGTCTAGAGTGGGGCAGGCATTGTGGCATTGTGGGTAAAGCTGCAGCTTGCAGTGCCAACATCCCATATGGGTGCAGGTTTGAGACCTGGCTCCTCCACTTCTAATCCAGCTCCCTGCTAATGGCCTGGGAAAGAGTAGAAGATGGCCCAAGTGCTTGGGCCCCTACAACCACTACACCCACATGGGAGATCTGGAAGAAGCTTCTGGCTCCTGGCTTCTGATTGGCCCAGCTCCAGCCATCGCAGCCATTTGGGGAGTGAACCACTTTATAGAAGAGCTCCTCTCTCTCTCTCTCTCTCTCTCTCTCTCTCTATCTGTAAATTCTGCCTTTCAAATAAATAAATAAATATTTTTTAAAAAATCTAAATTATCCTGGAGACAACTGTAATTCTTAATGTTAGCTTTTCTGCATCACTTGTAAGGGTAAACCCTCTTTGGATATCAGGAACCTGCAGAACACAGAGATGCAGGGATGGGAGTCACAAAATCTCAATGGGTAAATAGGGTTGGACATTCAGAGCTTGGGTTGCTCAGATTGGCTTTGGAAGTTGGAGTTTATGTTGGTGAGTTCACCCATATCCTTCCACCATGATGCTCTGTGAATGACCCAATCACAGCAACTAAAGGGAGGCTAACATGTAAAACCAGTTACATGATAACTGATCAAGCCATTTGTCTACCAACTGACTATTAAAGTATGACGAAAATCTTCTCACTTCATGTCTACCCCTAAATGTTCATCCAAATGCCTCTGTCCTAGACTGATCATCTTCCAAACTTTTCTTCCAGGTACCCAACCAGAGCAGGCCATGAAACCACATTTCCTTCTATAAATAGATGGCCAGGAAAATTTTCTTTTCTTACCAACTTTCAAGGCCAACTTAAATGTGGCTACAGAGCAGCTCCCATCCAGTCTTTAATTGTTCCCAGAGACTTGGCCCACCCATTTGTAAACCAAGCTTAGGCTCGCCCTTCTTCAGCTGCTAATATGGGGCACTACCCATATGGCTATAGTCGCAAGTTAGGCAACAGGAACTCTGTGTCAAATGATGTGGGAGGTCTGGAATATCTGCTCACTGCCGGTTTACTCATGCCTTTAGTCATATTTGGGCTTTATTCAAGATATAGCATTTCCACCTTATGATAGACTACTTATGGGCATGTCAGTCTTTGTCATTTGGTGGGTTCAACATGACAGACACATGGTTACTTGATGCCTTGTGGTGAAGAAATGGTACCACACATTACTAGTGACAAAACACTTCATCATAGGGCAAATGTTGTAATCTCTTCTCTTCTCTTCAAATTTTTGAAAGAATTTTATAGTATTGTTAATTCTTCCATAAATATTTGGCAGATATCACCAGCAAAGCCAACTGGGCCTGGTAATTCCATTGTCAACAAGTTTCTCACTAGGAATTTGATGCTGCATATATTTATATATATACATAAGTTACATGTATATTAGACTATTTAATATTGTCAGACCATCAAGATCTTGGAGTTTTTACCCAGGTTTTTTTCTCTCTGTTTAGAGAAATATTTTGCTAGGTCTTCAAGTTCACTACTCTTTTCTTCAGCATATCCAATTTTCTGTTTATCTTATTTAATTTTCATCTCAGATATTGCAATTTTCATCTCTATGTTTCAGTTATCTGTTTTTCAAAATAACATCAATTTTTCCTTGCTATATGAATTTTTTGTATTAATTTTGATAATGTATACATCTACTAATATCCTTACCACTACCATTTCTGGGCTTATTTCTGTTCACAGCTTTTTATCCTGGCTATGGGCCACATTTCTTGCTCCTCAAAATGTGTAATTTGTTTAATAGATTTTGGATATTAAGAATTTTATGTTGATATGTACATACATTTTATTGCCTAATTTCTTTTCGGATTTGTTTTGTTAAGTAGTTCAGCTATTAATGATTTAAGGAGACTTTTTAAAAATATTTATTTATTCATTTGAAAGGCAGAGTTACAGAGAGAGGAGGACAGACAGAGTAAGAGAGAAAGAGAGATCTTCTATCTACTGGTTCACTCCTCAAATGACCTCAATGGCTGGACTGATCCAGGCTGAAGCCAAGAACCAGGGCCCCCATCTGGGTCTCCCACACCCAAGCATTTGGGCCATTTTCCACTGCTTTTCCTGGCCATTATCAGGGAGCTTAATTGGAAGTGAAGCAACTTGGACTTGAACCCAGTCCCATATGGGATGTCAGTGCCACAGGTGGCAGCTTAATCCACTACACCACAGTGCCAACTCCAGTAGTATAATATTCTTCACCATTGGTTTGATAAAGGTATAAAACAAAAGTTTTAGAAAATTGTATTTGCAGCAATATTGAAACACACAGACATCCCTTTTTTTCTTCCTTTTTTGTGTTTTTTTTTTTTTTTGAATTTTAGCTCCCACATATAAGGGAGAACATGTGGTATTTGTCTTTCTGGGTCAGATTTATTTCATTCAACATGATCTCCTCCAGTTGAGTCCATTTTGTTGCAAATGTTAGAATTTCATACTTTTTTTATATTCTATTGTTTATATATACCACATTTTCTTTATCCATTCATCTTATGATGAACACCTTGGTTGATTTCCATATTTCAGCTACTGTGAACAGTGCTACTATAAACATTGTGGTGTAGATATCTCTTTGATACATTATGTTCAAGTCTTTTGGGTATATGCCTATTAGTAAGATTGCTGGATCATATAGTAAGTCTATTTCTAATTTTTAAGAATTCTCTACACTATTTTCCACAGTGGCTGTACTAATAATTTAAATTCCCATCAACAGTGTGTAAGTGTTCCACTTTGTCCACATCCTCATCAGCATTTTTCACTCTCTGTGTTTTGCCTTTTAGCCATTCTGACAGGTGTGAGGTGAAATTTCATTGTAGTTTTGATTTGGATTTCCCTGATGGATAGTGATGCTGAGCATTTTTTTTTTAATATACTTTGATGACCATTTGTGTTTCTTCTTTTAAAAATTGTCAGTTGAAGTCCTTTGCTCATTTCTCAACTGGATTGGGTTTTTGTTGTTGTTGAGTTTTTTAAGTTGCTTATGTGTTCAGGATATTAACCTTTTCCCACTCTGTTGGATGTCACTTTACTCTATTGGTCATTTACTTTGCTGGGCAAAAGCTTCTGAGTTTTGTATAGTCCCATTTGTGTAGTTTTTCTTTTGTTGCCCTAGACTTTGGGGGTCTTGTTCAAGAAGTCATGTGCTACACCAATGTCTTACAGTGTTTCCCCTATTTTTTTTCCCCAGCAACTTCATGGCCTCATGTCTTAAATTTAGATCTTTGATCCATCTTGAGTTGATTTTTGTATACGCTAAGAGGTATGGATCTAATTTCATTCTTCTCTATTTATATATCCAGTTTTGCCAGCACCATTTGTTGAAGAGATTATCCTTATTCCACTGTATGGGCTGAGCACTTTTGTCAAAAATCAGTTGGTGATAAGTATGTGGTTTAATTTGGGGCTCTCTATTCCATTCCTGATCTATGTAATGGTTTTTATGCCAGCACTAAGTTTTTTTGTTTGTTTGTTTGAAGGAATGTTCTTGCTCCAGGGACTGATTTTAACTACTTTGCCAAATATAGGTTGGTTGTAGATGCTTGGATTGATTTCTGGAGATTCTATTCTGTTCCATTCATCTATCCATCTGCCTTCGTACCAGTATCAGGCTGTTTTGATAATAACTGACCTAGGTATGTCTTGAAATCTGGTATTGTAATGCCTCTGGCTTTGTTTTTGTTGTATATGATTACTTTAGCTATTCAGGGTCTCCTGTGTTTCCATATGAATTTCAATATCATTTTTTCTATATTTAAGAAGAATGTCCTTGGTATTTTGATTGGTACTGCATTGAATCTGTAGCATGAACATTTTGATAATACTGATTCTTCCAATCCATGAACATTGAAGATTTTTAATTTTTTTATCTTCTTTTATTTCTTTGTTTAATATTTTATAATTCTTATCATAGAGATCTTTGACATCTTTGGTTAAATTTATTCAAAAGTGTTCGATTTTTTTGGGTAGCTATTGCAAATGGGATTGATCTTAGAAGCTCTTTCTCAACAGTGGCATTGTCTGTGTACACAAAGGCTGTTGATTTTTGTGCATTGATTTTATATCCTGCTACTTTACCAAACTCTTCTATGAGTTCCAATAGTCTCTTAGTGGAGTCTTTCGGATCCCCTATATACAGAATCATATCACCTACAAAGAGGGATATTTTGACTTCCTCCTTCTCAGGTTGTATCCCTTTAATTTCTTTTTCTTGCCTAATGGCTCTGGCTAAAACTTCCAGGACTATATTGAATATCATCAATGATGAGAGTGGGCATCTTTGTCTAGTTCCAGATCTCAGTGGGAATGTTTCCAACTTTTCCCCATTAAAGAGCATGTTGGCTGTAAGTTTGTCATAAATTGCCTTGATTGTGTTGAGGAATGTTCTCTCTATACCCAATTTGCTTAGAGTTTTCATCATGAAAGGGTGTTGTATTTTATAAAATGTTTTCTCTGCATCTATTGAGATAATCATATGTTTTTTGTTCCTCAGTTTGTCACTGTGATGTATCACATTGATTGATTTGTGAATGTTGAACTGTGCCTGCATACCAAGGATAAATCACAATTGTTCTGGGTGAATGAGCTTTCTGATGTGTTGTTGGACTCGATTGGGTAGTATTTTGTTGAGGATTTTTGCATCTATACTTATCAGGGAAATTGCTCTGTAATTCTCTTTCTCTGTTGTCTCTTTTTCAGGTTTAAGAATTAAGGTGATGCTGGCTTCATAGAATTTTGAAGGATTCCCTCCTTTTCAGTTGTTTTGAATAGCTTAAGAAGTATTGGAGTTAGTTCTTTACTGGTAGAATTCAGCAGTGAGTGGGCCGGCGCCGCAGCTCACTAGGCTAATCCTCTGCCTGCGGCGCCAGCACACCAGGTTCTAGTCCCAGTCAGGGCGCCGGATTCTGTCCCGGTTGCCCCTCTTCCAGTCCAGCTCTCTGCTGTAGCCTGGGAGTGCACTGGAGGATGGTCCAAGTTCTTGGGCCCTGCACCCGCATGGGAGACCAGGAGAAGCACCCAGCTCCTGGCTTCGGATCTGCACGGTGTGCCAACCACAGTGCACCACCGGACTGGCCATTGGGGGGTGAACCAATGGACAAAGGAAGACCTTTCTCTCTGTCTCTCTCTCTCCCACTGTCCACTCTGCCTGTAAAAAAAAAAAAAAAAAAAAAAAAAAAGAATTCAGCAGTGAAGCCATCCAGTACTGGGCTTTTTTTGTTGGAAGGGTCTTTATTACTGATTCAATTTCTGTTTTGGTTATGGGTCTGTTTAGATTTTCTATGTCTTCATGGCTCAATTTAGGTAGGTTATATGTGTCCAGGAATCTAGCCATTTCCTTTGTACATTGTACTTTTGCTGGGAGATTTTCTGCCTTCACCTTCTTTCATAGTGATGACCAAGTTTGTGTGTTTCTGTGTGCAGCATATCCGTCAGCATCTTTTGCAAGGCTGGAGGGGTGGTGACAAATTCTTTCAATTTCTGTTTGTTATAGAAGGTCTTTATTTCTCCTCCATTCATAAATGAAAGCTTTACAGGTACAGTATTCTGGCTTGATGGTTTTTTTCTCTTAAGACTTGGAATATATCTCACCATTCTCTCCTAGCCTGTAGGCTTTCTGATGAGTCAGACCATGAGTCTAATTGAAGATCCTCTGAAAGTAATCTGGCAATTCTCTCATGCACATTTTAGAATCTTTTCTTTTTGTTTTATGATGGAGAGTTTGACAGCAATGTGTCATGGTGAAGATCTTTTCTGGTTGTGTCTATTAGGAGTTCTAAGTGCTTCCTGTACTTGGATGCCCCTTTCTTTCTCCAAAATAGGGAAATTTTCTGTTATTATTTCACTAAAAAGGACTTCTAATCCTTTCTCTCTTTCCATGCCTTCAGGAACTCTTAAGACCCATATGTTGGGTTATTTTATAGTATCCTGTGGATCTCCAACAGTGTTTTTTAGTTTTCTCATTTCTTATTCTTGCTTTTGGCCTGACTCTAAAACTTTCAGAGATTTGTCTTACGTGTCGGATGTTCTTCCTTCTGCTTTAACAACACTGATGCTGTTGTTAAAGATTTCCACTGCATTTTTCATTTGTTCTATTGAATTCTTCATTGCCAAGATTTCATTTTAATTTCTCTTTAAGATCTCAATTTTATTTGCAAACTATGCAACAGATAAAGGGTTGATAACCAGAATCTACAAAGAGATCAAGAAACTCCACAACATCAAAACAAACAACCCACTTGAGAGATGGGCCAAGGACCTCAATAGACATTTTTCAAAGGAGGAAATCCAAATGGCCAACAGACACATGAAAAAATGTTCAAGATCACTAGCAATCAGGAAATGCAAATCAAAACCACAATGAGGTTTCACCTCACCTCGGTTAGAATGGCTCACATTCAGAAATCTACCAACAATAGATGCTGGAGAGGATGTGGGGGAAAAAGGGACACTAACCCACTGTTGGTGGGAATGCAAACTGGTCAAGCCACTATGGAAGTCACTCTGGAGATTCCTCAGAAACCTGAAGATAACCCTACCGTTCGACCCAGCCATCCCACTCCTTGGAATTTACCCAAAGGAAATTAAATTAGCAAACAAAAAAAGCTGTCTGCACATTAATGCTTATTGCAGCTCAATTCACAATAGCTAAGACCTGGAACTAACCCAAATGCCCATCAACAGTAGACTGGAAAAAGAAATTATGGGACATGTACTCTATAGAATATTATACAGCAGTCAAAAACAATGAAACCCGGTCATTTGCAACAAGATGGAGGAATCTGGAAAATATTATGCTGAGTGAATTAAGCCAGTCCCAAAGGGACAAATATCATGTGTTCTCCCTGATTGGTGACAACTAACTGAGCACCAAAGGGGAAACCTGTTGAAGTGAAATGGACACTATGAGAAACAGTGACTTGATCAGCTCAGTGCTGACTGTTGATGTACAATGTAATACTTTATCCATTTTAGTATTTTTTTTTTGTTTTGTTCTAGTACTATTGGTTGAACTCTGTAATTAACACACAATTATTCTTAGGTGTTTAAATTTTAACTGAAAAGTGATCCCTGTTAGGAATTTGGAAAACATTATGATGAGTGAAATAAGCCAAATCCAAAGGGACAAATACCACTTGTTCTCCCTGATCGGTGACAACTAACGGAGCACCAAAAAGGAAACCTGTTAAAGTGAAATGAACACTATGAGAAATGATGACTTGATCAGCCATTGCTCTGACTGTTGATGAACAACTTAATACATTATCCCTCTTAGTATTTTTGTTTGTTTGTTCTACTTAATACTTTTGGTTGAATACTGTAATCAATACACAGTTATTCTTAAGTGTTGAAATTTAACTGAAAAGTGATCGCTGTTAAATATTAAATATAAGAGTGGGAATAAGAGAGGGAAGAGATGTGCAATTTGAGACATGCTCAAGCTGACTTAGCCCAAACGGTAGAGTTAGAAACATACCAGGGGATTCCAATTCAATCCCATCAAGGTGGCATGTACCAATGCCATCTCACTAGTCCAAGTGATCAATTTCTGTTCACAATTGATCATAATGATAGGACTAAGAGCCAAAGGGATCACATAAACAAGACTAGTGTCTGCAAATACTAACTGATAGAATAAAAAAGGGAGAGAACGATCCAACATGGGAAGTGAGATACACAGCAGACCCATAGAATGGCAGATGTCCTAAACAGCACTCTGGCCTCAGAATCAGCCCTTAAGGCATGCAGATCCGGCTGTAATGCCCATGAGAGTATTTCAGGCATGGAAAGCCAAGACACTCTGGCAAAAACAAACAAACAAACACCTAAATGAAAGCTCTCCGCAAGTGAGCTCCCAGTGGAAAGAACGGGCCACCAAAGAAGGAGGTACCTTTCTCTGAAGGGAGGAGAGAACTTCCACTTTGACCATGGCCTTGTCTATATATGATCAGAGTCGGTGAACTCAAAAGGCTTCCATAGCCTTGGCAACTCATGACAAGAGCCTATGGTGATTACTGATGCCATAAACAAGAGTGTCAATTTGTTAAGTCAACAACAGGAGACGCTGTGCACCTACTCCTCATGTAGGATCTCTGTCCTTAATGTACTGTACATTGTGATTAATTGCTATAACTAGTACTCAAACAGTATTTTTCACTTTGTGTTTCTATGTGGGTGCAAACTGTTGAAATCTCTACTTAATATATGCTAAACTGATCTTCTGTATATAAAGAGAATCGAAAATGAATCTTGATGTGAATGGAAGGGGAGAGGGAGTGGGAAAGGGGAGGGGCGCAAGTGGGAGGGAAGTTATGGGGGGGAAGCCATTGTAATCCATAGCTGTACTTTGGAAATATATATTCATTAAATAAAAGTCAAAAAAAAATTTTAAAAAGCCAAAAAAATCTCAATTTTGTGGGAGAAATTTTCTTTCATATCATGCATGGATTTCATTAGTTTGTGCTTTTGCTTCTGATTACTTCTAATTCTATGATCAATTTTTTAAATTCCATTTCTGACATTTCTTTAATCTCTTCATTTTCACATTCTAGTATTGAAGTGTTGTATTCTTTTGGGTGTGTCATGTTGTCTTCCTAATTCTTTTTTCTTGAATTGCTGCATTTATTATTCTGAATTTGTGGAGATACTAGTTGGTTTCTTATTTGTTTTTCCCCCTGTGGTGGCTTTTATCTTTGTACTATGTCTTTCATGCTGTTTTCTTTCTTTTTTTTTTAATATTTATTTATTTCTCTGAAAGGCAGAGTTACACAGAGAGAGAAGGAGCGGCAGAGAGAGAGAGAGAGAGAGAGAGAGAGGTCTTCCATCTGTTAGTTCCCTCTCAATTGATCACAATGGCCAGAGCTGTGCTGATATGAAGCCAGGAGCCAAGAGCTTCTTCAGGGTCTCCCATGTAGGTGCAGGAGCCCAAGGACTTGAGCTATCTTCTACTGCCTTCCCAGGCCATAGCAGAGAGCTGTATTGGAATAAGGAGCAGACAGGACTGAAACCGATGCCCTTATGGGATGCCAGCACTGCAGTGGGCAGCTTTACTTGCTACGCCACAGTGCCGGCCCCATGCTGTTTTAATTATTATAGTTTTGTAGTACTCTTTGAAGTTACATATTGTGATGCCTCCAGCTTGATATTTCTTGTTCAGGATCACTTTGGCTTTCCTGGGTCTTTGTAATTCCATATGAATTTTAGGATTGCTTTTGCTAATTCTGTAAAGAATGTCATTGATATTTTGATAGGGATTGCACTGAATTTGTAAATTGCTTGAGGTAGTAGTGACATTTTAATGATATTGATTCTTCTAATCAATGAGCAAGGAATATCATTCCTTTTTTGGTGTCTTTCATGATTTCTTTCTTCAGTGTTTGATAATTTTCATTGTAAAGATCATTCAATTATTTCATTAAATTTATTCCTAAATATTTGATTTGTTGTAGCTGTTTTAAATGGGATTTCTTTCTTGATTTCTCTTTCAGTGAGTTCATCATCATCATACAAAAAAAATCTACTACTTTTGTGTATTTGGTAACCTGCAACATTACTGAGTTGGT
Organism: Oryctolagus cuniculus; assembly: GCF_051225735.1. Taxonomy (NCBI): domain Eukaryota; kingdom Metazoa; phylum Chordata; class Mammalia; order Lagomorpha; family Leporidae; genus Oryctolagus; species Oryctolagus cuniculus. The sequence continues at coordinate 40,409,296 of NC_142869.1, read as the reverse complement.
TTATCAGTTCTAATAGTTTTTTCATATAGTGTTTAGTGCATGTCATCTGCAAACATGGATAATTTGACTTACTTTTTTCCAGTTTTGATGCCCTTTTTTCTTTCTCCTCCCTAACTGCTTTCACTAAAACTTCCAATACTATATTGAATGAGAGTAGTGAAAGTGGACATCCTTTTCTTGTTCCAGATCTCAGGGAGAAATACCTTGCTTTTTCCCACTCAATATGATATTGGCTGTTGGTTTGTGATATATAGCCTTTGAAATTTTGAAGAATGTTCATTTTGTACCCAATTTGTGGAGGGTTTCATTATGAAGGGGTGTTGAATCTTATCAAATGCTTTCTTCACATTTATTGAGATGACTATATTGTTTTTGTTCTTCATTCTATTGATGTGACTTTGAAATTTATATATTTGCAAATGTTGAATCATCTTTGCATTTTTGCTATAAATCCCACTTGATCAATGTATGATCTTTTTGATGTTGTTTTGGATTCAATTTGCTAGTCTTTCTTGAGAATCTTTGCATCTTTGTTCATTAAGGATATAGGTCTGTAGTTTTCTTTTCAGGTCATGTTTTTGTTCTGTTTTGCTATCAAAATAATGCTGGCATCATAAAAAAGATGCCAGGCAGAGTTCCATCCTGCTCAATATTTTGGAATAGCTTAAAGAATATTGGAGTTACCACTTCTTTGAATGTTTTGTAGAATTCAGTAGTAAAGTCATCAGGTCCCAGACTTTTCCTTGATGGAAGACTTTTGATGACTGCTTCAATCTCATTGCTTGTTATGGGTCAGTTTAGGTTATCTATGTCATCTTGATTTAATCTCAGTAGGTTATATGGATCCAGGAATTTATCCATTTCATCGAGGTTTTCCAGTTTATTAGCATACAGTGCTTCATAATGTTTCTTATAATCCTTTATATTTCAGTAGTGTAGGTTGTAATGTCTCCTTTTTCATCTCTAATTTTATTTATTTGAGTTTTTTCTCCTTTCTCTTTGTTATTCTGGCTAGAGGTTTATCCATTTTATCTATCTTCTCAAAAAACTTTTTTGTTTTGTTGATCTCTTATATTTTTTTAGTTTCAATTTCACTTATTTCTGCTCTGAACCTTATTATTTTTCACCTCCTGCTAATTTTATGCTTGGCTTGTTCTTTCTTTCATAAGTCTTCAAGATGTATCAGGAAATCTTTGAGACATTTTTCTTTTTCTACTGTAAGCATTTAATGCTATAAACTTCCCTCTTAGTACTGCTATTGCTGTATCCCACAGGTTTTGATTTTTTTTTAATTTTCATTTATTTCAAGAAAACTTTTTATTTCCTTTTTAATTTCTTTCTTTTTTTTTAACTTTTATTTAATGAATATAAATTTCCAAAGTACGATTTATGGATTACAATGGCTTCCCCCCCATACCGTCCCTCCCACCTGCAACCCTCCCCTTTCCCACTCCCTCTCCCCTTCCATTCACATCAAGATTCATTTTCGATTATCTTAATATACAGAAGATCAGCTTAGTATACATTAAGTAAGGATTTCAACAGTTTGCTCCCACACAGAAACATAAAGTGAAAAATAATAGATGTTTTTTAAATGATGATGAAATCAGATCAGACCTATTGTCATGTTTAATCCCAGTGAGAGTCAAGTTGGGAATTGATAATTTCTTTTTTTTTTTTTTTTTTTTACAGAAGATCAGTTTAGTATGCATTAAGTAAAGATTTCAACAGTTTGCACCCACATAGAAACACAAAGTGAAATATACTGTTTGAGTACTCGTTGTAGCATTAAATCTCAATGTACAGCACATTAAGGACAGAAATCCTACATGAGGAGTAAGTGCACAGTGACTCCTGTTGTTAACTTTACAAATTGACACTCCTGTCTATGGCATCAGTAATCTCCCTATGCTCCAGTCATGAGTTTCCAAGGCTATAGAAGCCCTCTGAGTTCTCTGTATTTCCTTTTTAATTTCTTCAGTGACCCATTGATCATTCAGTAGTATGTTGTTTAATTTCCAAGTATTTATGTGTGTCTATTGTTCTTCTTGCTGTTGATTTCTAGTTTTATTCCTTTATGGTCTGAAAAGATGCATGGTATCATTTCTATCTTTTTAAATTTGCTGAGATTTGACTTATGACCTTATGCAGTCTATCCTAGAAAATGTTCAATGTGCCAATGAGAGGAATGTGTATTCTGTAGCTGTTGGGTGCAGTGTCCTGTAAATCTGCTAGGTCCATTTGTTCCATAGTATGTTGCCACTCTGATCTATCTTTATATTGATTTTCTGTCTGGATGATCTGTCTATTGATGAGAGTGAGGTGTTGAAGTCACCCACTATTATCGCATTGGAGTCTCTCTCTCCCTTTAGGTCTAAAGGTATTTTCTGTATGTATCTGGGTAGTCTTGTGTTGCCCAATATATTTATCAGCTTTTCATTACTATAATAACTGCCTGAAAGGAGCTAACATCCAAAGGAAGAAGACTTGTTTCTGTTTACACTTTTAGAGACTCATAGTCCTTGATTGGGCAACCCCACTATTCTGGCACCTGATGAAGGCAGTGGTAGAATGGGTATAGTGGAATGCAGCCAACCAGGAAGATGAGAGTGGGCAGATTTGCGTAAACCACCCTCTCACAAGAGCTACTTTCCATGGGCACACCCCCAAAGACCTAGAGACCTCTCTGTGTCCACCTCCTAGATCACATAATTGGACCAATCCATGACTGTGTGACTTAAACAACTGCATGAGTTGGGAAGCTGACTCCGATTCAAACTACAATACTTCATGTGCACGTTAACTGAAGTGCACTAGGCAGTACTCTTCCTTCTTGTTTTAGCTTGGATACTGTTAATAAGTATCCTTTTCAGGTCTATTGAGAGCCATGTTTTTCACATTTTTGTGCTTTTTGTTGGTGTTTTCCCTGATTAAAATGTTTTTTAAGTGTGGTGCTGAAGTTGCTGTCAGGTTTTTCTAAAGAAGAGAAAGCTGTGATGTGACTAAAAGAAAAAATATGTGTGTTAGATACTCTTCATTTAGGTATGAGCTACAGTGCTGTGAGTGGTGAGTTGAACCAAAAGTATACACTAAATAATATGTCTTTACAACACACAAAACAACATTATATGCTGACTGGGTGACAAGAATATTGTGACCAGAGGGCTTGTAGGACCCTATCCTGTCAGTGCCAGTAATTCAATGTTCATAGAAACTTCATAGACCATAACTATTGCAAAGTAATGAGAATTAACTGTATAATTTTTCAAAATAAAGTATGGCATAATAGGCAAAACACTAGATCAATAATGCTGAAATCTCAGTTCTAATTCCAATTCTTCCAACAATAAGTTGTGTATCCATCATCGTATACTCTGGCTTTTCTTGGGTTTCTTCCTCCACGAACGTAGCTCTCTAACTCTGATTATTCCTATGGCCTGAAGCCCTGGCATTCTATGACCTTGAATCATCAGTAAAGGTAATTCCCAGTAATAGTCTCTTCCCAAGAAAGTCTCCTCTTGGCTTCCCAGCCAATTACTCTGTTCCATGTAAGCATAAGAATCGTGTTCTGCAGACTGCCACAGAGATGAAATAAAATACAGATTTAAAAAAATCTGGGAAGTTTTCCCAGGAAAAGAGTTGCTTATGACTTTGGAAGTCATATCAAAATAACCCCCACATGTTAACAGTACATGTCACATTAAGAAATCGATATTAATGAGGGATTTTAAAAGAAAGCAGTCACAGTAGGTTTAAATAGGGTGCAGCCTTCTGATGACAGCTTTGAATGCTGAGTGCCAAAATGCAGCCAGACTGAGCGAGGTATGGGCACATTACTAAAAATATAAGGAATACAGAGAGTACGGTCAGGTGGCAACCTGAATTCACACTCGGGGTTTTTAATATTAGAAGAAAGTCATTTACAACTCTTTGCTAAGGGATGAGGCTGTGCTAAGTGTTAAGAATACAGGCCCATATGTGTAATGACAGAAGGTGACTATCTTATGGGGAGCATGAGGGGGCAGGGAGGGGATTGAAGAGCGAAATGAATTCTCAGTATAATTTGGCTTTTTTTCTTCATTAGAAAAGCATTTATTAATAGAAACTTGAACATCAGAACTAGAATTTTTAAGATAGTTTTTCTCTGAGTAGTCTTTGGTATGGACCTTAATATTGGGATATTGGGGATCCATGATTGTCTTTGCTTGAACAGGGTTACACCGTTTAGGAACATTAGAAGTGAAGTTTACCCACCAGTCTGTGTCAGTCACAGCTCCAGCAGGAAATGGGTGACAAAAATAAAATCAATATTATCCCAGGAGACCTTTTAGAGAAACTGTGGGAAACAGGGCATAGGACAGTACAAGGGACAGTGCAGTACCCTAGGACTAGAAACAGGGGAGCTGTCATCACCCCTGGTTGGAAGAGATCAGATGAGAGAAGGGTTTCCAGATCCTGCAATTACAGTCACAGTGAGAGGAGCAGTGACATGTGATCAAACTCAGCCAGTCCATGTCTATAGGAAATGATCTAAACTACTAAATACCTCAGCTATCTGATAGCTTGCCTGCGTTTGCCCAGTGCACAATTAGAGGCCAGAGAATAAGAGATATGGCAATGGAACTCAGACAAGAGGATCCAAAAAAATTCAAGGGAAAAGCAGCCGAGTACCTTCCAGATAGAAGCCTAGTAGCTGCCCCTGCCCCATCCTCTGGGGATACCTTTCAAGACCCCAGAAGACACCTGAAAATGTAGCACCAAATCTTACACATGCTATATTTTTCCTATATGCCCAGTGGCTTTGCCACAGAGCACCAAGAGTTCTTTCCTTCCACGTCTTGTGCCCTAGTGCCTCCTTTGCATCACAACTGTTTGGGCCATTGTTGAGTAAAACAAGGGTTATATTTGAACATCCCCACACTGTCAATCTGATAAGCAAGATGCCTTCTAAGTGGCTAACAGGTGAGTACCATCTACGCTGTGGATACACAGGACAAAGGAATGATTGATGTCCCAAGACAGAGTGGGATGGCACAAGATTAAATCATGATACTCAGAATGAAATCTAGTTTTAAAGTTACGGATTTTTTTAATTTCTGTAATTTTCCATTTAATATTTCTAGACTGCAGATGACTGCAGGGAACTGAAATCAAGGAAAGTGCAACCATGAGTAAGGGGGCACTACTGCATTCTGAATGCACATCTTGGCCAAAAACAGAAACGGTCAAGAGCTGCAAAGCATCACCATGCAATAGACCCTGTGATACAAAAATAAATTTTAAGTTTTGTTCAAAATTCTTTAATTTTTAAGTTGTTGATTAGTCATATTTTAATAGAGAAAGATGAACAGTTTTTCCTGTTACTGCTGTCACTGCACCATTTGGGACACCGGATGCTCCCATCAACTGGCACTTTCAATAATATCACTAATATTTCTATTTGCAAAAAAAAGAGAGGTCAGAAAAATATTTTGAGTGGCATGTCCTCTAGGAACAGCCTTATGCCTAGAATGAATTGTTATCTTTCTGCTTCAAACTATAGCAATCATTTAAGTAACCTTTTTTTAAAAAAAAAAAAAGATTCTATTTATTTATTTGAAAGGCAGAGTGACAGAGAAAAAGACAGAGTGGTAAAAGACAGAGAGAGAGAGAGAGAGAGAGAGAGCGTGATAGAGAGATCTTCCATCTGTTCATTCCCCAAATAGGCACAGTAGCCAAGGCTTGGGGCAAGTGGGGAGGCAAGAACTCCCATTCTGGTCTCCAATGTGGGTGGCAGTGACTCAAGTACTTAGGCCATCATTCACTATCTTCCCAGGAACATCAGCAAGAAGCTGGATTGGAAGAGGTGCAGCTAAGAATAGAACCAGCATTATGATATGTGTTTCTGGTATTTCAGAGGCTTAACTCACTGTACCACAATGACAGCTCCAGCAATAACTTTTTAAAAAATTATATTTTAAAGTTCCCAGTGCCTGTGTTGTAATGTAGCAGGTAGAGCTACCACCTGTGATGAAACAACAGGTGGAAGATCTCTCTGTGTCACTATGCCTTTCAAATAAGTAAATCTGTTTAAAAGCTAAGTAAAGTATATAAGGGCATACTAAAATAATTAAAAATAATAAAAATTTTAAAATGTAAGCTCTACCTAAAACTGCTTACCTATATTTGAAGAAATATAGATATTAAATGAAAATGTACACATCTCTTTTAGAATTATGACAGTAACTTCCAAAAAACAGAAAACAATATGAACAGATAACTTCTATAACAGTTGCTCTGTAGGTTTTTCATTTTACACATTTCATGTCCATGGTTATTGTTAAGCAACTTGAAATGGAATTTAATAAAGAAGTCCTGAACAAACAAAGCCAGTGGGCTCAGAAGTGACCTTAACCTTGCTCAGTTTGCAAACCTAAGCTGAACTTCACTTGGACTATTTCTTGTAAATGCCTGTACTAAAGAAACACAAAACTTAAGTTCAACCCATTAGAAACCACCAACTGACTTACATAAATAGTGACTTTCCAAGTAGGCTAGACAAAATAAGACAACTCAATAACTGTAACCTATCAATTATTTTCTTTGTTTTACTTCCAAGTTCGTATACAGAGTTCCACTTGTGTTCCTTCAACAGAGCACCCAAACCACTTCCTTCCCCGTAGGTTCCACCTCCTAATGGTTCCACCTCCTCCCGATAGCACCACCAGGGGGACCAAGCCTTATTTAACACAAGGCCTTTGGGGTAAATTCAAACTCATCTGCAAGTGATAGCAATGGCCTTTGCAGGTGAAGACACTGAGGCCCAGAGAGGTTGTTACTGGTCCCAGGTAACATAGATGGTAAGAGGAAGAGCCCCTGGGCAAGGACAAAGGACAAGAGTGGAAAAGGACTGGTGACCCGGTTGTCAAAGTAAGAGTCCAAGAGTGCGTCCTTAGCAGAATGGTTCTCTCGCTGAATGTGCTGTCTTCACACCTTGTCCAACAGGAGAGTCAGCCCTGAAGCCTTGAGAAACTTAACCCACATATAAAATGGGACACTCAACTAGACAGAATCTGCCAAAAGAATACAGTAAATAAAAAGGAAAAAAGCAGGGGCCAGCGCCATGGCTCACTTGGTTAATCCTCCGCCTATGGCGCCGGCATCCCATATGGGTGCCGGGTTCTAGTCCCAGTTGCCTCTCTTCCAGTCTAGCTCTCTGCTGTTGCCCGGGAAGGCAGTGGAGGATGACCCAAGTGCTTGGGCCCCTGCACCCGCGTGGGAGATCAGGAAGAAGCACCTGGCTCCTGGCTTCAGATCAGCGCAGTTCCGGCCGTAGCAGCCATGTGGGGAGTGAACCAATGGAAGGAAGACCTTTCTCTGTCTCTCTCACTGTCTATAACTCTACCTGTCAAATAAATAAAAAGAAGTAAAAAAGCAAAATAACATTCTGGAGAACAGGAGCCACAGCTTTAGCATATTCTGAATAAGCAACAGAGTCCTTTCTTTCAAGACTGAGCAGAAAATCTTCCTTTCAAAAATGTATTAATTGTCTTGCCTAATTAAATGTAATGAAGACTGTGGAAATTTTATTTGATAAATGAATGATCTAGAAATTGCTCCAAGCCATTACACCAGATAAAACAGTCAACTTGGGAACTGAGAGGCCTGTGTTTTAAAAGGCCCAGCTTGGCCACCTATGAGCTTGAGACTTCAGACATTGCAATTTATATCCCAGCTTCTTATGCTGTTCCTAAGAAACATGGTTGAATCAGAAAATTGTCTAAGGCCTTTTCTAGGCCTTATCCTCAATGACTGTCTTATCATCTACAACTGAAGAAACTATAGAACATACATCCTGAAAGATATTTTCACTTTTCTTTAACTTCTGTAACGAAATTATTTAAGAGGCTCTGTTATCCTGCCCCATTTTCCCCTAAAACAGGGAAGAGCTGGCAAAAGACTTCAGATAGATGGAAGCCCCTAATTATTTAGGAGCAGCTTCAATAGTGCTTTACTATAATGCTGCATATCGCGAGGTCTGGGTAAATTGGAGGGATTAGGATTACAGCCCTAATAATTTGCCTTTATAGACTTAGCCTGAAATAACAGGCAGAAAGGACAAATAAAAGTAGCAGTTTCCTGGATAAACGTAAGTATTAAATCTGGTTGGAAAAAAAGCAACAAGGTGGTAGCCATGCTTCAAAGGAGACCTAGAAGGGAAGTGGATAAGGTCACCATGACCCTAATTAAGGGCTTGGCAAAGTTCTGACTGCTGTAGCTCCCCTTGCCCCAGAGCTGTTCTGCTTCGTTTCTTGGAGCGTGAGGTGTCAGAGTGACTAATGTCTTTCTTTGTGGGCAGTCTCCCCCACATGGAACTCTGCCAGGAATCCAGAAATAAGCCAGAAGAAAAAAGTTCCTCTTGGGAGCCTAAAGACAAACAGAGAATATGAACATAACTTGTGTCCTGAATACAGTCTCATTCATTCAGTCAAGTGCCTCCTTTCTGCCCGACTTTGCCTAGCAGCTATGGAACACGAAACGCTTTAGAAGCCTGAGAAGCTGTCATTATCTCAGTCAGTGGGGGAATGATAATCCTGCCCCTGGCATGGATATTCTAGCTTCTCATCCACAGGAGGGTGTTTTCATAAGGTTTTTTTTTTTTTTTTTTTTTTTTTTTTTTTTTTTTTTTTTTGTCAAGATTTTATTCAAAAGGCAGGGTAACAGAGAGGGGGAGATAGAGAAACCTTTCATCTCCTGGTTCAGTCTCCTGCAACTCAGAGCTTGGAACTCAATCCAGGTCTCCCACATGGTAGCAGGGGCCAAAGCACTTGGCTCATCCTCCCTTGCTTTCCTTAAATTAGAAGCAGAACAGCCAGAACCCAAACCAGCACTCTAATATGGGAGGCTGGCATTGCAGGTGGAGGCTTAATCCATTGGACCACAAAGCCAACTGACCCCACATAAGGCTGTTTCTACGCTCACACCTTCGTTCCATATTTATTGCAATCATTTTATTTATTTATTTATTTTTTTTTTTTTTTGACAGGCAGAGTGGACAGTGAGAGAGAGAGAGAGACAGAGAGAAAGGTCTTCCTTTGCCGTTGGTTCACCCTCCAATGGCCGCCGCTGCAGCCGGCGCACCGCGCTGATCCTGGCAGGAGCCAGGAGCCAGGTGCTTTTCCTGGTCTCCCATGGGGTGCAGGGCCCAAGCACCTGGGCCATCCTCCACTGCACTCCCTGGCCATAGCAGAGAGCTGGCCTGGAAGAGGGGCAACCGGGACAGAATCCGGCGCCCCAACCGGGACTAGAACCCGGTGTGCCGGCGCCGCAAGGTGGAGGATTAGCCTATTGAGCCACGACGCCGGCCTATTGCAATCATTTTAATGTTCATCCTCATTCTGAACTTCTGCTACCCAAATTTCCATCCTTGTGTGTCTTTGTTGTGTTGTGAAACTTTTCTGCAGTGTTTCCTTGGAATTGCTCAGAAATGATAGACTGCCAGCAGCAAATGCCCACATTACAAGGTAGAGGTATTGTGCTTCCTCCGGCCTGAGAAGGCCTTTGCTATTTTTGTTTCATAGAAAAATATACAACCAGCCGCCAGCTGCAGCACGCCAGCCGCAGCGGCCATTGGAGGGTGAACCAACGGCAAAAAGGAAGACCTTTCTCTCTGTCTCTCTCTCTCACTGTCCATTCTGCCTGTCAAAAAAAAAAAAAAAATATATATATATATATATATATATATATACACAACCAGCAAGGACTGTTTCCAAGCCTTCATAAAAACACCTTTCCACCACAAGGAACTGAAATTTCAGTGGCAAATGAGACGATGGCTGGTCTATAGTGGTCCTTCCCACTAGATGCAGGTGAGGAACAAGACAAGACTTACAGCTCTTGGAGGAGGAATCTTCACTTCCAGAAATTGATGAGCTAAACCCACACAATTACTCCCAGCCCTGCAGAGAACATCAGCACTGCAGAAACATCCTTGCCCAGGCATTTTCAAAGGACAAGATCTCGATTACAACTCAGCCACAGGATCCGCGAGGGACTCTCAAGTGTTATTCATCCGAACCTGACAAAGACATAGCCTCACCCTCATCCCTGCACTCCTCGCGCAAAAAGCACTTAGCTCTCCTGAAAACAGCCTAACGTCTTGAATTCTAAGGCCCGCTGAAGCTGTTCTTCAGTTCTTGGCAAAGTTGATGAAGAGCATGTCATCCGATGATGCAATATTGGATTTGGCTGCTGGGTTACCATGTGTCTTGGTTTCCTAGAGTGGCCACAACAAATTTTCACAAGCTGGGAGGCTTCAAACAATGTAAATTTATTCTCCTATAGTTCTGGAGGCCAGAAGTCTGAAATCAAGGTGAGGCAGAGCCACAATTCTTCTGAACCTCCAAGAGATAATCCTTCCTGCCTCTTCCAGCTGCTGTGGCTCCAGGCAGTCCCTGACCGGGGAAAGCACCACACCACTCTCTGCCTCCACCTTCACCTGGTCTTTCTCTCTGTGTCCTCTTCTCATATGAGAGTTGCTATGGGATTGAGGGCCCAGCCTAAACCGGATGATCTCACCTCAACATCTCTAACCTAATTAAAAGTGCAAAGACCCCTTTTTTCAATAATATTTAAAGGATCTGAGTAGACACTTCTCTTGGGGGGAGGGTGTAGCACCATGGGATCCACAACACTGTATTACTCCTTTAACTGAGTCTTTTCCATTTCTCAAAGCTTTGTGTTACATAGGTGAAGCACCTGTCACTTGGATCTCAGTTGAGGATTTCTTTCCCTCCAAGACGCAGGTGCGATTTCCTCGAGCACCAATTTGATGCCCTTTTGATGCAAAAGTCAAATCCCTCTTCTAGGCTTCTGCAAATCCCAAAGAGGAGCAAGAGACACAGGCAGCCCAATCCACTGAATCCTCTCAGTTCGTGAATTGTCTCCCTGTCTGCCTATTGTCTCCTTCCCTTCTTTTGCTGAATCAGAAAAAAAATTTATTCTAGAGACTCAATTAAAAATAACCACTCTCACAAGGTACCCACCTAAACAACATACTTTATTTAATTATCAGTAATGGGGGAGGGGGTTAAACAATTGGAAGCAACCTCTTTTAAATTGAATATAAGAAATCCCCCTTAAGTTCTTTGATATCATTCCCATGTGGCTTGGATATCATCTCTCTCATTTCCCTTTAACTGCCACCCTCCTACTCTTAGTTCTTAGCAGAGAGTGTAATTACCTATTTTTTCTCCTCCTTCAGCAAGCTCTGCCCTTGGTGGCTCACTCTACCCTGGAATCTTATTAAACTAGTTTCTCTTTCAGGGCAGTTCTCAGTCTGAGAAGAATTCTGTTGCCAGATATCAAGAGTCCAATCCCCCTACCCTTCCCACCATAAATCTTTTACAAGCTTCTAGAAGAGATTTGCAAGTTATGGTCTTAGTTGTGTATCAAGTAGGAATTCCAACTGCTACAGTTACATTACTTACAATCCAAAATGAACTTTATCACTTTTTCATATAAAGTGTATTCTGGGGCTGCTGTTTAGATAATAAAAAAGAGGGAGAAGAGAGGCACAGAAGGCAGGATGGGTCTTCTCGACAGCAAGCTTTGCTGCCATGATCACAACTGAGTCTGATCTATGATTTGATGTCATGGAGGGTGTATCAATTCCCATAACAATGTGGGGCCATGAGTCACTTTCTTCCTTAAGAGAAAAATGTGAGCCTCAATCAAAGATTACGAGCTGCAATACTCAGGATGACGATAAATGAACAGCAGGACATGACTGATTAATACTGCTGATTTCCCAGGCCTCCAACAGCCTTAGACCAACAAATGCTGAAAACGCAAATGCCTGCATGCAGTTTTTCCCTCCAGATACTGGGGAGGACTACAAGGGGAAAAGAAGGGAAAAGCAGTTGTTTTTAAAAATTGTGGGAGAATTATGAATCACTGAGGGAGAAGATGAATGGGCAGAGCCACCAAGTGAATGAGATTCATTTCCATTTATTTCAACTACTCTAGGGTGGGATGAGAACTAAATGGTGTTTGGGAAATGAAAACAAGCATACACAGGGAACATTATTTAAACATTCTCTCACAAAGACACAGGTCTGCGTTCAAAGTCTATCCATTACTTAAGCTGCTGATGCTGATGGAATTATAGCCTAAACAAAGATGGAGGAACTGAATGGCAGACTTCAATGACCAACCTACCTGAAAATATTCATCACCAGAGAAAGGCAGTTGAAAATTGAAGAACTGTAAGTTAGGAACAATGCAATTAATTAGATGGCACAGAGCCTCTCATTTCTCCCATTCATTAACATAACAGTCAAGCCACCTAGGAATTTCCAGTTTGCTGAACCAATTACAATAGCACAAATTAAGGGTTTAAAGAAAGAATTAAAAGCTAATAAATTCTCCGTCAGGAAAAATCCCTGAGAAGTCATCCATTGCAGCTCCTTATTTGATAATAGCACTCCGACATGGCTTCCTAAAGAGGAGAAATAAATTCACTTAGGAAAACCTTTAGGAGGGGAAATCCACAATCATCTTGGGTCTAATAATCCTCATGTCGAATCCAGCTTACCATGGTCAAAGTGTTCTCCTCTCTCCACTTAGGAAGGATATCACCAAGTTCGTTCTCAGCCTCATTTGAGCCTTTCTTCCAGGGTTGCCTCTCTTACTTCTCTCATCTCTAGCTGTGTGTTCTTCACATCTCCCTCTACCTGTGAATTCCCACTATGGGCTGTCCTTCAAGAAACCTCTGTAGCCCACCTCAAGTGGTTATCACTCTTACCCTCCTAAACAAAAGGTGAAAAAGTCAAAAGAACTTGGTAACTCCCCAGTTGGTCAATTCCACTAGTATTTATCAAGTGCTCATTTGTGCAAGGCATGGTACTGGTTTCTAGAAAAGAAAGACACAAATATTTGTAATAATAAAAAGGGGGAGACAATCTGGATGGCTATCAATAGAACAACAGTTCAATGAACTCAGGGACATCCACTCCTGAAGCACAAAATGAGGTAGATCTGTGGGTATCGATGGGAAAAGGTCTCTGAGACAAATCACTGAATGAAAAGAAGGGGTTGGCAGAATGAATGTAACAACAATGAAAACTTATACAGCTCTTGAAATGTGCACACAAAATAAAGGAACTCCAACAGTCATATGTGCAAACAAATAAAAAGGAAAAGGTCTCAAATAAAGCACCCCAAACCACCAAGCACATAATCATGGCTACCAAAGAAAATGAGACTAGAAGTGATCAAAGGAAAACTAACTTGCTCCTTGTTGCTTGAACTTTCTTTCTACGGCAAGGGGAATGTAGGTATAATTCAGTAATGAATACAAACTCTTTTACATAATAGAGTAGCATGGGCCCTCACTTGAAATCATTCACAATTGAGTTGAGGTGGGAAAGAGCAGAGAATATCGTCAAACCTAAGCCACAAAGAAAGCACGCTGCACAAAATAGCAAGCAGCACCTGTGGCAGGTGAGAGGTGCGCCAAGCTAGGGACAAGGATGAGCACATGCTCAACAGAGGCTTCTTGGAGAAGGTAGAGCTGGCATGAGCTTTGAAAGCTGGAGAGGGGGCAAATATCAGGATATCGGGGCTGGGTATATTTTAAGCTGAGAACATAGCATGAAAAGAAGCTAAAAGGCAGGAAAGAATAAGGCAGGAGATGCTTAAGTTGACAGACAATAGGGACACTTAGAAGGTTTATGAGAGCAAGGGACTGATAAAATTAGGGATATAGCTAAAGAATGTTAGTTCGGCCACAGTTCAAAGAGTGGACACAAAAATAAAGAGAAGGGAGATGTCTGAGAAGTTAGAGCTGTGGGAATTAAGTAAATGAAGTAGAAGAATCAAAGATGATAGCAAGGGGCCTCCGTCACAGCACAGTGGGTTAAACTGCCACCTGCAATGCCAGCATCCCATATAAGTTCATCTCCCAGTTGCTCCACTTCTGATGCAGCTCCCTGCTAATGCACCTGGGAAAGCAGCAGAAGATGGCCCAAGTGCTTGGTTCCCTGCCATCCATGTCAGAGACCTGAATGGAGTTCCAGGCTCCTGGCTTCAGCCTGGACCAGCCCTGGTCATTGTGGCCATTTGGGGAGTAATGAAAGATCTTGTTCTTTGTATCACCCTCTCTGTCTGTAACTCTGCCTTTCAAATAAATAAATCTTTAAAAAATATGGTGGAAAGGCATGATGCCCAAAAGTGTGTCACTGAAAATTTAAATGTAAATACTCAGAAACATGCCCCATAAACAGAGCTACTATGTCTAGGAAATCAGGAAAAGAGGTGGCAGTTGAAAACCATAACATGACATGGAGTTAAGAACCATCAGTGTCAGGTGGTTGGAAGGAAAACATACTTAGAACAGTAGCAAGAACAGGCTCTCCACAATGCAGGAGTGTGGTCCATAGACCAATACCCAACCTGCTAGCCACGTGTGATGAAACAGGAAGTGAAATTCAGCAAAAGCATTCAGAAACTTATATACCAACTTAACAAGTAATTTTATGTTTGTGCTTAATTTTTAAAATTACACTAGTATTCTTGAGTTCATTTTCATTGTATTTTATACAGGCTTCAGCCCACAACCAACTGAAGGTAGGGGAGACCTTGTTTTGTCAAAAATAGTTTGAGAACTACTATTGCATAGTATACTTCATGCTTAAAGACTTTAAAGTACTTTTCATTTATTTTTTTTTCCTGAAAAATATCTTCCAGCAAGTTCAAGTCCAGTTTCTCCAATTTTGCACATGATAGGATCCTAGATGGGGGAGGTTTATAAATTGTTCTCAAGTCACCAAAAAAAAAAAAAAAAAGTAGGGTATGGGCAGCAGCTCTGGAAAGCTGAGTTTTTGAGTCAGAACCAAGAAATTTTTAGTTGCTCCACTGGCATTGTGATGTGTGCTGAAATTCCCTTTTTAGGAGACGGATTAGCCATTTTGCTTTAGAAAACAGGCAACATGTGCTGTAACGGTTCTCGGAAGCACATCTAAGATACCACTGATAAAGGAAAAGCAGTTCCCAACTTTATCTTCTTTAATGCTAGTATTTCAAATGAATTTCAAGTTGATTTATCCAATATTTTGAATAAATTATTAATGATCTTATACTAGGCAGGGTATTTGAAGAAATTCTCTAAATGTCCTATTTTCAGAATCTCTCTTTTAGAGTCGATAGTCCTCTTTAACGCTGTCTTATGTTTAAATAACATGGATGTCCTTATTTTTGCTCTGGATCCAACAAATTTGAGTCATACACCATCATCAAAGGCTGTGGACATTTTAGCACTTCAAATAGTATCTAGAAGATTGGTTCCTGGGATTATGGAATCATAAAATTCTAATTCTGTTTTTTCTCAGAAACTGTGACAAAAAGGGACAGAGCTGGCTAGAGGATTCCCCAGGCTCCTAGAAAATGAAAGAACTTGGGTAAAATGGCATTCGGAGAGCCCAAGTGAACCAGAGAGACAGGTGAGGTAAATTTCTTTTGAAACAGACATGGGTTAAAGGAGCAGGAGGCAGTGGGGGGTGGGGGGAAAGGGGGAGGAATGCCTGACAAAATATACTCAAGGGATTTGCCAAACCCCAAAGTCTGACCAAGAGCAGGAGAAATGAGGCCAACACAAAATCTCTGCTGGTCATCCAGCTTCCAGGTGCTAACCACAAAGTTGTCTTAGAACTTCCATCCATGCTACAGGAGACTAGAATATTCTTAAGCTCCTCTGATCATCAAACAAAACCACTGACTTGTAAACAACTGATTATTTCTTAGGGAAACCAGTCCTACCTATGAGATTATCCTAGTGGTTAGCAACACGGAGCTCTACATGAAGGACTGAATTTTTAAAGGACCACTGGACTCTAGGGCTGTATAACATAAAGCTAATTTTGATGACTCAATTTTTTAACTGTTGGAAAAGGTGTGAAATAATCTTTAGAGGCCACATCATTTACGCTGTGCATTGGTGTAAGTGTGACAACAGTAGGGAAATAAACTCCATGTTCAGCTTCATGAGATCCACTGTATGTAAAAATATGGAGTAAACAGTTGGCTTGATTTATACAATAGTGCATATAACTCTTCATACATGCAGATAACAAAGTTTACAACTTAATTATTATAGGGTCTTATTCCATGCTTGCTTGGTTTTTCCCCCAGATATCTTTATTTTTTATTGTTTAAAGATTTATTTATTTAAAAGGCAGAGTTACAGAGACAGGGACAGAGAAAGGTCTTCCATCCACTGGTTCTCTCCCCAAATGGCTGCAATAGCCATAGCTGAGCCAATCTGAAGCCAGGAGCCAGGAGCTTCTTCTGGGTCTCCCACGCAGGTGCAGGGGCCCAAGGACTTGGGCCATCTTCCACTGCTTTCCCGGGCCACAGCAGAGAGTTGGATCGGAAGTGGAGCAGACAGGACTGAAACCGGCGCCCTTATGGGATGCCAGCACTGCAGGCAGCAGCTTCACCTACTATGCCACAGTGCTGCCCCCACCCCCACCCCCACCCCCAGATACATCTTCAGAGGCAAGCAGAAGGAAGTTGCATCTGTACCCCAGATCAAAGCTTCTTTGGTAGAATTGGGCGAGGAAAGCAGGAAGCACACAGTGGAAGAGTTCTGTTTTGTTTTTTCAAGTTTGCTGATGAACATGTTTCTATCTAGAAGCCGCAGTTCTCTAAGATTGCATCTGTGAATGCAGCACACCTTTCTGCCTTATTCATGGCAAAAAGAATGCACTTAATAAATGCCTACTGAACATTGTGAATGAATGAAACAGACCCAGAATGATCTTTCTATGTGACATGTGGCCGTGGACAAATGCATCATTTGGTCTGTACACTACCCTCAAGTAGCCTTTCCTTTCACAATTCTAAGTTCATTCATAATGTTTCAAGATTTTCTTCCCAAAGAAGTCATGAGACCAGTCAATGTCAACCCCATCAGCTTTGCAGCTATTGACAGTAAATAGGACAAAGGGCAATTTTCGTCAACTCACTAACTCCAGCATTAACTGCGTTCATTTTTTTTTTATGGTCCTAATAGAGCTTTTTTTTTTCAACTTTTATTTAATGAATATAAATTTCCAAAGTACGACTTATGGATTACAATGGCTTCCCCCCGATACCGTCCCTCCCACCCACAACCCTCCCCTTTCCCACTCCCTCTCCCCTTCCATTCACATCAAGATTCATTTTCGATTATCTCAATATACAGAAGATCAGCTTAGTATACATTAAGTAAGGATTTCAACAGTTTGCTCCCACACAGAAACATAAAGTGAAAAATAATAGATGATTTTTTTTTAAATGATGATGAAATCAGAGCAGACCTATTGTCATGTTTAATCCCAGTGAGAGTCAAGTTGGGAATTGATAATTTCTTTTTTTTTTTTTTTTTTTTTTTACAGAGGATCAGTTTAGTATGCATTAAGTAAGGATTTCAACAGTTTGCACCCCCATAGAAACACAAAGTGAAATATATTGTTTGAGTACTCGTTATAGCATTAAATCTCAATGCACAGCACATTAAGGACAGAGATCCTACATGAGGAGTAAGTGCACAGTGACTCCTGTTGTTGACTTTACCAATTGACACTCCTGTCTATGGCATCAGTAATCTCCCCATGCTCCAGTCATGAGTTTCCAAGGCTATGGAAGCCCTCTGAGTTCTCCGACTCTTATCTTGTTTAGACAAGGTCATAGTCAAAGTGGAGGTTCTCTCCTCCCTTCAGAGAAAGGTACCTCCTTCTTTGATGACCTGTTCTTTCCACTGGGATCTCACTCACAGAGATCTTTTGCCAGAGTGTCTTGGCTTTCCATGCCTGAAATACTCTCATGGGCTTTTCAGCCAGATCCAAATGCCTTTAGGGCTGATTCTGAGGCCAGAGTGCTATTTAGGACATCTGCCATTCTATGAGTCTGCTGAGCATCTCACTTCCCATGTTGGATCACTCTCCCCTTTATTTACTCCATCGGTTAGCGTTAGCAGGTACTAGACTTGTCTATGTGCTCCCTTTGATTCCCAGTCCCTCCACCATGACCAACTGTGAACTGAAATTGATCACCTGGAACAGTGAGATGGCATTGGTACATGCCACCTCGATGGGATTGAATTGGAATCCCCTGGTATGCTTCCAACTCCACCACTTGGGGCAAGTCAGCCTGAGCATGTCCCAAATTATACATCTCTTCCCTCTCCCATTCCCACTCCCATGTTCAACAGGGATCACATTTCAGTTAATTTTCAACACTTAAGAATAACTGTGCATCAATTACAGAACTAAATCAGTCATATTAAGTAGAACAGATAAAAAAACTACTAAGAGGGATAATGTATTAAGTTGTTCATTAACAGTCAGGGCTATGCTGATCAAGCCACCGTTTCCCATAGTGTCCACCTCACTCCAACAGGTTTCCCTCTTGGTGTCCAGTCAGTCTGCGTTCATTTTTTTAAAAGGGCTTTCTGACAAGTAACCCTTCCTGTTTGTAGACACTTAAACATTTATCTGTGTATATTTTACAATGATAGATATGTGCAGCTAAGACAGATTGTGCTTTCAATCTTTACAGAGCACAGACACCATGCACCTGACTCTAAGAATCACTCCTCAGTCTTCTGCCTTTCAATGCCTCCGTAAGCTTCCTGGGATCATTTACCTGCCTTAGTGACCCTTAAACAAATACCAGTTTGCACTCTGGCCTCCAGCTTGTTCTTCCAGAACTGTGGAGAACACTGACTTCCACACTGGTTTTAGAACTCGCTAAGGTGGACACTAACCTTGACTTCCTGGATAGAAAGGAATCTTACAAGTTCTATCAGTATCTCCCTTAGTGTTACAAATAACAGTATGGCTTCTGTCCCTCCTTTGATTCTACTTCTGTGTTGCTGACTCAACCCATTATTCAATCCATTTAGCTACTGTCATGGAGGAACAGCATTTTAAATCACTTGGCTTCAGTTAGAGAAGGGTCAACACAGGCAGTGTTGATTTGCATAGACAGAACTCAACAAGTGTCTTGCAGTACAACAGCACGGGCCTCACTTCAACCTAAGGCTGTGCCTGCACTGCCCCCAACAGACTCAGCTGCCCATTCACTGACTTCAGTCAACCAACCGATGAACTTAAATCAACAGTTAGTCAAACCAAACGACTGAGCTGATGGTTGTCTGATTGAACTGATTATCCAGTCTGAAGCAGTCATCCCCATGATTGCCACCTCGAAGGAGTGGACACAGACCACAGGGGACCCGAGGAAACAAGGTGGAGTGGCGGAAGGTAATTGGCTGCTGTGTCACTGAACCATGGAGCCTCAATGGTCATGGAATCAGTTTCTGAAACGGCAATCTCCTTGCGTTCTCCACCTTGTCTGGACACTGGGGTGTGGTTAAGAGCATGAACTCTGGAAATAAGACCACTGGGACCCAGATCTCATTTCCGTCACCTCCCATCTTTGTGACCTAGAGTGACCTACCTAACTGCCCTCTGCCTCCAGTCTATAATTTGGATATGACATGGGGTAGACCTTAAAGGGTTGAGTTATTTGGTGGGTTAATTGGTTAGTGAAATATAAAAGTGCTTAGTAAACAATAAGTGTTAGCCATTGTTTTTGCTGTCATTGTCTAATAAAAGGAAATTTCAGATAGGACCTTCACAGTGTGGCTAAAATTTCCCAGTACCTTGGATGCTTTTAAATTGGTCTTCTAATTTTCATTTGTCAACAAATATTCCATTTTCCCAGAGTTCTCCTTTTATTGACTCCAAAATGATCAGAGCTTTTCTTGTGTTGACTAAAACGTAGTCATCTAGGGAGATGGCAAATGTAGGAAGAATGAATTTTGTGTGTCAGACCTGGGGCCACTGGTGTGTTCCCCATGCAGAGCTGACTTGATGGCCTTGGGGCTAGTGAACAAGCTGAATGCTCTTAGTTTAAAGACTGCTGTCGTCATCTTGAAATTCTTGACTTTTGAACGAACGGCCATGCATTTCCACTTTGCAGTGGTCTCAGCTCATCTGGCAGCTGGTGCTACCTGGGTGTGATGGAGAGGCGCTTTGTGTTAGAAGGTCGTCAGAAAGCATGGATTCACCCAGCTAGGAGGGGACTTGCAGTAGAAGCGTGAGTTTCCCAGTGGTTACCCTCTGAGCTGGAACTGCCTCAGATGCTCACAACCGGGTACAGAAGAGCTTCGCCCAGCGGCCTGCTTCCCTGAATCCTCACAGGTAGGGGCAGGGTGGAGGAGTCGCTGAGCAATGGCCACTGGGAGTCATTTCCCTCTTCTGTGCTCCCACTGAGGTCTGCTCATGACTCAGGGTCTTCGAGCAGTTCATGGAAATGTGCTTATGCACCAGCTCTGTGTGGATTTCACAATCTCTTGCACCAAAATAAATGCTATCCTCTCATTCCTCCATTCTCTTTGAAATCCCCTCCTATTTTCAGTCTTCCTAAGAGCCCAAAAGTTTCTTGATAGCAAACGCTGAAATGAAGATCTTGGTTTCTCCCCCCCACCCCACTTCTGCAGTTCCCGTCTCATCTTGAAATGCTCAGTGTGGTTAGCATGTTGTCTCCTCCCACAGCAGGAGACTAAAACCATTGTTGTAGCTGTTGGATTTTCACTGTATGATTAGCCTGGGCGGAATAGAAAAAAGCACATAAAGCATTATTTTATTTGAAAGCCAGAAGCACATAATGTTTATTAATAAAGAGCCTGGTTTACATAGATTTTATTATTATTGAGCATAAAATGGTTTATATTACAAGCAAGGGTGAAATTACTAACTAATTAGCCTGTGAAGATCATGTTTAATGGAATATATAAATCTAGGGTGTTGCTACTTTTTTTTTTGCACAAACCTTAAGGGTCTTATTCATTAAACATGTACATATGCAGCCTTTATGCCAAAGCGGGGAATTGTGAAACACAGTTCAAGGTCAAATGATTGACATTGTGTTTCCCAAAATCCAAAATCTCAGTAGTTTAAGATTTTTAACTCTCAAGGAAGTCAGCTTCTGTGCGAGCACAGAATTCGACTACAAACAATGCTAGTTGGGAAAAGCAAAGGTGAAGAATTTGAGGGCCCAATTTTCTTGTCTTTCTGTCTCTCCTTTCTCCCAATACTAAAGACGCTCTTAAGTCTCCCAAAGGAACTTTGTTTCCTTTAACTTAGAGGATTGCACAATCCTTGTAAACACACCATTTGCACATATTCAGTTCAATTTTGTAATAGCATCATAAACTGCGTTGGGCATTGCAATAAACTATCAGTCCCAGGAAGCATACATTGTATGGGAAAATTACTAGAAACCCTGTCTTAGAAGGGAGAAAATGGCAAAGTGCTTCCAGAAGTTGAGAAATAGTCCTAAGCATGTCCTGACAACATGCGTTTCCCAA
Source organism: Oryctolagus cuniculus (assembly GCF_051225735.1). Lineage (NCBI taxonomy): Eukaryota > Metazoa > Chordata > Mammalia > Lagomorpha > Leporidae > Oryctolagus > Oryctolagus cuniculus. The sequence goes on along the minus strand of NC_142869.1, from coordinate 40,387,902 downwards.
TGGGATAAAGACTGTTTTAAGTACGATTTTGTTGTGAGGTGGAGTGGCTCCTGTCTTCCCCTTTACCCTTCCTGACTGCTGGCTCCCACAGCGAGGTGGGGGGAGGGGAGAAGTGCAGGTCAGTGGAGTGAAAGTGTTGTTATCAACAGGAACTAAAGCTGTCTGGGTCATGCATATGGCTGCTGCCAGTTTTAAATTTCAGAAGTTCTATGTGCAAAGCCTAGAGTGCTTTCATGGGTGTATCGCTGATGATTACAAGTTGCCGTGTGACACACTGTGGCTCTAGTCCTTTCATTCAAAACCCAGTCACCACCCTGTGGACAAGACACTTCTGTTCTGGAAGGCTGCAATATGCTTCTTTGCAAGAACTGAATGCCCTCTGCTGAGGGCATTTGACTGCATGGTGGGAAGTTCTTTCATTTGTGCGGGTGGGGGTGCGGCAGTGGACGTGGGGGTGGGGGGGGGGGACTACAAGCAGAACCAAACCAAAGAATATCAGAGTGATTTTCATTTACTCTGTGATCATCCAATAAGCCCAAAGGAAGAAGACATTACTCACATTGAAGATAGCACACAGCCTCTCACCAAGTCCTCATCATGCCATTCTCTGGAAGCACTTTTGTTTTAATGTCAAAACTCAGAAAAACCATAGACTTACTAAGACATTAGATTTATACTTAGGAAATTGCAGTGTAGGAAGAATCACCAGTGTTTGCTCTGAAGGGCCGGGGATCCTGGGACGTGGCCCACTCTAGGAGCCAGGCCTGCCAGGTTCAACATCATTTAAAGATGAACACTGCCCCCTGCTGGCGAGAGGGCACATTACCTCGTTTATGGTGGAAAACAACCTCTGCATAACAGGGAAATTAATTTTGATTCTTTCACCTATTTTCAGTCCTTAGCTGGCAGTTCAGAAGAATTATAACTGCAAAGAATCATGATTGCATGGAAAGACAAGCTGGTTTGTTTTATTATTGCTCCTCAGTCAATTTTATGAACTATCATCCCTGGCAAAGATCCACTTAAATGAAAGGACAAGAGACAAAGGCAGCCAATTGTGAGGCTTTTGAGAGGGGGCAGGGCATGGAGAGGAGAAAACTCTGCAACAGGTTTTGAGAGTTTATAGTTTGACTGTAGCCAGTCACAACACCAAAAGGCAGAGTGAGAGAACTCGAGCCAAATCCTAGGAGTCAGATCTCAACAGCATCTGAATCATTTATTTCCTGCCCAGTTCCCTGTCCTCCCAATCTGAGCATCATCACAGAGCTACCCATGGGAATGAAGAATGGAGAGGGGCAGAGCGTGTGGAGGACACACACCCAGAGTGAGAACACTATGCGGACACTGTTTGGTGTGCCCTCCTCCCTTCAACTCCCTGTCTGCAGATAAAACTCCCGGAGCAAGGCTGCTGGGGAAGAAGTGCCACCAAGTGAATTTACCTGCAAACAAACAGGCACCTGCCTCCACGCAGCCTCAAAGGCAATGCATTTACCTGAACCTCCCAAAGCTTCTTTTCGATGGAAAATTTGGATCAGGTGTAGAGGGAGCCTGGCAAACACAGCTGAGATTCATCTGACAGGGGGTTGACAGTCCTGGAGAGCACCAACAGGTAACAGCTCCCTATTTGGAAATTCCACTTGTAGGCTAGCGTTGTGGCCTAGCAAGCAGATAAAGCTGCCATCTATGATACTGGCATCCACATGGGCACTGGTTAGAGTCCCGGCAGCTCCACTTCCAATCCAGTTCTCTGCTAATGATTTGGGGAAAGCAGCAGAAGATGGCCCAGGTGTTTGGGCCCCTTCCACCATGTAGGAGACCCGGATGAAGCTCTTGGTTTCAGCCTGGCCAGCCCCAGCCTCTACAGCCATTTGAGAAGGTAGGAAGAAGATCAGCAGGTGAGGTGAGGCCGGCGCCGCAGCTCACTAGGCTAATCCTCCGCCTTGCGGCGCCGGCACACCAGGTTCTAGTCCCGGTTGGGGCACCGGATTCTGTCCCGGTTGCCCCTCTTACTAGGCCAGCTCTCTGCTGTGGCCAGGGAGTGCAGTGGAGGATGGCCCAAGTCCTTGGGCCCTGCACCCCATGGGAGACCAGGAGAAGTACCTGGCTCCTGCCATCGGATCAGCGCGGTGCGCAGGCCACAGCGGCCATTGGAGGGTGAACCAACGGTAAAGGAAGACCTTTCTCTCTGTCTCTCTCTCTCACTGATTAAAAAAAAAAAAAAACCAGCAGATGAAAGATCTCTCTCTCTCTCTCCCTCTCTTTCTCTCTCTGCAACTTTTTCAAATAAATAAATCTGTCCTTAAAAAAATGCCACCTATACACATTGAGCAAGTGCTGCTTTTCATGGTGCTAGAAGACAGGGCTCAGATTCACTTTCACCAACTGGATCAAGCAAATGTCACTGAGCGTCCACAGTGTGCAGCCACAGAGTGTCCAACAGTTGTTCAGTAGGCAGGTCCTTCAAAGTTCTCAAGTTACTTCAATGCCATCCTAGCAACCTGACTCCAGACAGGAACTGTTCCCTCCCCTTTGAAAGTAAGAACATTTGGAACTGAAAAGATTAAATAACTTGCTCATGTTTATGCAGTTAGTTGTGTAACAGACCTTGTGCTCATCCCACCTTATGCATTTTTAAAGTCAATATATAGCTCCGTTTTCAAAATTCACCAGATCAATCTATGAAAATATATAGAGCAATATGCTACTCTAGGTAATCAAAGAATTCTACTAAATATGCATCCAGGAACAGGTGTTTGGCCTAGTGATTGATGCCTGGTTGAGACACTTACCTCTCATCGAGACTCTGGTTCAATACCCACCTCTGGCTCCTCATTCCAGCTTCTTGCTATCATACACCCTTGGCAGTGGTAATTGAGTTTCTTCCCTGACATGGGACACCTGGATTGAGTTCCCAGGTAATGGCTTCAGGCTAGGCTGGGAGCTGTGGTGGGCATTTAGGAGTGAACTAGCAGATGAGAGTGCTCTCTCTCTCTCTCTCTCTCTACCTCTCTGTCTCTGTCTCTGTCTCTGTCTCCCTACAGGAAGTAGCACTGGCCAGAAAACACCACCATGCCTAATAAATAGGAACTCACTCAGTGTTTTCTTTTTAAATTAGCAATCTTTTTAGAGTAAATGACATACAATTTGCTGTCCTGATCCAGTTTTACTTTATGTGGTTTCAGTATAGCATGACGTCAGCTGTAGTCCAAAAATATTAAAAGGATATTTTTAAAATAAACAATTCAGAAGTTTTAAATTGTGCACCCTGCTTCCAAATAGCATGATGAAATCTTTTTCAATCTTGCTCCGCTGTGCCTGGGATGTCAATCCTCCCTCCATCCAGCATGTACATTATATACTCCCTGTATACATTATCCTCCCGTTGGTCCCTTAGTAGCCATCTGTTATCAGATCCACTGTCCATAGTGTAGCAATGCTTGCATTCCAGGAACCCTTAGGTAGTAGCCTAACGCTATATCACAGTGCTTGGGTTATTCACTTCAGTTCAGTAGGAATTGCCTCATCTCACATCAAAAAAGCAGGGTGAGTTCAGAACAGTAAGATATTTTGAGAAAGGGAGAAAGAGAGAGAGAGAAAGAGAGCGAGAGAGAGAGAGAGCTCATATCCACACAGCTTCACAACTTTTAGGCAAGTGCATTAATATAATCATTCCATTTTATTAGTAGTTATTGGTGTTTATTCCTTACTGTGCCTCGTTTATGAAGTAAGCATTATCACAGGTATGAGTGTGTGGGGAGAAACCATAGTATAGAGAGAGAGCTGAGTACTATCCACTATTTCGGTTATCCACAGAATGCCCTGGAACATATCTTCCACCAATGAGGGGGAATGACTATAAACTATGGCTGTTTCCCAGGGCTTATTGTGAATTCCTGATCCATTCATGATTCAATGTCTAGAGAAGTTTGTTTTCAAATTTCTTGCCTTCTTTATTCAAAGAATAAAAGTAATTCTGTCTCAAAGCTTTGATGACATTAATAGTGATAATACTAATATTTACTGATCCCTTCCTAAATGAAATAGTTTGTTAATGGTCCAAATAGCTACATGATGTCCATATATGGTTACCTATATGATCACCTCCATTTTACAGAGGAGGAAATGAGGCATACAGAAAGTTAGTTTGTTCAGGGTCAGGTGGATGTAGAGCTGGGATTTATGATCAAAGATTCGCTTAGTTCTTATCTTATAAAACACACAAGTGTCTATTCAAACAGGGAAAAAGTTCACGATGATAGAAGTAGAAAAACAAGGTATGAGTTTTCCTGCTATTTTCCAAAGGAGGCGGGGAGCATTGTATTTAGATATTTATGGAGCAATGTGGGAAGATCACAGAGGAGCCACAAACTAGTCTCACAAAAACCCACCTGTCAGGTTCTTGGGGAAAATAAGAGAGCATTATAAAGAAGATTGGAAATGTTATTTATCCCATAAAGATGAAGCAGCCTTCTGGGGTTACTGCAAGGGCCATCTAGAGGATAATCTCCTAGTAAACCTTCTGCAGCTCCACCACTGGGGGCGGTGGGAGTGTCTCTGCAGCTGTCTAAAGGGTAGCTGGGACTGGAGTCGTTGGGTAGCAAAAGCCACAGCAACCACCCCAGCAGTCAAAATCTATCACCTGTCCCCAGTCCTGAGAAACTGGGGTGCCAGAAACTGTCAAGCTCACCTTGTTGGTAACAAATATTTGAGCCCACGTCCACATCTAACCCTGAAGCCCCTAAAAAGACTCCAGGAAAATCAAGCAGTCTTTGAAAGCCCACTGTTGCTTCTGTGAAACTGTATATGTCTTTGTATTCTTTTCTGGAATGTTAGCCTGATCATCCAAAACCATACTGTAAACTCTCAAGACAGGATGCTATGTCCTGTCTATTACTGAGTGTAGAGTACATAGCCATTGAACTCTTGCTCATGGATTGATTAAATGAAGACCAAGTGCAAATGCATTGGTCAAGTGGGAGAAGCCCTCTCCGACTCACATGCAAAGTCCGCCTGCAGAAGGCTCCTGGCACTTGTGTTTTTTCCTCTAAGACCATATGTTGTGCAGACCCTCTGTGCGCTGCTCCTGTCTCTGCCCTCTGCCTCTGCCTGGCAAGATGTTAATGAAAGTCTCTTAACTTCTTGGGTCTGTGAGCCTTGCTAATGAAATTAGAAGATGGATTTCTCTGAGAAGGCTACCTTGAAATTTCCAGAGTGGTACTTAAACTTGGAAGGGAATAGAAACCTCCCTTCCCTCAGTCCCCCACCAAGAATGGCAACGGGATTCATACATAATTTGCACTTTTGGTGGTTTGTTCAAGAATTTGAAAACCTAAGTATTATGTTTCCAAGATATAGCTTGCTTTTAAAAAGTACATGAATAAGGGAAATAAGCTCTCTTTCTACTGAACATGCCTGTTGCTAGGCTTCTCAATCACAAAGCAAGTTTTGGGCGCTCTCTCTCTCTCTCTCTCTCTATATATATATATATCATGGCATGACTGATGCCACAATCCAGTAGTAATAATGGTATTTAACTAGAAGCCAAAGCACATAGAACAATGCCACCTCCTAAACTCATGAGAAAAGCTCTCTCTGCACACACACAAAGGAAAGGTCCTGTGAGCTGTGAGCACACAGCAAGAGGCTGGCCATCCACAACCCAGGAAGAGAGGCCTCAGGAGAAAACAAACCCACAACACCTTGATCTTGAACTTCCAACTTCCAGAACTGTGAGAAAGTACATTTCTGCAGTTGGAGTCACCCAGTCCATGGTGCTTTGTTGTTTGCAGTGCAGGCAGAGTCAGATCCCTAATCCAATGTTGTGATGCACCCTGCCTCCAGTGATCCCTCCCCTTTTCCCAGTGTCTTAAACCAGGACTACTTGCTTTTACTATCCAGAGTCTGAGTTGAAATAGAGTGTTTGAATTCTCTTCACTTTCCTCTATTTCTGTATCATCCCAATGTTTTGGGAAAATAAAAGCCTTGATTTCCTAGAGCTGTCTCTGATATTACAACCCATGCTACCCAGCCACAGGCTGAGAGAGGAAAAGGCCCATTCCCCACAAGGGCTTCTCCATTGCCTCTTACTTACCAGCACTCCTGGACAGATCATCAAAGACTGGCTGCCCAAGGGACCAGCTCTAAACTGTGTACCACCCTAGGGCACCAACCACCTGCCATTTTCCCCACATCCCAGTCTAATTCTTAGCTTGAGGAGGTAAAAGACAGCAGATCATCCACCCCACTGCTGCACCTCGTTCTGCTTATATTTATCCATCCCTTCTTCCATTCAACAAATATTTATTTAATGCCTTTATTATGGTCCAGGCACTTTTCCAGGGACTTGGGATATAGCCGTGAACAAAATAAGCAAAAATCCCCATCTTCACAGAGCTTACATTCTAGTGTAAGCCCCTCTAATTAAACAGCTTTTAATCTAGCAAGGTTTCTGTTTTCTTTTATCTTGTTTTAACTTTGCTCTTTATTGTTCAGATGATGCCTTTTCCTACTCTATGACAGATTTCTGGTTTTAACCATTTTCATATCTGCCTCCTGATTTCCTTAAGAAAGTGAATTACATTGCCATTAGTCCATTTTGCCAATAGAGATGTTGAAGGAGAAAGTATAATTGAATCTTCCTTTTCCTATAGCATTCACCTGCATCATGTCAATACAAGACTTGGAAACTAAAATGCTAGTCTGGAGTACAGATTAACCATCAGAAAGCAAAGCGCAAGTGCTTCAGATTCTTAGTTTCCACTTAATCCTGGTATTGGCAGTAAAAATACAAACAAAATTCCCTATAACTTCTCCATGGGGACCCTTCTTGGTTGATTTCTTCTAACTCCATTGCAGTGGTTCAGAAAAAAATCAACCAAGGTCATGACAATGAAATGCATATTGCACGCTGATCAGAAACCTTGGACAGGAGTTCCAAGCATGAACTCAAAGCCAGAACACTGAATTTATCCTGTAATTATTTTTATTTTCAACTATAGCAAGTTTCAATCAAGTAGCTATCCTGAGCTCAAAGCACTATTTTTGAAAAGACCTAAAAGCCAATTTATACTTATGTGTAAAATGTACTTAGTAAACATGAATGATTCAGCAACATAGATCAGATTTTATATGATGTAAAAAACAATCTCTTCTTTGAAGTCAACCAACCCAGTCTACCAAAATCAGTAGACTATTGTCAGCACACCAAGGTTTTATGTGAAAGCAAGAGAATTTCTTCAGGCTGTGGTTTAAGAAATTTGTATCTTGCCTTTTTTCTTAATTCCTCTGACAATTGTGTCTACTGGAAGCTCGCCCCTTCCCAAACTGTAGCAGTGACACAAGTGTTCATGGAGATTCAGAGGAAAATGTGTTTGGTTAAAATAGAATGAGATTGAATTGTAAGAAATTTATCCTGGCAAAGTTGCTGCAATTTAGCCTTTTGCCAGGGAGGGATCAGTTAGAATCAGCTGTTGGACTGGTTGTATAGAGTGAAGCCAATTTGGTCATCAAGACAAAGCTTACTACATCCATGCCACCATGCCTACCAGCCACCAGCCAGAGAAACCCAAGCCCTTGACCTAGGAAGAGGTCAACATCCAGTACCTGAATGAAGTCAGCCTGAGCAGCAATAACAATAACAGCAAATACCAAACTGGCTTTGAAAATCCACTCTAATCTTCATGCTTGGGGCTCAAGTTCTCCAGAAGCCCAGCAAGAAGCCCAAAGCCCTGCTGAATGAGACAATGGAAAACAACCTCCACTGAGAATCACAAGCAGATGGTTAAGACCTCTGGCAGACAAGGTGTTCTCAGCATTTATTTGCCTTTGAGAACTTAAAGGAAAAGATCACATCTACAGTCTTACAATTAAAGATGAGAGAATGTTCCTTGTGTTCTGCCAGACTGAGGTCCTCCCTAACTCCTCTCCCTTTCCTCGCACCTGCCACTCCCCTAAACCTCCTGGGTCGTGAGTTCAGATTCAGGTGGCCCTTCTCCCATGTTTTGTTGGACTGGTGTTGGCGTGAACACTCTCCTGTTTCAAATAAGAAGGTGTATGTATATACATATATATATACATATATATATACACATACACTTGCATAAAGCTCCTTGGACATGAAATGACTCTTACAGACAACAATTTGATGAATTAAGTGTAAATGAATCAGAAACATGTGGATTAAATTTCCCTTAGAATACGCACGGGTTTAAATATTCAGAAGGCAAGTGCTTGGGAAAATTTATTCTGAATTTTCCTGAGCCCAGAATGTTTGAAAAAAATCATCCCGAACTTCCTGCATAGGCTCCCCACCCCAGGTCCAATCACACGATAAATCCACGTGTGGGTGTCTGTCGCACGGCCACAGCGGCACACTCATCCTCGCTGCTGGAGTCATAGCCCTGGGATATGGAGTGTGCCGTGAAGAGGGGCTGCAAGGCCCCAGCTTGCCTGTGTTCACACTCATGGAGGGTTTGTTTTTGTTTGGTTTTTTCATATGAGAGAAGAGCGTTGTAATGATTTCCACTACCACTCACCCACCCCCTCCCCATCATTTCATTCCCATCGTTGAAACCCTCAGGGAGAATCTACTGTGTGTGACAAAGAAATATGTCTTTTCTCTGTGTTACAGACCTTGGATCTCATCCAGGGCCCCTTTCCCCCCGAGGCCAGCTCTTTTCGTGTATGATTTGCATTTCATTGCCATACACTGAACCCAGTGAGAAGTTGCCTGAACCAGCAGGATGGTGAGAGCTAAAAGGAGCAAGCAAGAAGTCTCCATTTCCCAGCTCATTCTGCGCAAAGTCTGCATTGCCAGAAACCGAAAGCCAAATTTGCTTTTAAATTTATACAAGAAAAGAACATCAACACTCGCTCACGCAGTCTCTCTTCCCCTTTCCCAAGACCCTCCCTGGCTGGGAACCTCAATTTTATGCTGAACTGAATTCCAATTGCTAATTATTATCTCCCTCCCCCCCCCCCCATTTAATCATTGTCATTTCCTCTCACAATGTCCTTATTAGCTCTTAAACTCTTTTTGCTCATGAATCCTTAACTGGCAAAACTGAACAAAGTCAACTTTTGAAATGTAAGCAAGAATTTGAAAGGAGAAGAAAGAGTAGGGTCAGAAAGAGCTAATATTTGACAATAAACTCAACTGTGGAAGTATGAAAGTACTTACAACATTCTCCTTAAAAAGAAAATCCACTCGTCCTGTCCTGTCACCATCATTCCTGTGAACGCTAATCAGAGTCATAGGAAGATTTTTTTTTTTTTATAAATGAAGTCATCTCTGATATTCAGACAGACTAGCTGGGACTATAAAACAAGACTGCTAATTTCCAGACAGAACTCTCTCCTTTACTGCAAATCTATGCTTTTGAGCTACTACAAATGTGTCTTCATGGGAAAGTCTTACTAACATCTCAATATAGTAAGCTGCGGTAACAATAGGCGGCTTCCTCCCCCTGTTCCTACCTTGGTGAAGGGTGCCAGATGAAGCTGCTCCTGCCCACAGCCCCTCGAATAGGAGACCACAATGAGGGGTCATTGACGCTTCCTATTTAGTGCACACCTGAGCCTGTCTGCCTGCATTTGCGCTCTCCGTCTTCCTTCATCTGTGAGGCAGTCTCTTATGCACCCTGTTCGTGACTAAATGCACCCTTTAGGGTCTAAACCCTGCCACGTCTCCCATGAGCAAGGAAGGTGGCTCTCAAGGCTCCAGGCGGGGCAGGGAGAGGGTGGAGAAGGGAATCCAACAGGACCTTCCTAGGGAGCTTTCATACTTCGGCTCACCAGGAGCACTGCCCAGCACCTCTCTCATTGCTGACACCTGACTGAGGTCATCTCTCCTCCCCCTTCCTGCTGCCCACCTCTGGTCTCCTGGAGGAAGTCCTGAAGCCTCCAGGCACAGAAGGCTTTGTAAGGGCTGGGCCTGGCAGCCCTTACAGCCCCTCTGCCTGCACATCCCTGCCGCTGCTGCACTCATCCCAAGTCCTCATCCAGCCAGGCTCTCCCATTCCCCATCAGAGGGGCCTGGTGGCTCCCTCACCCCCATCTGAGGTGCTCTAGGTAACCCCATTTCTCTATCAAGCTCAAGGTAAACATTTCCTTCTAATGGCAAGGGCTTCCTCACCTGGGCCTTGTCACAATGGCTTGACACATGTTACCTGGCTATATCTGCCCTGCGGAGGACTTCCCGAGGGATGAGAACAGATCTCCTGTGTCTTGTTCCCCATAGCAGATGTTTAGTGGTTTCTGAATGAACAGATATGTGCAAATAAACAAACGAAGAAAGGAAAGCATGGTAGTCAGGTCTACAGGAACTAAAATGCCTGTCTGGCAGTATCTTGTTACTGTACCATCAATCCAACTCAGCTGCTGTGCTGCCAGCAATAACCAGACTATGGCACAACTGAATTAGTTGCTTTGGATATCTGAGCACGTGTCTATTTTCTGTTGCTAATAACACATACCACAGGCTGGGTCAGTTGCAAAGAAAAGAGCTTTTTTTTTGGCTCATGGTTCTGGCCCAAGGTCAAGGAGCCATACCTCGTGATGGCCTTCTTGCCCGCACAGTCCCAAGACAGTGAGGGTAACAGACAAGGAGCACTCAAGAGACAAAGCCAAGCTGACTTTTATAGGAGCTCCATTCTCAAAGTAACTCAGTAACCCATTAAATCCATTGATCTTATGAGTGGATTAACCCATTCTTAAGGACAGAGCCCTAATCACCTCTTAAAGATTCCACATGGTCCCACCTCTTGATATCTTATAGTGTGGATTAAATTTCCAAAATTTCAGAGAGGACAAATTGTATTCAAACCGTAGTAATACGCAAACAAAACCAGCTGTTTGCTGGCCAGATTACATATAAAATGCACCCTCTTCCTATTAAAGGGTATTAACTATTATGAATTAAAACACAAACGTGTTTACAGCACGCACATGTTTTATATGGACCAATCCACCAAGTCCTTATGTGCTTTAACAGGGCCTGCTCTACAGATGAGAAAGCTGCCCTTGGCACTGGCAAAGCTGGGTTCTGAACACACAGCATGGCATCACAGGCCATGTTTTCTCCTAGTAGGTTTTATTTCTCAGGGTACAATTGGGGAATTGTGTGGTTTCCTCTAGAAACAGAAAAAGATATTTTCCAGTGTAGACCCATAACTGAACTATCCAGAGCTTCCATCCTACATTCGGATAAAAAAGACATCATGGGGGTGGGCATTTAGCGTACCCACTAAGCTGCTGGTTAAGAGGCCCGTGTCCCACACTGCAGGACCTGGGTTCAATACCTGGCTGTGGCTCCTGGCTCCAGCTTTCTGCTCATGCAGATCTTGGGAGGCAGCGCTGATGGCTCAAGAAATCAGGTTCCCACCACACATGTGGGGTTTCTGCATTTAGTCCACGGCTCTCAGCTTGGGCACAGCCCTGCCCTGGCCATTGTGAGCATTTGGGAAATGAACCAGTAGATAGGAGCACTCTCTCTCTCCCTCTCCCTTCTCCTCTCTCTCTGCCTCTTAAATAAATGAAAGATATGACAAGCCTCAGTTACTTTATACCTATTCCTGTCATTTCCATTGATCAATTTATTCACAGAACGTAACACACCGAAAGTCAGGAGGAAACAAGATGTTTCCAAATTGACTCAATTATGTTTTGTTCCTTCCTCCACAACACTGGTTCTGAGAAGACATCCACTTCACCTTTACCCAGAGAATCAGAATCCATAGCTTCCAAGACACCAGGGGCCAGGAAGGGCCAACAAAACACACATCAGGAGAGGGAGGCAGAGGTCAAGGTGAGCAGTACCCTGAGGGGGGGCCCTGAAGGCTCTGGGAGACCGTTTCCCACGTGGTTGCCCCTCTACATCCTGCTCTCAACATTCTGCTGTTCAACGAAAGCAACTACCTGAACTGCATGTTGATACTGCATTTATCCAAGACAGCAAGCGAGGCTTAACAGAAAAGGAAAACCTAATTTTCCCACACCTCCCTTGGCTGTTTGCTTTTGTAATCCTGTAAGTTCTAAGTGCCACAGGTAACAATGAAAAACCCAAAGCAGCAATGGTTTCTCTTTCACAAAAGGTGTGAAGCATTGATTTCCGTGCTCACCTCCACAGCCCCTACCTGCTTTCCCATGACCCTTAGCGGCTGCCTTTCTGGTGTGTCAGGGGACCCCATAACCTTGTGGACCTGAGACCGAATCACATTCCCAGCTCATCCGTGCAATGTGGATGCAACCCCTAACCTCCCTCCGCCTCTCCCACTCCATCTGCAAAATCACCGAAATAATGCGGGCCACCTGCTTCCCTCACCGGAGTGTGGGGAGAATTAATGCTCAGAGGCGAATGCTGTCAGCTCTCGGAAGGGCTGGGTGAATCTGGAAGGAGAACCCTGCAGAGGTCTCGGATGTGTCTCTCTCTCATCAAAGGACCACCATCTATCTTCAGAAGCCAGGGGCATGGGGACACCAGCTTTCCTATTTGTTATTTGAAACGGTGCCCAAAAGAGACGAGGACAAGACATGACTGAAGGGTACAGTAGAGACAGCCCTTCTGGTGCCGGTCCATTCAACATCTGTCCGAGGAGCTGCGATTATGGGGCCTCAGATTGCCGGCGTCCATTATGATTAGCGCGTTAGCTGGTGCTGAATGCATTGAAAGGACAGGTCAGGCCGCCAACATCTCTGCTGCGGGCAGAGCACGCCCTGTCCTCGGCCTGTTCCAGCCCTGAGCTGCCGGGCCGCCTCCCCCGGCTCCCCACCCCGCAGCAACCCGCACCCCTTCTCCCCTACCCCTCGCTGCACAGTTCACAAACTATTCCTGCCAGTTGAAGCAAAAAATGTTCCATGAGGTAACAGGGGCTTGGTAATTAATTTTGCTCCTTGACTGGAAGGTGAAAAGCTTTTTATTATGTAAATTATAAATGTCCTGGAGGGAAACTTTATCTCCCTCTCACCAATGAGCCCATCAGGCTGCCTGAATCAGGATTTTTTTTTTTATGTTTATTAGTCCAGGGGGGCCAGTTAGGACGTTTCCTGGCTTCTAAGTGCTGACATTTATCTATTGCTTCCAAATAAGCCTAGTGGCAGGGAGCCATGGGTGGGTCACTAAACACGAGGGCGGGGACGGAGTGTCCACAGACAGGCAGAGAGCAGGGACAGCGAATCTGAGCTGCCAGGCGTTGTGGGGTCCATGCGCCGTTGCCCCACACTCAGGGCTCTGCCTTTCTCTTCCTGGCCCTCCTGCTCACCTGTCTGGTCTCTGCAGGAGCCCCACCTCACCTCCCCACCCTCCTCCTCATCCTCGTGGGAACGCCCTTGGTTGGGGTCATCCTGGTTTCTAAAGGAACTCTGGAACTTTTCCTCCCCCAACCTTTCTTTTCCCAAAGGCCACTGGGATATGTATTACATCATTTGCAAGCCATACAAAGTTACCAACTTAAAAACGAGCCTGCTATGGATCTATTGGCTTTTGAGTCTCCCTGTGGTTGCCCTGGCAGGGCCAGACAGAATGATGCCATGGGCTTTATAGGGCCTGAGAGAGGGAAGTCCTGCACCCCTGCCTTAGAGAAACAAGTTCACGCACTGAGGTCATGAATGGTACCTGTCTACTTGCCGCCCCAGCACTGGCCCCACAACAGACGTTTACTCAGCTAAAAACAAGCCCATCTCTCTGTTACACTGCAATCTGTAGAGAAAACAGGAAAGCAAGATGGTGAAGTGAAGAGGGCCACTTGGAAGTCAAATGCTTTCTGGGTTTGCCATTTGTGTGATCTTGGCATGGTCACTTCATGTCCCTACACCTTGATTTCTTGAATTATTGGAAATGGTGTTTTAGAGATGGCAGGTGATGGACATAAAGCAGTCCTGTGGTACATGCCTGGGATAGTCACTTCATCCTTACATGGTGCTTGCTGCTTCAATGGTTTCCTTTATCTTTGTCATTATTGCAGTCATTCTAGGAGCAGTGTAACCAGAATCCCAGGTTTGCCACTTCTTAACTGTGCTACTTAACCTTCCTGTGCCTCCAATTCCCCATCCGTAAATCTGGGATGACAAGAATCCATCACAAGGTTGCTGTCGGAATGAACCATACCAAAAGATGTGCATGACATTGACCAGAGCCTTTTTGACAGTAAACATATAATTATTAGCTTCTGCAATTTTTTGAGGGGTAATCACTTAGGGAGTAAGAGGGCCTCCTAGCCAGGAAGTGAGCTATTCCCTTCACATGTTTTAAAATTCTATTGAACTTGACGGTTACACAGAGTCAGTGCCCAACTGTATGACAAAATGAAGGTCATGATGGTAGATACATTGGAAGAGTGACCACAAGAAAATCTTATACTTGTTCTGCACAGCGCATTTGCTTCTCTATGCAGTGCAGCTGGGTGGTTTTAGGGGTCCTCAACATGAAGCTGTAGTGATGACAGGGATAGTGAGACCATTGGAGGTTTAATGGCAGCAAGTAGAAGTTCAATATGTTTATGGACTTCAGAAATATTTTACATAAAATGACAGAATTTTTTGATTCCAGAATCTTCTCTCTTCCCCCCAATGCAAGTAAGCTAAAAAAAAATCTCAAGAAAAGGCACGATTGAAAGAACATGGCACGGACAGCCTGGTGTCTCCAGCCTGGGCCACGTCCTTTTGTCAGCCAGCTTGGCCGACTGAAGGTCACTCACCATTTCTGAATCTCAGCTTCCTCATTTACAAAATGACAGGGCTTAGTTTGAAGAGCTCTGTGCTCCCTGCAGTTTCTCACATGCTAAGATCCTGTGTTTATCTGGCCAAATATATACCAACAGTCAAGCAGCTCTGCCTAAGTTTATAAATAATTTTCCTAGACTTTGTCTTCCATTTGACACTGGGTAACTCAATATAGTGATTAAAATATTTATTGTAGAGGCCTACAAATCAAAGAACATTGCATCAGTCACAGCTGGTTAGGTCCTGCTGCAGTAACAAACAATCCTGAATATCTCAGTGGCTTTCATCAGCTCCATTTTATTTTTAGTGACAATATAAAGATACTTTAAAAGGCTTGTGGAAGAAAAGAATTGAAAGATGTATTTATTTTGGTGCAGGATATTTTTGAAATCATGCATTGTTTTTTCATAAAACACATTTTAATGACCTTTTTGAAGATCCCTAGTATGCATGGATTAAAAAAAAAAAAGCCCCTAGAAAAGGCAGAAAGAAAGAGGGAAAGAGAACAAGAAACAAAGACAGAGAAACAATGAGAGATCTTCCATATGCTGGTTCATTCCCCAGATGCCCACAATAGCTGGGATTGGGCTGAGCCAGGTGGAAGCCAGGAACCTGGAACTCAATTCAGGTCTCACACATGAGTGGCAGGGCCCCAAGTGCTTGAGCCATCATCTGGTATTTCCCAGAGTATACCTTAGCGGGAAGCTGGGTCAGAAGCGGAAGAGCAGGGACTTGGACCAGGCACTCAGATATGGGATGTGGGTGACTCAAGTCTCAAGCAGCAAGCTCACCACAGTGCCAAACAGCTGCCCCTGCAGGTATCTTTTACTCCCATCTCCCAGGAATCTTTTGAAGTCTGTTCATCCATGTCCATCGGGGGGCCTGCTGTCACTCCATCTCATGTCCTCCCCATCCCAGGAGCCAGGCATTTTGACAGAGCTGTCCCCATCTCGAAAGTACCATTCTTCTAGGAGCCCTTTCAATCCACGACACGGAAGTCAGACACATCACCCCTGCCTGCAGTTTTTGGGCCCAACTGAGTCACATGGCTTCTCCTGACTTCAACAAGGAAGGGATGAAGAATCAATGCCCCATTGAGAAAAGCATTGCAGAGAAAGACAATGGAATGTTTGGTGAATAGACGACATCCAACTACAGAGGTTGACAGGGAGATGACCTTTCGATCTGGAAAAGTGTTTGCCCTGAAAAGAAGGGAGAATCAGCTCCCCTCTGCTGAGGGCATGGTGCACACACAGGAGTGCTGGGAACTCCTGTCCACTGGGACGTGAACACCTCCAGGAGGACACTCGCTGGGGAAGCACTGTTTCTTGGCTATTTTATGAGAAAATAAATGCCAAACAAATGAAAAAAAAAGGAAATCCAAGGGCAAGGGCACCGTTGGGGATGGGGAGAGAGATGCAGAGCCGGGGAAACCCAGTCTTGGAGAGATGACACCGTTTGCTGCAGCTTCAGGCGGCTCTAGCTAATGACTGTGTGTAAGCAGAATGTGAATGCCGGGGATGCCAGCAAGTCCATAAAAGGCAGAGGAAGAAGGATCAACATGTTTTGCTGCCATTTCCAGGAATGGGATGGTGTCCCCAGCAGCCTCCCACAGTAGATGACCAGAAAAAAAAAAAAAAAAAAAGAAGAAGAAGCAGCAAACACAAATAACACCATTGAAAATCCGAGTCCTGACTACTGTGTTTCACAGTACATCCTCCCTCCAATCCTGGCCACAAACCAGCCCAGCCACTTGGAGCAGCCTTGGCAGCCTGCTCTCTCTTGGCACCAGCTACGCATGGCAGCTGGATGGCTTGTAGTCAGTGTAGTTTTGCAGCTGGTGGTGGTAGCAATTGGCACAAACTAACTGTCCAGATGGGCATTAAATTTTCTTTAATGTTTATAATATGTCAAAAGAGAATAATCTTGTGTCAAAGTGGCTTAGAAGAACTTTTACTCAGGAGCTTACAGAAATTCCTTATTGACAAGATGGAGGTTGCTTTATTTCGACTTCATATGTGAGTCCATTCCCTGAAATTCGCTGGGGGCACTTTTCCTCAATGGCATAGTCTTTGGCTAAAGGGACTTGAAGGAGTTTCCTATCTGTTCCCTTTCTCAGATTCCCCACAATCTGGCCAGCATTCAGCAGGACAGCACAGGGATTGAACTGAGTGTCCTAAAGGAAAACAATGTTTTCTTCTGGAGTTTTTCTGACAGAGGCTCCAACACCACTCAGGTGGCACTATAAAATTAGGAGTAAAGTCATAACTGCTTTGTTGAGAGGAAAGAGACTGGGAGAAGCATTTGGAGAGATATAAAATAGCAAGGAATTAACATGTCACATAGATATTTTTGAACTTGCTATAAATCAATGAGGAAAACAAAGAAACTGATAATCTGTTTAAAAACGTATGCTTGGGGTCTGAATATGCAAATTGAAAAGAGATTCAGATGGTCAGCATAATTATGAAATGATGAGGAGCCCCATTAGTGATCAGGGAAAAGGCAGAGACCAAATGTACTGGGGAAACAAGTCCCCTCTTGCTTCCGGTATGACGGAGCGGAGTTTACAATGGTAGAGCCACTTCGGATAATTTCTCAGTACCAGGGAATCTGAAATGGACTTGTCTGAGATTGCCACATGCTTCCCTGGCCCTACTCCTGCACAAGAACATTCACAAACGTACACAGGAAGCCTGTGCACGGAGAGGCATCACAGCAGTGTTCACTGCTCGGAGGATGGACCTCGCATCACCTGCAGTTTCAGCAGACACATGAGCAGTCGGTTGGAGTCTCTCCCAGGAACTGAATCCCAGCACGGGGTGGTTCCTAGAAACCCCCTGCTGCTCAGTAAGCTCTGAGGGTCATCGCGTCACAGCCTGGAAACCACCTGAATGTTCACACTACAAAAAAACTAACCAGCAGTTTCAAATGGGATAGGCCTGTGTTGATTCAGAAAAAAGACCCAAGGGCCAAATGGGCAGCAAAATACTGATGTTTTTTAAAAAGAAACTGTCGCCATATGGGTGTGAGTGCATGAGTGTGTGAGGCATTCAACCGAACATCAGGAGTCTGGACATCAGTTCATGATAGCAGCCAATTCTGGGCGAAATACTGGACTGGGATGATGACCAGAGAAGACTGTGGCTTTTTCTTCATTGTTTGCTTACTTTTGTAACAAGAACTCCTACCAATATTATTTGTGAAAACTTTTTCCTTTTGTTTTTATTTTAAGAACACATACTACTGGGGAGCCAGGAGATTTGGGCTCTAGACCACCTATGCGTGCTGCCTTGGGCAACTCCTAGCCCCTCCCCCTCAACCCCATTCTCAAACCTGCCAAAGAGAGAAATTGGTCCAGTTGAACCCAAAGTACTTTTTATCAGTTTTGTCACATTGTGATTGTCGCCAGAATATTCTCAGTGTGAAAATATGGCCGTTGACTAAACCTGAACAAAGAAACAAAGCAGAAGCATGCATATCTGTGTCCTTTGAGGAACTAGTTAATAACCAAGAGCACTGTCATCCTAGGGCAGTGGGCTTGCAGGAGATTTCCTGTCTTTAAATATTGCTGTAGCTCAGAGAAGAAGCTCTTTGTTTTTAACGAAAATGTTCAGAAGCCCAACTCAATAAGTTGCTCCCCCAAATTTCCCAGGAGCTTGAATTTAGGTGACTCTTCCAGTCCCTGGTTTCAGTTGCATCTATATGTGAATGTAAATAACACAAACACTCCATCCTCACAGAGCACATTGGCCCAGGTGATCACACACACACACTGAGCTTGTGATTATGTTAGACACAGAGATGTCAGGTTAAAGCGTAACTGTGATGGCATCATGCTTTGATTCTAATGAAAAAGTAGAGGTTTGTGGCCATCGCCCAGTATGCCTTCAGTTCAGAAGAGAAGCATCTTGTGTTATGTATGAATCTGGATGGGTTTTGACCAAGATATGGGTAATCTGAATAAACCAGAATTTACAAGAATAGAGACATAAGAACTTTGATTAAAAAAGAAAATGAAATTCCACTAAAAAGAAGGAATAAGGCAAAGCTAATACAAAGCTAATACCTTCAGTAAGTTCTCCCTCTGCTTCGCTGATCAAATGCAATGCCAGACACAGCAGACTGGAAAGCGCCGCCAGTACCTCATCTACAAGCAGATGAGTCAGCCCAGTTTTAAAAGGAAATTATTCTTTAAAAACAGAGTTAAATGCTTTTCCATATATATATATATATTTTTTTAAAGATTTATTTATTTATTTGAAAGTCAGAATTACACAGAGAGAGGAGAGGCAGAGAGAGAGAGAGAGAAAGAGAGAGAGAGAGGTCTTCGATCTGCTGGTTCACTCCTCAATTGGCCACAATGGCCAGAGCTGCACCGATCTGAAGCCAGGAGCCAGGAGCTTCTTTAGGGTCTCCCACGTGGGTGCAGGGGCCCAAAGATTTGGGCCATCATCTACTGTTTCCCAGGCCATGGCAGAGAGCTGGATCAGAAGTGGAGCAGCCGGATCTTGAACCAGTGCCCATATGGGATGCCGACGCTTCAGGCCAGGGCATTAACCCGCTGCGCCACAGTGCCAGCCCCATTTCATTATATATCTTTAAAGTGAATTTAAAAACCATTTATGAGGCAATTCTTTAATGCATATAAATACACCATATCTTTTATGAGAATTCAACAGTTCTGGATATGGAGTAATGTTCTATGAGTCTTTATTTAAGAAATAATAGAGGGGCTGGCACTGTGGCGCAGCAGGTTAAAGCCCTGGCCAGAAGCGTTGGCATCCCATATGGGCACCGGTTCTAGTCCTGGCTGCTCCACTTCTGATCCAGCTGTATGCTATAGCCTGGGAAAGCAGTGGAAGATGACCCAAGTCCTTGGGCCCCTGCACCCGCATGGGAGACTCGGAAGAAGCTCCTGGCTCCTGGCTTTGGCTCCAGCCATTGCAGCCATCTGGGGAGTGAACCAGTGGATGGAAGTCCTCTCTCTCTGTCTCTGCCTCTCTCTGTAACTCTGTCTTTCAAATAAATAAAATAAATCTTTTCCCATGAGTCATCCCAGGGTCACTCTGCATCTCTCTCTGCCCTGCTCCCCTCCCTGCATGCTGACGTCCACAATAGCCCTGCCTTCAAGCTTTGGCTGTACTCAGTCGGTGGTGAAGGCAGGTGTTTGGAGGAGAAAGAGAGGTCGGGGCATTGCCCTCTCCACCCTGCCACTGCCCTGCCTCTTCATGGTTTTGTTGGATAGCTGGCTCCAACCTTCTCTGAGCTCCTGTGACAATGACCTCTGAGTCTCTCGCCACACCTCTGTAACTAGTTCCTTCACAAAACTCTCTCAGTTGAGCCTTGTTTCCTGTCAGGACTCTGCCTGCTCATTACACAGAGTTATACGGAACATGCAGGCATCCATGAACACTGGGATAAAGCTTCACTGGGGAAAGATGCCTTGCACAGCCCCAGGCTGCTTCTCTACACACTCTGCCTCCTGCTGGAAGTGAGTGGCCAGGGACAAGAGCATCCTGCCTGTTCTCACTGCATACCCCAGGCCCTAGCTGCACCTGACTCAGGCCAGCGGATAGGCTGATGTCTCTCTCCAGGACACACAGCAGCCTTGCTTACTACTTGCTATAAGTAAAGTCATGGGCTCCCAGAACACAGTGTTCATTGGCTGGACACAAACCCACTGAGATTGCAGCGTCTCCCTTGCCCACCTGTAGGGCTCCTGTGGCAGCTGGGGGACAAAGAGAACTGATGCCAACACGATGCTCACACTGTGCTGTGCTATGAGCCTGACCCAGGGTGCTTGTATGTTCATCCAGCATCCTGGCTGATGCATGAGCTCATAAGCTGGGTCAAATTCCAACCCTTGACCTCTTCATCCAGGACATGCAAGCCATGCTGTATTTCTCAGTCCTGTCTTCACGAGTTTGCACTTTCTGTTCCCTTCATGAAGAGATTCAGGTCCTAGATTCCCACTTTTCTTAAGTTTCAAGTCGCTCTTCATCTCCCCAGAGAGGTCCCTACCATGGCCCAAAGTTACTCTATTTTATTTTCTTGTAATTCTTACTATGTCACACTGCCTTTCTTTGAAAAAAAAAATCAGCATTTACTTTGAAAGGAAGAGAAAGAGACAGCGAGCTCCCACCCATAGGTTCAATCCCTAAATGCCCACAACAGCTGCGGCTGGGCCAGGCCAAAGCCAGGAGCCAGAAACAAAACGTGGGTCTCCCAAATGAGTGGCTCAACCACTTGAGCCACCATTTGCTGCCTCCTGAGGTGCACATTAGGAGGAAGCTAGTGTGGGAAACTGAGCCAGAGCTTGAATCTAAGCACTCAGGTATAGAAAGTGGACATCCCAAGCAGTATCTTCACCCCTGCATCAAATGTCTGCCTTTCACATTATCATTCAGTTATTTGTATAGTGCCCGTCTTTCCAAGAGAACTGAGGTCTTTTCAATCCCATTCTCTACTATTACCCCATGCCCAGAACTTAGAAGTACCTGGCTCAGTGAAATAGCACAAATATTTGACAAGTAAATGAAAAACCAACTGAATAAGCATTTGTAATGTTACCCTTTATTGAGTGACAGTAGTCACTCTTTCGGGTACCTCATCTGAACAATAGAGATGAAAATAACCCTCTGTGTCAGATAGATTATAAATGTAATATATGTATCACTTAATTGTATATTTGTATATGATGACATAGTTCATCTTAGATATTATATATATAAAATCAAGTGAGAGAGTAGAAGGATATTCTGAAAACTAAAAAGCAAAATATTCTTCCCATAAATGCCAGGTTTTGCATCAACATAAAAGCAGATATTTGGGGTCAGTCTTAATGGTTTCTGCTCTGTAATATCACCTGGAGAGTTCCCATAACAGTCATGAGATGCCCATTCAGTGTGTCCCATTAGAAAGGAGAGCTGTGGAAAGTGAAGGAGCGAGGGGGAATTTCTCAACACATCCAGTTCTAGGTAAGAACACATTACTGTCTTTACTGTCTTCCCTAAAGGTACTACTGAGGGCCCGCGCAGTGCTGACACAGCGATGACAGAGATTACAGACATCGTGAAGCGCCGACAGTGCTCCTGTGACCCCCAGGACTTCCTCTCACTAATGAGAGAAAAAGCCGGCTCAGTGCTAGATGCTTCCTCTGAGTCCTCAATGCGCGCCTTTTCCCTCTCCCCACGTGACGTGCAGCTTGGACCAAGTTTGGCAGAACTCTTTGCCACTTGGGGGTTTGTCTTCTTAGGCCATCAAACACATCTGATAACAATATTACAAGGGTGGGAGGGATAAAAGGATCCCTGCTTCAAATATCTTTATAAGGTTGATTTATTTATTGAAAAGGGGAGGTAACACCTTGGGGTGTGTGTGTGTGTGTGTGTGTGTGTGTGTCTGAGAGAGAGAGAAAGAGAAAGAGAGAGAGAGAGAGAGATCCTTCATCTGCTGGTTCATTCCCCTAATGACCACAATAACCTGTGTTAGACCAGGCCAAAACCAGCAGCCCAGAACTCCATCCAGTGTCCCACGTGGGTGGCAGGAATCCAAGCACTAGGCCATCATCTGCCTCCCAGACACATTGGCAGGAAGCCAGATTGGAAGCATGGAGTACCAGGACTTGAACAAGGCACTCTGATGTGGGATGTGGGCATTGCAAGCAGCAGCTTAACTCACTGCACCCACCCCAGGTATTTTTATGGGGCTCTCCAGCAGCTAGAGGCACTGGGAATTATTACAGAAGAAATAATGAAGCCTTCCTTAGCCTCCTTCCAGCTCCCTCCATCCCGGCCCGCTCCCTCCCATCACCCACCTATGTTCCTTGCTTGGATCTGCCTGGCCTCCTACCTGCTTTCAGCTGACCTGTCCAGGAACACGGAAACCTGAAGATTTGAACACAGACCATTCCTTAGGAAAGAAGCCTGCTCAACACCAAGAAGAAAAATCTCAAATTCTGACACCAGAGACTCAGTACCCAAAAGGTGTTATAATCAGGCCGGAACAATCCCTGTGAACGTCAGAGTGAATTACCTGTAAGAGAAATTTCCTCGTCTGTAATATGATAAGCTGGGAGATTCATTTAAAGACTACCTTGGTTGGTGGCCGGCACCGTGGCTCACTTGGTTAATCCTCCACCTGCAGCATTGGCATCCCATATGGGCGCTGGGTTCTAGTCCCGGTTGCTCCTCTTCCAGTCCAGTGTTCTGCTGTGGCCTGGGAGGGCAGTGGAGGATGACCCAGGTGCTTGGTCCCCTGCACCCACATGGGAGATCAGGAGAAGCACCTGGCTCCTGGCTTTGGATTGGTGCAGTGCCAGCCATGGTGGCCATTTGGGGAGTGAACCAATGGAAGGAAGACCTTTCTCTCTGTCTCTCTCTCTCACTGTCTATAGCTCTACCTGTCAAAAAAAAAAAAAAAAACTGCCTTGGCACAGGCTTTGCACCAGGCGCCATCCAATGGGATAAACATCACTGAAGTGCTAATAAATTACAACATTACTTTGTTTAATATTCACAAACACCCTTTGAGGCAAGCACTATTACTATGCCCACTCTACAGATAAAAACAACTGAGGCTTGGGGGAGTTAAGGAACACGTCCAGAATCAGGCAGATGAAAAAGCAGCAGGTCCGTGTTCTGAGCCCAAGCAGCCTGGATCTCGGGGGCCTCTGTCAGCCCCTGCGTCCTGCTGACACTTAGCCCGGGGCTGTGCACTGACCACCACCAGCAGCAGAGAGTGTTTTCTTGTAAGAGTCCGTTTTACTTCACACCCTTTGCGCTTCTCCTCATTCTCCTCATTCCCTCAGCTCAACAAAGTACACACAACCTGGGCAGGGCCTATACGAAATGCCCTTTAAAATGGCAAATATCTGGACGTGCTGTTCATGCAGTAATGTGGCATGAAAATGCAAACTGCAATTTAAAATTGCTGATAGTATGAAATTGTGTGATTTCTTGCAACACACAGCGCACTTTGAACAATATTAACAGAGTGTCACGTTATACACACATTCTGAAATAACATGTGCCCTCCACAAATGAACTTGTGTAAAGATTACCTAGCTCAAAGATGGCATGATAAAGAAATTATCTTAAGTAACTGAATTTAACCATTACAATGGCCTTACCATAGCCCCCTAGAAACCTGAACACAGACCATTCTCTTCATGAGTTGCCTTAACCAGGGCAGATTTCAATTCCATGAGGCATTCATCTTTTGGTTAAATGAGCAGGATTGTTGTTACAGTTTAATACTTTTGTTCCTGCTTGTACATCACACTATTATCAACGGTAGCTTTAATATGGAATTCAATATTTCATTTTGACATAAAGTGTTAAGTATTTTCAAAAGAAAAACAATGTATCCAGGTACTACGCAGTGCTTTTCAGTTTATGTGGCCCTGAACTTGAGCACTGGCGTGATTGCTAATGATGTATCTGCTAAGTGTGCATGTTGTAAAGTGAGTACTTTCTATTGTTCAATAATAGATTCCATTTAATTGCTCTATTATTGAATAAAAATCCCTAAAGAATTTTCACTTCCAGAAATGTTTTCTGACTTCTTTTTGGTGTCTAGACAATAATGATTTATTGAGAAGTACGGGGAGCAGCATAAGAAAGGTAGGTAATATTTGTGGTCATTGGGGTGGGGGGGGAAGAGAAAAAAAAAAGCTGTATTTGGGCTTGATATTAAGTCTTCCCAGCCATATTTATATATAAAAGATTTAGTGACCAAAAAAAACCCAATGTAAAAGAGTTACATTTGATCCAGGTGATAACGCTAGGGTTAGAGGTAAGAAGTTTATAAAATCAAAATGATTGTCTATAACATTTGCAAAGCAAAATGCCAAATAATCTTTTAGGGAAAAAAAGGTTCTTGAAAGATGAGATGCTCTCCTATACCAGGTACATATTTTCCAAGAGCGTTCACAAGTGAGCTCATCAGTCTCGGTTTCCAGGAAGTCCTGGGGCTCAGGACTCAGAAGCCCTGGGAACCCTATCTTCTCCACATCCACATCCCCTCAATCAGGACTGCCAAGCAGTTAATTGGCCTCTGCTTGAAACCCTCTAGTTAGCAGCCTGCTCCATCTGGGACAGCTTGGTCAAATGTACTTTCTCTCACTAGCATTATTTAATTGTGTTAGACAGAAAAGGAACTGCATTCATTAAAGCTATGGATTGGATATACATGATCCTCCAAAACTTTCTATGTTGGAACCTAAACCATGAGGTGGCAATATTAGCGGGTGGGGGCATGGGGAGCTGACTAGGACGTGAGTGATCTGTCCTCACAGAGCTTAGTGCCCACAGAAAAGGCTTCAGAAAGCTGCCTGGCCCTTCCATCCTGTCCACAGGTGAGGACACAACGAGCTCTGCCTCTGGAGGGTGCAGCCACAAGGCACCACCTTGGAAGCAGAGTGAACCCTCACCACACATCAGATCTGCCAGCATCTTGACCTTGGACTTCTCAGGTTACAGAACTGAGAGAAACAAATTTTTACTACGTGTCAGTGACCCAGTCCAGGGCGTTCTGCTCAAGTGGCAGGAATGGACTAAGAAAATTTTTGTGCAATCTAACTTTTCAAACATGTAGATCAACCTTGTGCAAACTGTATCTCAGTGAATTAAAAGGACATTTACAAAGTGAGAGATTTCTCAGGTAATTGACAAGAGCAGTTGAGTTCCATTGAGGCTGAAGCATGTATATTTAACAGTTGATCCATTGTTCTAGGCCTGGTAAGCAGGATGTGATACCAACAGTGGGAGGTTTTGTCTCATTATACATATTCTCAACGGAGTACGTGGACTTTGAGGGAATGGAAAGACAGACACAACATGGGAGTGAATGATGCTGATTCCAGGATATGTGAGCTCTTGACAGAAGCAAAGGTCAATGTTTTATAAAAGATTATGTTGTTATCTTGTTCTTGCATTTTCAGGCAGAAAAAAATTCTTAGCACAAGGCTTTTATGCTGCCACAAGAACACCACATGTCCCACCATAAGTTACTGTGGATTGAAGGGCAGTGAAGTGTCAAGGAGTCTTCTCTATCAATTAGCTTTTCATGCATTATCTCATCAACCACTTTCCACACACACAAGACCCTTCCTGCAGTTAGACAGGACATTGACATTCTGAAGGGTGACTCTGGAATCCCACTTAGTTTGACCCACAGAAAAATCATGAAGGCAAACTTTTAAGTTGACATTTCTCCTTTTTTTTTTTTTTAGAACAGTCTTGGTTTTTAATCTGACAATCAGAAAGAAAGAAAGACATTTAAGGAAGGAGAGGAACAACCAGCTAAAGAGGAATGGCAGGGACCTACTATGCTAGGAAAAGCCCTGAGAAGGCAAACCTATAGGGCCAGCAAGGTATGCTGTGGGGCATGGGAGGCCTAGCAGGGCTCGTGCTCCTGAGAAGACCCAGAGTTCTACTTCCATTATAAGTGGCTGAGCCTCCAGCATTCCTTATCTGCTTAGCACACACCTGGCTCCTGAGATTGAGGTAAGAATAGAGGGAATGCGTGATGTAAGCTAGCCC
The DNA here is from genome assembly GCF_051225735.1 of Oryctolagus cuniculus. Taxonomy (NCBI): domain Eukaryota; kingdom Metazoa; phylum Chordata; class Mammalia; order Lagomorpha; family Leporidae; genus Oryctolagus; species Oryctolagus cuniculus. Next base: position 40,361,641 of record NC_142869.1, on the reverse strand, counting down.
CTTCAAAGTGGGGAGATGTGAATGGGTTGGTACAATGTGCTCTCTCTCACTGTGGCCAGCAACGCCTGGGCATGTTCTTCAGGCTCTCTCACACACCCCCAGACACTCTCAGTCGTTTCCTGGGGTCCTGCCGCAAGGGGTACTGCTCAGCTGCCAATGTGTGCAATTCCCCTTCCAGAATGCCAAGACTTTCTACAAGAGACCCCTACCATTCATTCTGTTTCCATCTGCGTATGAGAAGGGCTCGTGGCCTCCTGTGGGTATCTTCTGTTGTAACCCAGATCCACTTTCACTCTTTCCCATCAGTGCTGACCTCATGATCTTCTGGCTGAATTTGTCAGGGAGAGGCTCCAGAAGGCAAGTGATGGTGGAAAGAATCAAGATTTGCCCATTTGTTCCTGCAGCTCTTGTTTGCTGGGGTGGAGTAGGTTAGATTCCATCAGTCCCTCTACCAAAGGCTTTCCTTCCTTTCAGACAGCTCCTATGATTGTCAGCACTCCAGATCCTTACTGCTTCGGGCCTAGGTGGTCATGGCTCCCCATCATTGCTAGCCCAGGGCGCTGCATCATCTGTGTGGGTTTACCAAGTCCTAGTGACACCTGTATAAACAGTGGTCTCTTTTTTTCAACTCTTCTCAATTACTCAGTTTGATTGCATTGTCTATTTCCTGCCAAGAACCGGATTTACCTTCCAACCAAGAATAACTTAACCTTTTCTCCACCTACCCAAGCTCTGCCTATCAGTTAAAGTTCAGCTCAGGGGGTAGGTATTTGGCACAGTGTTCAGGACATCATATGGGACCCCCACATCCTCCATGTATTTGATTCCTGGCTCCCCTTCTACATCCAGTTTTCTACTACTGTATAAGCTGGGAAGCAACAGGTGATGGCTCAAGTCATTGGAGTTCCACCATCCACATGGGAGACTGGATTGAGGTCCAGGTTCCTAGCTTCAGCCTGGCCCAGCCCCTGTTTTTGCTGGCACTTGAGAAGTGAACCAGTAGATGGAAGATCTCTCTCTCTGTCTGTGTCTATGCCTTGCAAATAAATTTAAAAAATGTTTTAACAAGCTCGGCTCGCACTTTATTTCAAATCTCACCACCATCCTTGTGCATCTGTGTCTATCTCTCAGACCTGCATCTCACAACTTGTCCTGTTTCAGTCTTTTCATCTCCTCAGCACCTCCAGGATGGTTGATAACACACTTCACTTACATCCTTACATCTCGGTGCCATTTTGAGTGAGTATTAGGTACTCGACAAAAGTCTTTCTTGAGCTGTGGGGGTCATTTCCTCCCATATGTCCCAAGAGCATGTCACAGGACTGCAGATAGTTAGAACAAGAAGGAACCGAGGAAATAATTTGGTCTAATTGCCCCCATTGCAGAAAGTTGAAGCTTGGAGAGGTGGCCTACCAGCCCCCAAACTCACAATCAGTGGTGGCAAATCTGGGGCTCAAAGGCAAAATTCTTGTTTAAATTATTTATATATTTATTTGAAAGGTAGGGTGACAGAGAGGCAGAGGCAGAGAGAGAGAGGTCTTCCATCTTCTGGTTCACTCCTCAAATGGCCACAATGGCCAGAGCTGAGCAGATCTGAAGCCAGGAGCCAGAAGCTTCTTCCCAGTCTCCTGCATGAGTTATGGGGCCCAAGGACTTGGACCAGCTTCCTCTGCTTTCACAGGCATGTTAGCAGGGAGCTGGATCAGCAGTGGAGCAGCTGGGACTCCAACCAGTGCCCATATGGGTTACCGGTCCCACAATTTTTTTAAAGATTTATCCATTTATTTGAAAATGCAAGTTAGAGAGAGAGAGAGAGAGAGAGAGAGAGAGAGAGAGATCTCCCATCTGCTGGTTCACTAGCCAAGTGGCCAAATGGCCAAGGCTGAGCCAGGCCAAAGCCAAGAACCAGGAGCCAGGAGTTTCTTCCAGGTCTCTCACGAGGGTGACAGGGGCCCAAGCATTTGGGCCATCTTCTCCTGCTTTTCCTAGGCCATTCACAAGGAGCTGGATTGGAAGTGGAGCAGCGGGAACAGAGTGCTGCCCATCTGGGATGCTGGTGTCACAGGCGGCAGTTTTACGTGCTGTGCCACAATGCCGGCCCAGCAAAATTCTTTTTGAAGACATTCCATTTTGTTTCTGATAGAGTTTTTACTACCTCAATGTCTTATTAAAATATTCACCTCATTATATTTGGATCCTTAGTATCTTCCTCCTCTTTCAAAAATGGCATATATTTGTTCTTCCTAGTGGAATACAATTTTTCTGAGCCCCCCATAGCTGCCACTTATTCATGCATTACCCCTATGCATACCACTTTAAAAATTAACCACCCAGACAAAGACTGGAATTTATTCTTTCATGCATATCTGGGAAGGGGAGGATAGAGTCCCTTTGGTTCTTTCCTTTAATATTCTGTGATAAATTCAGGATAATACAAAGAGAATTCTGGCCATTGTCTGCAGCTTCACTCAGCTACATGCTGAATAGAAAAGGGATCAACTCCCCACATTTAAAATATTCATCATTACACACCTCCAAGGGGCACCTGGCTGCCTGCAGCTGCACAGGGAGAATGGTGCTGCACTGTGAGCTCTTGCTCTGCCACAGAATCCAGTTCGCTTAGAGGCTGAACATGAGTTCTGAATATTCAGATCAAATGCAAGCACACAGCGCGTGTGTACAGTGAAGGAGACAGCTCTGCTCAAGTCTCTTACCGGCATGTGCTAGGGGTCCTGAACATGCAGCAGTGGTGGAGCAAGACAGTCGTGTGCATTCATGGGTCAGTCACCGTAAGCTTTACCAGAGACCGGTGTAAAACTTTGCACGTGATGGCTGGAGCTGCACCTATCTGAAGCCAATAGCTTCTTTCGGGTCTCCTACATGAATACGGGGCCCAAGCACTTTGGCCATCTTCTACTGATCCAGAGCAGAGAGCTGGATCGGCAGTGGAGCAGGCAGAACTTGAACTAGTGGCCATGTGGGATGCTGGCACTGCAGGCAGTGGCTTTACCTGCAAAGCCACAGTTCCAGCCCCTACAGAGAATTTTTTGATTACCACCTCCATTCAATCCCTAAGCCCTGCATTCCAGTGGCAACCCTATTCTAATTTCTATTACTATAAGTTTGTTATTCCTGCTCTTGAACTTTACATAAATGAAATCCTATGTATATCCTTTGTGCAATCTGGGACCTTTCACCAGGCATAACGATTTTGAGTCATCAATGTTGTTGCATATGTTAGTAGCTCATTCCTTTTTATGGGTGAGTGAGCATGTGTGGGTTTACCACAATTAGTTTATTCCTTCACTTGTTGATTGATTGATTTGTATTGTTTCAAGGTCTTGAGTGTTATGAATAAAGTCTCTATGAATGGGTAAATACAAAAAAAAATAAAAAACTTTGCACTTGATTACACCATTCGGTTTAGGTGCGATGTCAACTATAGACAAGTAGAGAACCTGAAAATGATGAAGATCTGTGACTCGTGGCATGATCTGGATCACCGCTGTGGGCTTTCAAACAGTGACCCACCCCTTCCTATATGAGACAAATCACTTAGTGCAACACTTTTTGTTACGTTAAAGGAGACGCCACATAAAAATGTCAGCAGCATCCAGTTGACTCACGGAATTGAGAACTGTGCATTAGCTGCCGATTTAAATTAATTGTGCTCCTTGAACCATGAAAACTAGTTCTTTGAGCAAGAATTCATGATAAATACACATGTGTAAAAGGCCTGCAATCATAATTATTTTAAATACATAAAACACAGTTTAAGAGTCTCAGCCTCATTAATTTTTTATGGCATAAAAGAACAAAAACAGTAAATGAGAAAAGTATAAGTCATAATTTAAATAGATTATGCATGGTCATTTAGCTTATTAAATGAAGATTCTTTGTAAACTCTGGGAAAGAGAACATTTCTACCCTACCTAGTAACAGGAGCATTGTTAACAATTTTCGTGTTAAGAATCAGTACCTTCAGTTCGGGACATGCTCAATCGGACTTACCCCTAATGGTAGAATAAGAAATGTACAAAGGGATTCCAATTCAATCCCATCAAGGTGGCATGTACCAATTCCATCTCACTAGTCAAAGTGATCAGTTTCAGCTCATAATTGATCATAATAGGGCCGGCGCCGCGGCTCACTAGGCTAATCCTCCACCTTGCGGTGCCGGCACACCAGGTTCTAGTCCCGGTAGGGGCACCAGATTCTGTCCCGGTTGCTCCTCTTCCAGGCCAGCTCTCTGCTGTGGCCAGGGAGTGCAGTGGAGGATAGCCCAAGTACTTGGGCCCTGCACCCCATGGGAGACCAGGATAAGTACCTGGCTCCTGCCATCGGATCAGCGTGATGTGCCGGCCACAGCGTGCTGGCCGCGGCGGCCATTGGAGGGTGAACCAACGGCAAAAGGAAGACCTTTCTCTCTGTCTCTCTCTCACTGTCCACTCTGCCTGTCAAAAAAAAAAAATTAAAAAATTGATCATAATAATAGGATTAAGAACCAAAGGGATCACATAAACAAGACCAGTGTCTGCTAATACTAACTGATAGAATTAAAAAGGAGAGAATGATCCAACATGGGAAGCGGGATATACAGCAGATTCATAGAATGGCAGATGTCCTAAACAGCACTCTGGCCTCAGAATCAGCCTTTAAGGCATTAGGACCTGGCTAAAAAGCCCATGAGAGTATTTCAGGCATGGAAAGCCAAGACACTCTGGAAAAAAAAAATGACCTAAATGGAAGATCTGTGAGTGAGATCCCAGTGGAAAGAACAGACCATCAAAGGAGATACCTTTCTCTGAAGGGAGGAGAGAACTTCCACTTTGACTATGACCTTGTCTAAATAAGATCGGAGTTGGTGAACTCAAGAGGCTTCCATAACCTTGGCAACTCATGACAAGAGCCTTGGGTGATTACTGACATCATAAATAATAGTGTCAAGTTAAATCAACAACAGGAGTCACTGTGCATTTACTCCTCATGTAGGATCTCTGTCCTTAATGTGTTGTACTATGTGAATTAATGGTATAACTAGTACTCAAACAATACTTTATGTTTCTGTGTGGGTGAAACCTGTTTAAATCTTTACTTAATATATGCTAAACTGATCTTCTGTATATAAAGATAATTGAAAATGAATCTTGATGTGAATGGGATGGGAGAGGGAGTGGGAGATGGGATGGTTGTGGGTGGGAGGGAGGTTATGGGGGGTGGGGAAGCCACTATAATCCAAAAGTTATACTTTGGAAATTTATATTTATTAAATAAAAGTTAAAAAAAAACAAATCAGTACCTTATGTCACTTAGAAGAATACTATCTACAATTAAAGCAGCAGAATTAGCATGATCGAAATAATCTTGCAACACCTTGGACTTCATCTTCCAGAGCACTTAACTCTCATTTTCTCAGATTTCTGAAGAGCAGGAAACACACTGGCAAAGTATGCACACAGAAGAGCAGGCCATTGAACAGCCATATACCGTACTGTGTATTTAGACACATGTACTCTGAGTCTCCCTGCCGCCCCATGGTCTGAATCATCACCAGGTTTATCTCCCACCTTCTGGCACATTTGGGTCTCACCAAGGCCTCCAACACACTTGCCCCTTCTTGGTCATCTAGTATGATTACCATGATGTTGTCAATATGATGGGTCAAAGTGGTGATGCTTTGGACAAACAAATACTCCAGGTCCCTTCAGACTGCACAAATTATAGAAGGGGAGGGGGTTAACATAGCCCTGATATCAAACCTTAAATGTACAGTGTTGTGTGTTTCACGTGTGTGTAAACCATTTCCACTCCTCCTCCCTGATAAAGATGAGTAAGAACACATTTGCCAGATCTGTAGCTGCACACCTTTGTATTAATCATCAACTGTGCTGATCTGCTATGTAAGAAACTAATCTGGAACCGTAACTACAATTAGGGCTATACTTGGCCAAGTTTGCAAAAGTCCACTGTCAGCCTGTAAGATGGGTTTGGTTTTTGAAGAGGCCAGAGACCAGTTAATTTAATGGGGACATGATGAGGCTCCCAACCCCTGAGTCCCTCAGGGCTTAAAGAATGGCACTAATTGCTATTTACCCTAGACACAATGCAGCTTTGCATTTATTATCTTGGTTGTGATGGAGGCTGGAGACAGTTTCACACACTTCCACTTGGCTTCGCTACTCTGAGAGCTTTTAAACACTCAAGTGGAGGAATCCATGTGGGGGCTTCCCTAACTACCAAGCATTCATATCCCTAGTTTACATTTGAGGATGGATGATGACCTCTGGGTGATGGATCTAGGGACCCTGCAGACCCACTAGAAGCTGAGCCCAGGCCAGACTCCATTTTATTACAAGCATAGATGGCCCCACTCCAACAGAGAAACCATTACCACCCTGTAGGTCCCCAGCTATCAATGGTACCTTAGACCCTGTTCCTGGCTGTTCTCACAAATGTCTGGGTATTACCCTTCCCCCAGTGTAGTTACCTAGGCAAATGGCCATAGATCCCTTTGAGGGAAAATCTAGATGAGCTCAACACTATTGAAATTATGGCCAAGAATTATGAACTCTCAGGTTTTTCTGGTCTTCATCATATGAAAAAAAAAAGTCTCTTCATGTGTTCCTGGGGAGATCCTCTGACATTCATAATATCTGTCAAATTAATGATTAATCACCCAAATCCTTTCACTGTTTTTCACCAGTGTATGGGATTGCATTTAACAATATCCAATTAATTCCATCATTCTTATAAATACTACCTTGCTCAGAATCTAACAAACCCTGAGATATCTAAGAAGGGATTGCTGTTTAACAATGCTGGTAAAGCTTTAGCAATGTTAGTGCTATGTGATACCAGGGATTTTCAGTGTCCACACAGCACGTAGCAGTGGCTTTCTCACTGCCAACCAGTCAGTGAGAAATGCCGCTCAAAATCACATTTCCTTGTTTGCTTTCTCAAGCCACTCCCAGCATCAACTGTTCTGGGTCTGGAACCCAGAAAATAGATTTGGAGATTGCAATTCTAATTTTGGAGAAAGTTGATGATTTAGGAATGACACCGGTGAAGGGGTGAGGAGAGCAAGATAAAGCAGAAAGAAAAGTTGAGCATAGTGTTACTGCAACAAAACTCTCCCCTTATCTCCTGTGGAGTTCTTGAGATAGACTTCAACATTAGCCCAAATCAAGACAAAGGGGTTGGCCTCTGTTTCCTTGCATTGGCCATGGATTTCTCTGGCAACTAATGAAAACTTGAAGGAAGGCAATTCCATCAAAGCCACGAGAAATTCCGCAGTGGGAACTTAGCTGCAAGCTTTCAGTAGCCAATACTCTCAGCAGCTTGGGAAGTAAGTGGCTTGGATCTTTAACTGAGTGACTCACCACAACCACAGGATCTTTCATAATCCCTATTCATAAATCAGAAAGCTAAGGCGAGAAGTGTGTATATGAGTCTAAATCCTATAGTCCTTCCATAAACTTCTCTGTTCAAAACAGCACAGTATGCCTCTGGTTGTTACCCCATCAATTCTGGAGAGGGGAGGTATTTCAGCTTCATTCACACTCTTCCCAAAGCCACCTCAAAGTTCCTTCTGAAGGGAAAGAGTGGAGGTGGTCTTCAAATAGTAGGCTCTGTCTACCTTGGAGGATACCAGTCTTCCTTTTTTGTTCCAGATACCTGCGTTTGTTTCTGGTTGCTGCCAACAATAATGGCAATAGGTAAAACACACACATCCTCCAGTTCTCTCCTCCTTCCCTCTTCCCATAGCATAGTTCTGTGGCACAGTGGGTTAAAGCCTGCAGTGCTGGCATCCCATGGGGGCACTGGTTCAAGTCCCTGCTGTTCTACTTCCAATCTAGCTCCCTGCTAATGTGCCTGGGAAAGCAGCAGAGGATGACTCAAGCCCTTGGGCCCCTGCACTCACATGGGAGACCTGGAAGAAGCTCCTGGCTCCTGGCTTTGGACCAGCTCAGCTCTGGCCATTGTGGCCGTTTGGAAGTGAAGCAGCAGATGGAAGATCTCTATCTCTGTGTCTCTACCTCTCTGTGTAACTCTGGATTTCAAATAAATAGAATAATTTTTTTTAAAAAAATAGGAAATTTAAAAAAGCAAAACAGAATTTAGGAAGGAAAGGTGGGCAAGGTAGAAGGAACAGAGAGTAAATGAAACTAATACATCTTGAGTATCTAATATGGACCAGACTCAGCAAAAATTTCATGAGTATGTTTCCTCATCTGCTTCTCACAATGTCCCAGTGAATTAAGGATCATTTCCACTTTATATAGACACCAAAACTCATGGTTCATTGTTACATTAGCAATATCCTTGTTGAAGTGGCCATGGGCTCTTAGAAGTTTGAGATATTTTAAGAAAGCCAGAAGCTGATCTGGCCCAAAGAATCTTAGATTTCAGGGCCTAATCAGTTGTGCGTTTAGAGCAAGACACCTGTAGCTGTCTGTCACATACCTCTAATAAGCACATTTTAGCCAGGGCTCAAATATATCATAAAACAACATCTTGCAACAACCATCTACTTTAACCATGCTACTCTAATACACTCATATTTCCAACCTCATCATCAGAGATGTTACCCCTTATTTAATAACATATCTCACCCCAAACATCAAATATGGGATTTAATTAACTATGCAAATATGGGATTTAATTAAACATCTTGGCATTATGGGTACCACTTGGGTCTCACATTACCTAAACTGGATACAACCCAGAAATGGTGAAAACAAAATATTCTAAGACTAAAGATGCTGTAGATACTCTGTAGATTCAGGGTGGATTACACCTGAAATTTGGTTCAGATACTGAACTGGGAGTGAGAGGGAGAGAGAGGGAGATTTTAAGGAATTGGCTTTCACGATTGTAGAAGCTGGGGAAGTCCAAAATCTGAAGAGTACACCAGCAGAATGGAGACATGCGGAAAAGTTTTTACTGCAGTTCAAATATGAACATGGTCTGCTAGCAGAATTCCCTTATCTTCCACGGAGGTCAGTCTTTTTCTGTTAATTTCTCCAACTGATTGGATGAGATCCAGCCATATTATGGAGGGCAACCTGCTCTACATAAAGGCTGCTGCTTTAGATATTAATCTCACCTTCACAGAAACATCTAGAATAACATTTGACCAAATATACATGGCCCTCCCAAGTTGACATATAAAATTAACACACTTACCATAATGAGGTTTTCTGGAAGGAAGCAGGACAGTTCCAAAGCAGACCCAAAAATGGTTTGAGACCTTGGAGGAGAAATTGGTTTAGGGTTTTTAGGGTGGTGAGGGGTTGGGCCAGTGTGAAGAATCCCACACAACAAGCAGAGCCTGGTGGTTGGAACCTCTGTCCAGCACCCAGGGAAGGATCATCCAGACCTTCTTATTCTGGAGGGTTAGAGGTGAGGCACAGGTGGAAGGAGAAGGGCACAGCTTAAAAATATCAACCATTGCACTTCAAATCCTGTGTTCAGACTGTTAGAAAAGCAAGGCAGATTTCACTGTGCTTAATGGACTAGGAAACAAGATGAGGGAGGTTGAGAACCAAGAGGCAGACTTAATGGCAGACACCTGCCACTTGAAACAGGAAGTCCAAAAACATGCTCCTCTTCTGATGAAGCCATCACCGTGCCCAGTGGAGTTATCCAGATGACATAGGCTGCAGAGGAACATGGCCTGCTGGCACATTTCTAGGTCCAGAGAGGAACTAGGCTTCACCTCTCCAGCATCTCATTAGATCGTGTCCTCTCTGTCTTATGTTTCTAGGTAGCAAGGAAGAAAAAATTGGGAACATGGTAGAAACACACAAAAAAGGAGAGACTCTCCACTGGGTGGTATTACCCAGGAGGCCAAATAGTCAAACTTTGTGGGAAATTTTGCTGTAGTACACATTACTGACGGTAAAATACAAACATAACAATTCAGTGCTCCCATTCCATGTGCCCATGAGCACCTGAGAGTACTTTCGGCCCCTTTAAGCCATTAGGAGTCTAATTTCTCCTTCCAGGGAGCCAAGGAGAGTGGTGAATTCAACAAGCCTATCAATTAAGTCATGGGTTCTATTTTCCCAGCAAAGCAAGTTCAGAATGTACCATATAATTCTCTAGGCTTGACATACCTCCATTAAAGGGGATGCCCACTGAGTGTGGGATTACAAGAAGAAATTACAGATTTTCTAATAAATGTCTCAAATTGCCAAGAAAATCCAGTTCTCAGGATATTTTTTTCCTTTGTGGCTGAAAATAAACATGTTCATTGCTTTATAGTTTCCTGAAATGATGACATTCTAGCATAATTGCAAATTCTTGTGACAGGCAAATAATATTCACTGACTCAATGCTCTAAAGCATGCATGAATAATGGCTCAGTGTTGCCACCATCAGTGGACACAAATCCCAAGGAAATCATCATGAAGACTTTTTCACTAAGGAGGGGCACTTGGTCATATGATTTTCTGTCATATTATAATTAAAACATTGGCTCACTCTGTTTTTAAAATTATTTATTTGTTTGTTTGTTTACTTGAAAGGCAGGGTAACAGAGAGAGGGAGAGACAGAGAGAAAGATCTTTCATCTGCTCATCTGCTGGTTTATCACCAGTAGTGAGACCAGCCTTGATGATGGGCAGCTCATGGAGTTGGGCCCATGCATAGCACTCATCTTTGCTATTATGGTTTCATCACTCATGTGTCCATTGTGACAGCACTAGAGTGACTGATTTCTGAGGGTGGCTGATGGCAACAGACCTCGTCTTACTACCTACTTGGTTATCTAGTTTCATCTTCTATATAGATGTCAGTATGCAATTCAAGAATCTCTTCCCTCATTTTCATTCCTGTAGTCTATGATATGTATGTCTGTTACTCATATCTCCTTGTGTTCATTTATCTGCTATTTCCCTTTCTAGGCATTTTACCAATGATAATGCGTGGAATATGTCGTCCCCAGAATCTGCAGAGGTTCCCCAGGTGCTGTGCTTCCTTCTTAGTGACAGGAGGCCTCTGATGGAATAACACTTCCTGTCCTTGGAGATCGCTCCCAGACTCATTTGGCGGGGCCCTGAATCATTGATGGGCATTCCCTGGAGCCTGCAAACTTGAAACTCCTATTTCATCAGTCCAATGAGCACAATGTCAGAGTGGACAGTGAGAGAGAGAGACAGTGAGAAAGGTCTTCCTTTGCTGTTGGTTCACACTCCAATGGCGCAGCGGTGCACAGCACTGATCCGATGGCAGGAGCCAGGTGCTTCTCCTGGTCTCCCATGGGGTGCAGGGCCCAAGCACTTGGGCTATCCTCCACTGCACTCCCTGGCCACAGCAGAGAGCTGGCCTGGAAGAGGGGCAACTGGGACAGAATCCGGCGCCTGGACCGGGACTAGAACCCGGTGTGCCTGCGCTGCAGGCGGAGGATTAGCCTAGTGAGCCGCGGCGCCAGCTCATTTTATCTTGACTGTGTTGTATTAGCTAGTTTTTCATTACTACAGAAAATATCTGATACAGGATTTGTATAAAGAAAAGGGACTTACTTTGACTCATGGTTCTGGAGAGGTCTAAGGACCTCAACTGGTAACAGCTTTTCTAGTGGCAGAGTCCTGAAGAAGCACAGAGCACTACAGGGTAGGGTTGATGACTGTCTCCTTTTTCTCAGAAAGTCACAAGGATCCAATCACGGAGATTCCACCCTAATGCCTTAATCCAATCCCCATATCCTCCCAGAGCCCCCCGCCTTCTAAATGTCATAGTCAAACTAAGTTTCTACCCTCTTAACTCCACTAACTGGTGACTTTGAAGGTTACATTGCTGCACAAACTTTTGGAGACAAGTCATATTGCATCCATAGCATGTATACCACAGTCATTCATAGTTTTGCAAGGTCTTTCCTCCCAAAGGCCCAGCTTCTCCTTCAGTCAATGGCTTCCATGTCTAAAATCGATCTCATTTCCATAAATAGGACAAGGGTGATTATCCTTAACCTCCTGGTCATTCATCCTTGACTTATTTTGATTATATAGAGTAAGTAGCATGCTTTCTGCCTGCCCATCTATTGCCCTTACCCTATTAGCCATCTCCAAAGATCTCTGCAGCTTGGTATTCCTGGATGTTAACTTTGGCTGGCTGCTCATTATGTGTCCACTTTGTATCCTAGCATACAGTACTATCAAGGGGCCTACTTCTGAAGCAGCATTATATACTATTAGTCTTCTACTACAGAATTCAGCCACCACTAGGTTTCATAACATGGCTACTGTCCCTGTCTCAAGTATGGGTCCATCCTATTATAGGTGTCCATGTAACACACTTGACTTGTAAGTGTTCTGTGCTTGTATAGAATAACCACCTTGGTATGCCCTTATCACTGAGTATTTTGTTCTACATGTGAACTATTTGGCATCACAGTTAGGTATTTCAACTTATGTGGCATGAGTCGTTATTAACACTAGGCTTCCTACAGCAAATTTGGCAAGGTATTTACATTATCTCCTGGGACTCTGTCAAGGTCTTAACTTCTATATGTCAAGCGTGTGCCCATTTCAATACACTCTTCCGTATTCAGCCTTATTTTCCACCTTTACCAAGCCGGAAGTTTCAGGCTCCAGTCTCACTCCCACAGCTCCTCCCCAGCTCACTCTGGTGTGCACTTACGGCATACCTCCTCTGCACCCGGAAAAGATCAGGAATTGCATTAAAGCTGTACATATGTCAGGGGCTATCAGTGCTCCATCTGCAACTGATGTTAGGGCCAACCAGTGACATGGGCTTCAGCTTTAAAATCCCTGTTGTAGGCTTTGTTCCTTGAGAAGCAAAATCTGGGACTCTAAGATTTGCAAAATGGTACCTGTCAGGGATGAAGAAGGCAGAACTGGGCATAAAACACAGGTTAAGTGCCATGCCACTCAGTTGCATTGGCTAGGGCCAATACCTGGAGAGAAACTCATTTGTTAGTTGTCAGCAGCCAACATTTTCAAGGGCTCAAAAGAAAGGACTTCTGGAAAGGGGGATTTGGAAAACATTATGTTGAGTGAAATAAGCCAATCCCAAAGGGACAAATACCACTTGTTCTCCTTGATAGGTGACAACTAACTGAGCACCAAAAAGGAAACCTGTTAAAGTAAAATGAACACTATGAGAAACGGTGACTTGATCAGCCCTCACCCTGACTGTTGATGAACAACTTAATACGTTATCCCTCTTAGTATTTTTTTTGTTTGTTCTACTTAATACTTTTGGTTGAATACTGTAATCAATACACAATTCTTCTTAAGTGCTGAAACTTAACTGAAAAGTGATCGCTGTTAAATATAAGAGTGGGAATAAGAGAGGGAAGAGATGTGCAATTCGGGACATGCTCTAGCTGACTTACCTCAAACAGTAGAGTTAGAAACATACCAGGGGATTCCAATTCAATCCCATCGAGGTGGCATGTACCAATGCCATCTCACTAGTCCCAGTGATCAATTTCTGTTCACAATTGATCGTAATGATAGGACTAAGAACCAAAGGGATCACATAAACAAGAATAGTGTCTGCAAATACTAGCTGATAGAATCAAAAAGGGAGAGAATGATCCAACATGGGAAGTGAGATACTCAGCAGACCCATAGAATGGCAGATGTCCTAAACAGCACTCTGGCCTCAGAATCAGCCCTTAAGGCATGCAGATCCGGCTGTAATGCCCATGAGAGTATTTCAGGCATGGAAAGCCAAGACACTCTGGGGGAAAAAAAAAACTAAATGAAAGATCTCCGTGAGTGAGATCCCAGTGGAAAGAATGGGTCATCAAAGAAGGAGTAGCCTTTCTCTGAAGGGAGGAGAGAACTTCCACTTTGACCATGGCCTTGTCTAAAAATGATCAGAGTCAGTGAACTCAGGGGGCTTCCATAGCCTTGGCAGCTCATGACAAGAGCCTAGGGTGATTACTGATGCCATAAACAAGAGTGTCAATTTGTTAAGTCAACAACAGGAGTCACTGTGCACTTACTCCTCATGTAGGATCTTTGTCCTTAGTGTGCTGTACATTGAGATTTAATGCTATAACTAGTACTCAAACAGTATTTTTCACTTTATGTTTCTGCGTGGGAGCAAACTGTTGAAATCTTAATGTATGCTAAATTGATCTTCTGTATATAAAGAGAATTGAAAATGAATCTTGATGTGAATAGAAGGGGAGAGGGAGTGGATAAGGGGAGGGTTGTGGGTTGGAGGGACGTTATGGGGGGGGAAGCCATTGTAATCAATATTCTGTACTTTGGAAATTTATATGCATTAAATAAAAGTTAAAAAAAAAAGAAAGGGGGATCTAAGTATACATGACAGCCTCCACTACACCATCAAAGAGGGGACTGTAGCCTGAGAAGCTGCAATGCTCAGGACTAATGCCTGGTTAATTACAACTGCTGGAACATTTTGATATTCATTTGAACAACAATAATTAGAGCACTTAATGCTATTTACCTGAAGCCAGATAGGAGGATTTCCCGGATACATGATGCAGTGGCAAAGTCCATTGTTCGTTCTGTTCACTCTCATATTACTGAACTTGAGTTGTCTGTTCTGCTCCATTTGCTGTTTGATTAGAGCATATTCTCATGTGTTTTCACAGCTCTCCTATATGGGTGATCTGATCCGAAATCCCCTATATCATCACATAGTTGTCTCTCTCTCTTTTTTTTAAAGATTATTTATTTATTTGCAAGTCAGAGTTACACAGAGAGGCATAGAGAGAGAGAGAGAGAGGTCTTCCATCTGATGGTTCACTCCCCAGATGGCCGCAATGGCCGGAGCTTCGCTGATCTGAAGCCAGGAGCCAGGAGCTTCTTCCAGGTCTCTCACATGGGTGCAGAGGCCCAAGCACTTGGGCCATCTTCTACTGCTTTCCCAGGCCATAGGAGAGAGCTGGATGGGAAGTGGAGCAGCCAGATCTCGAACCGGCATCCATATGGGATATTGGCGCTTCAGGCCAGGGTGTTAACCTGCTGCGCCACAGCACCGGCCCCAACACATAGTTGTCTTTCTGGAAGTGTCTCTGAACTTTAAAGATTTTTGAGCTGCAGTAGTTATTCACAGATATTGCTTCAAATTTCAATTGAATAAAGATTTAATTAATTTGACAATGATTCATATGAGTAAGTTTAATACTACTTAGTCACCAGCAGAACAATGATGTTGTCCTCTACAATTTGGTGTACACCCTTAGTTGTGAAGTTATGCAATGATCACAGGAGGGAACCTTGTCTCAGTTCTTATTTGGGACAATGGCCTATCTCTACCCTGCTTGTATTTGTAACAGGGACTCCAAAACTTTTGAAAGTGGAGTGATTTTGTCCAGGTCCTGGTTGCTATATTTGATTAAGGTTTATATTTCTTCAGTTCATAACATATTTATATATATTTCCACCTAGCCCTAAAATCTTTGAAATGTGGTAGATTTTACATTAGATTAAAATATCCTATAAAAGACAGTAACACAAAAACACTATGAATATAGATGCAAATACTAAAAATATCAGCAAAAATACAATTAGAATGCCAAAGGATTGTCATTATATGGCCAAAGATGGTTTATTCCAGGAATACAAGATGAGTTAATGGTAGGCTATCTATTAACATAATCTCTGAAATCAGCACATCAAAAGAGAAATATCATTGAAAACATTAACAAATGTGAAAATGCCGTTTGATATAATTCAGCACTCATCTTTAATTATAGAACTCTAAGAAAAATAGCAACAGAAGAAAACAACCTACATCACTATTTTTTAAAAAACAGGTGCATGTATTTTCCTAAATGGTAAAACATCACACCCATATTAATTACAATTAGGAACTTAGCAGGTATACCTGGTATCTTCATTATTATTTAATACTGTTTCTAATTTTTGGAAAAAATTAAAACAGTTGGCATAAAAATTGGAAAAGAAGACACAAAACTATCTCTTTTTTTGGTAATAGGAATGTATGTCCAGGAAGCTCGAAACAAATTCAAGTTAAAAACAAAACTTAAGCTATAATAAAATTGACAAGATAACTGGCTATGATAAATATTTTAATATCAATCTTTCTCCACTTATGTATTTAGGGACAGAAAATGGGAAAAATTATATTCACAGAAGAAACAATTTATAAAAATATTTAGAAAAAAATTTAAAAGAAAGATACAGGAAACTTCATGAACAGGGCCATAGGAACAAGATCGCTAAAGACACAAAATAGGATGTGCTAAGTAGAAGAACATACCATATTCTTGTCGGAAATAATTTCATAAAAGTTTCAATTATACAAATACAATGCCATTTTGAATAAAGTCTCAACAAGATTTTGGGCTTTTTAGGAGGGTAGAAAGAGGATTAGATAATTTTTTTTAATAAAAAAACACTTTTGAAGGAACATTCATAAACTTCTGTGTAGCATATGAGACTTGAAAGGCAAGAAAGAAAAACTAGGCCGGCGCCGTGGCTCAATAGGCTAATCCTCCACCTTGCGGCGCCGGCACACCGGGTTCTAGTCCCGGTCAGGGCGCTGGATTCTGTCCCGGTTGCCCCTCTTCCAGGCCAGCTCTCTGCTATGGCCAGGGAGTGCAGTGGAGGATGGCCCAGGTGCTTGGGCCCTGCACCCCATGGGAGACCAGGAAAAGCACCTGGCTCCTGGCTCCTGCCATCGGATCAGCGCGGTGCGCCGGCTGCAGCGGTGGCCATTGGAGGGTGAACCAACGGCAAAAGGAAGACCTTTCTCTCTCTGTCTCTCTCTCTCACTGTCCACTCTGCCTGTCAAAAATAAAAAAAAAAAAAAAAAAAAAAGAAAAACTAGATATAGAAAAAAAGGCATCAGAGGGTACATGAAGATACTTCATAAAATGAAAACACAAAATTAAATGATAAGATTAATTGGTTTATTGAAATCAATGTATAATTTTTTCACCCTGCAATGGCCACCGTGGCCGGCTTTTTTTTTTTTTTTTTTTGACAGGCAGAGTGGACAGTGAGAGAGAGAGACAGAGAGAAAGGCCTTCTTTTGCCGTTGGTTCACCCTCCAATGGCCGCCGCGGCCGGCGCACTGCGCTGATCCAAAGGCAGGAGCCAGGTGCTTCTCCTGGTCTCCCATGGGGTGCAGGGCCCGAGCACTTGGGCCATCCTCCACTGCACTCCCTGGCCACAGCAGAGAGCTGGCCTGGAAGAGGGGCAACCGGGACAGAATACAGCGCCCCGACCGGGTCTAGAACCCGGTGTGCCGGCGCCGCAAGGCGGAGGATTAGCCTAGTGAGCTGCGGCGCCGGCCACATAATTTTTTCATAATATGTGTTTTCCTTGAATACATCCTTTATATTTCCAATTTACAGAGAGATTTTACAATCCGGTATGAAAATATATATATAAATCTAATCAATGGACAAGGCTGTGAATAGGCAATTCTTAATTAAGTAAACAGAATTTTCAACCAATACAATCTTTAAGCAATCCAACTGTCAACCAGAAAATTTACTTATAGTTGGGAAACATAAGTCAAAATAATAATTAAATTTCACTTTACACCTAGGAGAATGGCAAAAATTAAAGCAAATTTGGGCTGGCCCTGTGGCAAAGTGAGTTGAGCCACTGCACGCAGCAAGGGCATCCCACATGGGCACCAGTCAGGGCTGCTCCACTTCTGATCCAGCTTCCTGATAATGTGCCTGGGAAAGCAGAAGAGGATGGCCCCAGTGCTTGGGCCCTTGCACCCATGTGGGAGACCTGGAAGAAACTCCTGGCTCCCGGCTTAGGCCTGGCTCAGTCCTGACTGGTCACATGGAGAATGAACCAGCCGATAGAAGACTTCTCTTTTTCTGATTCTGCCTCTCCTTCTCTGTAACTCTGCCTTTCAAATAAATAAATAAATTTTAAAAAATTAAAGAGAATTGTTGATAATCCCTATTGCTACAGATATGGGAAATTATACAAATTTACTAAGTATAAACATGATGTGCTATAGCCCTTTTGGAAAATAATATGACAATTTCTATGAAAATTTAAAAGACCTCAAATCCTTTTTGACCCTATTACTGTCAATTTTTTAAAACTTGTCCCATAGGCATAAAAACAATAATAAGGACATATTTATAACATTTGTTGAGGCATTTTTCATAGTAGAAAAGGTAGAAACAAAGTAGTTAAATTATGTCTTATTTGGAACACAAAATATTAAGTAACCATAAAAAGGAATAAATAAGGAACACTTTACATCAATTAATTTTTTTTTTTTTTGACAGGCAGAGTGGATAGTGAGAGAGAGAGACAGAGAGAAAGGTCTTCCTTTGCTGTTGTTTCACCCTCCAGTGGCCACCACAGCTGGCGCGCTGCGGCCGGCGCACGGCGCACTGCGCTGATCCGATGGCAGGAGCCAGGTGCTTCTCCTGGTCTCCCATGGGGTGCAGGGCCCAAGCACTTGGGCCATCCTCCACTCTACTCCTGGGCCACAGCAGAGAGCTGGCCTGGAAGAGGGGCAACTGGGACAGAATCCGGCGCCCCAACTGGGACTAGAACCCGGTGTGCCGGCGCCGCAAGGCGGAGGATTAGCCTAGTGAGCCGCGGTGCCGGCCTACATCAATTAATTTGTAAGAATTTCCATGGAATCCTGCTTATAAAATCCTGCTTTATTTTTGTACATGCAGATACAGGTCTGTATGTAATTATATGAAAACATAGGCAAAAATAAAAGGACACATACCATTTTAGATCACTGAGATGGGAAAGGGAGAAGGAGAAAAAAGGGAAAAGCAAAAAAAAAAAGAGAAAAAAGAAAGATAAAAATGAAATTTTGCTGGAAGAACATGTAATATGATCAGATTATACATTCACATGAAGTTGTATGTGTGTATACAAGATTTTTAAACAAGAAAAGTTAAACATCAACTATTGCACTGTGATTGAAAAACCATGCAACCGAATTTAGACCCAGGGGAAAGACAACATCATAAAGCACTACAATTTAGTCTCTATGGTAACTTGAAAAGTGTTTTTGCAGAGCTGTTCTCACAGCTCCCACACGTACAATCAAAACAAATAGGCTAAACACTAAAATTTAAAGAGAATTGGTCATTTTATGTGGTGTATTAACACATTTAATGGTGTCATTGTACATAATGTGAAATTTATGTTGAATCCATATAATATTATGCAGTCAAGGCCAACTATTTTTGTTTATTTTGATGACTGTTGTTTCCAAAAGACTAATAGCATAAGGCAAATGTGGAGTGTTATAGTATAAAGTTATCAGACAGACAAGCAAATACAAGGTGCTCCTTTCAAATATCTATCTATCCAGACATGTATGTCTATGTTACTCCCTTTAAAAGATATAAGATGTAGATAAATAATATCAGCTATTTCCATTACAAATTTTACCTTTTTCCTCCATTTGATTTTATTCATAAAGAAAAATTCCCAGAGAACTTTGTTAAAAATGTTAAAGCAATGGAAGACAGAATTTTAGAAAAATTACAACTCTTCCATCATACTCGATGAACCACATTTTGCAAACATTTGAAGTCCCGAAGTCATTGTGTAATAAGGTCTCAAAAATTAGTAGGTCTTTTGATAAATACCAAACTAATGCCAGAATCCTAGATTTTAAAGTACATTGAAGATGATTTATCACCAAAGACCTCTCTTGCATTCAACCAAATTGGGTGTCCCCTTAAAAAGGTACGCCCTCTTCAAACGTCACTTCCTCCTCTGAGCTGCACTCTGAGACCCCTGCCAGCAGAGGATGTTTTTCAGCCTACCTTGTAGCCTCACTGGTCACTGGTTCTGTCGCTCCCTTGCCTGCAAAGGAATGACACTTCTCCCAGCTGATCGGTCTTCAGTAGACTTTTATTTAAACAGGATAGAAAAAGAAACCCTTGAGCAAGGGGAGCTCCGAAAGAAAGGGGAAGCTCCCGTACCATATCACAAACAGCTTATATAGTATAACATTGCAGAAGCATGTAAGCAAGCTTAGTCCATGCTACAGTCCATGCGGCGGTGCTCCAATCGGGTGCCTCATCACACACAGTCCATGCACTCCTTGTCCAACCATAAAGGTGATCACGCGCCTTCATCCAATCAAGCTCCTGGTCATGTAGCAGGCGACTCAGGTGCTAACAACAAGCTTCCACCTGGTGTTTTCTCAGCCTTGGTCAGTGGGAAAAGAAGTACGGGAAGCCCCAAGGCCATAGTTGTTTTGACTCTAGCCTGGGGTTATGAAACGGTCCCAATATCGCAGCTCAACAAAAACCATAAACATCCACACAGCAGTAACTATTGCCAATGGTCAGCAAGCTAAGCCTTAGCATGTGGGCCCATGGCCGGCTCATGGGTCCCCACAGGTTCTAGACTAGGTGGCTTGCGTGTTCTCCCCTCTGTTTGGCTGTGGACTTGAGGGTGAAAACCATGACCTAGGCCAGCGCCGTGGCTCAATAGGCTAATCCTCCGCCTGCAGCGCCGGCACACCAGGTTCTAGTCCCGGTCGGGGCGCCAGATTCTGCCCCGGTTGCCCCTCTTCCAGGCCAGCTCTCTGTTGTGGCCAGGGAGTGCAGTGGAGGATGGCCCAGGTGCTTGGGCCCTGCACCCCATGGGAGACCAGGAGAAGCACCTGGCTCCTGCCTTCGGATCAGCGTGGTGTGCCGGCCGCAGCGCACCGGCCGCGGCGGCCATTGGAGGGTGAACCAACGGCAAAAGAAGACCTTTCTCTCTGTCTCTCTCTCTCACTGTCCACTCTGCCTGTCAAAAATTAAAAAAAAAAAAAAGAAAGAAAGAAAACCATGACTTGCTTATGTCTGCACCTTCAATGTCTAACCACCCGTGTGCCTGTTGATGGCCCATTTACATGTCATTTCTTCCCACTTCTGTACACTTGCCCATGGCTTTTTTTTTTAATTTTTTTATTTTATTTTATTTTATTTTGACAAGCAGAGTGGACAGTGAGAGAGAGAGAGACAGAGAGAAAGGTCTTCCTTTACCGTTGGTTCACCCCGCAATGGCCACCGCGGCCGGCGTACCGCACTGATCCGAAACTAGGAGCCAGGTGTTTCTCCTGGTCTCCCACGCAGGTGCAGGACCCAAGGACTTGGGCCATCCTCCACTGCACTCCCAGGCCACAGCAGAGAGCTGGGACAGGAAGAGGAGCAACCAGGACAGAATCCAGCGCCCTGACCGGGACTAGAACCCGGTGTGCCGGTGCCGCAGGTGGAAGATTAGCCTAGTGAGCCACCGCGCCGGCCCCCATGGCTTTCCATTCCTCCATATTCTCAGCTTTCTCACTAATCTGTGCTTCCTGCAAAACACTATTTTCCTCTGATGATTTCTTATCTCTACAGTCCATTTATTCTCATCATAGAAATTCATCTCCTTCTTACATGTTCAAACTGCTTCAGATGGCTTTCCAATCACCCCATAGGTGCACACTTTGTATCCAAAGCAAGATCCCAAACAGAAACTATTTTTTAAATTTCCAAATATTTTATTACCAAGCATAAATATTTTAGCCATCAATAACATTTTTTCACTAGATTTTCATTTTACTGTCAAGTATATTATTAGATTTATACTTTTCTGATTTATATTTAACAGATGGATGAGAGAACACAAACACATGCAATCAATGACCACCTAATAAAACTTTTAGAATCACACAATGGCCAGAGCAGACCCTGGGGAAAGTGATGAAATGATGCTTTTCATTTCTCTACAAGAACCAAAATTCTTTCCTTCTAGTAGAGAGAGCTCTTGATGCTAATTGCCACACTTGCACATATGGAATTAATATGTATAAAGTATCTCTTTACTCATGTCTCCCTAGACATATGAGACTATTAAAAATGGAAATAATACAAGAGGTTAAATAATAATAATAGAGTAGAAGAGATGTGAATAACAGATAAATAACCCAAAGTGTAATTCATATCAGAATTATGATAGCTTCAGATTACCTGGGAATAGATGGGAGAAGAAATTACTCAGGATGATGGTGCATTCATCATCAACAGAAAAGTCATAATAAAGTTACCCAAAAAAACTGAAGACAAAGAAGTGGTAAATGTATTTTGAAGTTTGGTGTGCTGCATTTATAACACATTTTGCCCACATGAATCTGTATCATATAATTTTGCTCATTCTTCAAAACAAATATAATTAAATCAAAATATAATTGAAAACTTAAGCTAATTTTTAACATAGATAGTTTCACTTTCTTAAAATAGCTAAATACAGTTTACAATAAATGCATAACACACATGAACAAAAGGAAGGTCCAAATGGCCATTGGATTGGTATTCCCCAATGAACATATGGCATTGACATCAAGAATTCACAACCACTTGGGCCAAGACCTAAGACCAGCTGTGATGTGAATCTGCTAAAGAAGTAAAAAAAAAATCCTGTGTCACATTAAACTTTAGTTTCTTTCCAGAGCTATTATTTTAACAGCTACTCATTATATTCGTACTTCACTTCATTACCATTTTTTTCTTCACAAGGTTAGTTCAAAGTGTCGGACCAAAACTTTATAGAAAGGAGTGACATAAAGAGTAAGATCTGCATCTCTAATTATCTCAGTTGAAGATCACTTTTCCATACATTGATGTTCGAATGAGTCAGCATCCCAGTGGACACTGGTGTTTTAGATGGGTAGGAATACC
Source organism: Oryctolagus cuniculus (assembly GCF_051225735.1). NCBI lineage: Eukaryota > Metazoa > Chordata > Mammalia > Lagomorpha > Leporidae > Oryctolagus > Oryctolagus cuniculus. The sequence goes on along the minus strand of NC_142869.1, from coordinate 40,338,996 downwards.
CTAAATTTCATCACTGAAAATTTTGTAATTCTGAATGGATAGTAATAGGGATTAATTGTATTATATTATCAGTTCAAGTACGGACTGGCAGAAAATGTGAGGGCTAGAAAATTTTTACTATATTTCCAATGTTCCTAAAAGAAACTGGATGGTTTATATTCATAATAGTGGGCTGGCTATATTTGCATAGAAGAATCAGCATTCCCAACAATTTAAACAAATGTTAAAAATTTAAGAAAAAATTGTGACCGAAGAAAATATTTCTCTGTTTAAGGAGAGAAAGGAGTTATGTCTTGTGCAGATCAACGACCCAAAGTTCCCAAATTTACCAGTTCACACTTCTCCATGGTGGAAAACCTTGCAGCTGCCAGTGACTGCAACCAGAGACCTGTATCCATTTATCACTCTGACTTTTCCTAGCAGACAACACAGCCTTTCTCATTCAATCAAGAGCATTAACATTTGTCATGTTTTGAAGCTATGTGAGTAATCTCTTCATGATCTACTAGGCACCTTATCTTCTTGGAGAGGCAACAGTAGCCTTTAGACAGAGGGTCCAAGGTCACATTCTGTCTCCACCATTTATTCAAAGCCCTGTGGTCCTGAACAAGTCTCTTAAGTTTAAGCATCAGTGTCCTCATTAGAGAAAATGAAATAATAAAAATTTTGACATGAACTATTGCAAAATACTCACCATAATGCTTGACCTACAAGACTCTCAACAATCACTGATAAATTGGAAGTCAAGTGAGAGCAACTCTGAAAGATGAACAAAAGAGAAAGTCTCTTTTTTCCTCCATTCTCATGAGCTTTTTTTGTATTTATTTTTTTTCACCTAGAAACCTCTTATTTAAGGTATACATACCTCATGCATTTCATATATACAAATTTATGAACATAGTGATTCTCCCCACCCTACTGTCCCTCCTACCCATGCTCCAACGCTTCTTTGTCCTCCCTCTCCTATTCCCAGTCTTATTTTTAAAAAAGATTTATTTTTAATTACCTTTAAACTCATAAGATTAACCCTACACTAACTGAAGAGTTCAACAAATAGTATGAAGAAAAAAAACGCTGTTCCTCAACAGTTGAGAGAAGGGCTGTTCAGAATCATCACATCTCAAAGTGCCAATTTCACTTCTACAGATTACCTTTCTGGTGCTCTATTAGTTAACACAGATCAGGGAGAACATCTGGTATTTGTCTTTTCGGGACTGGCTTGATTCACTAAGTATAATGGTTTCCAGCTGCATACATTTTGTTGCAAATGACAGAATTTTAATTGCTGTGTAGTATTCCATAGTGTACATATACCATAATTTCTTTGTCCAGTCTTCAGTTGATGGACATCTGGGTTGATTTCATATCTCTAAGATATGAAGGAAGATTTCAAAGACCAAACCAGGTCAAGTGACATCCACAAGGGTAGAGGGAAAGCCCAGTGTAGGTTTATAGCACCTGGGGGTGGGGCCTAAGTCGTCTGCATAAGCAGGCTTCAGGACATGAGATTATTAAGAAGAAATTTCTGAGGTGAAGAGAGCACCTCTTGGGAGAGACAGAGGTGGGGACAACCTGAAGAGGGATCTTGGAGTCCAAGTGGGAGTAAGGAGGGAACCAGTATAGGGGCAGTGACAGCAAGAGGGGGCCACACACGAGGGGCTTGGACAAATAAGTAAACACACTGAGGTGGACGGGAACCAGGTTTCTCACTGTCAGAAAAGGAAGTTAGATAAAGAGAAAAGCTAGAATGAGCCATGTGGGATTGGCTTGGATTTGGAACATCAGTGCCTCCACTTCCTGGATTTCCTGGGTGCTACGTCTGCACTCAGAAATCCTGAACTTTCAGAATTGTACCTCTGCCACTGATCAGAAAGGAAAGAGGTGTGAAATGAAAGGTCCCTGCACCCATGCATCCTAAATACCCAAACCAGTCCTTTTCATTGAAATGGAGGCTCTACTAGGATCTGCAGCAATTTCCACCTCTCAAGCAATTGTAATAGCCTGTTAATGTGAATATTGCATGACAGTTCTTATTTGCAACAAGTTCCTATTTTTCAAATGTCTTAATGGCATGGAAAAAATATGAGAGAAAAAGGGATCTTAGGCCCCGAGTAATTTCCTAAGTAGTCTCTTACTCATCTTGCCACTTAACAAATATGACAACTGACTACAGAGTGGCTGCAGGTCAGGGTTTTGCCCCTTTTTTCCCCCAGCTACTCTGATTTTCTTTTCTTTTCTTTTCTTTTCTTTTCTTTTCTTCTTCTTTATTTAATTGACAGATAGAGTTAGACAGTGAGGGAGAGAGACAGAGAGAAAGGTCTTCCTTCCGTTGGTTTACCCCCAAAATGGCCGCTATGGCCGGCGCTGCTCTGATCCAAAGCCAGGAGCCAGGTGCTTCTTCCGGTCTGCCATGCGGGTGGAGGGCTCAAGCACTTGTGCCATTCTCTACTGCCCTCCTGGGCCACAGCAGAGAGCTGGACTGGAAGAGGAGCAACTGGGACTAGAACTCGGCGCCCTATGGGATGCAGGCGGTGCAGGCGGAGGATTAACCAAGTGAGCCACGGCGTCGGCCCCTTCCCCAACTACTCTGGCTGTTGCCTTTCTTCTAATACAAGAACACTCTGTTTTTCCTACCTTATCTCTGTGCAGAGGCATCTTATCAATGAGGTCTTTTCTGACCACTTTGCAAAAACATCCTCCATATTCTGCTTTATATTTCTAGGTGATCCTCAGCACCACCTGGAAGTTTTTCTATTAGCTCACTGATTGGTGCGTTGCCTGCCTCCTACCACCAGAAAGCATGCTCGATAGGGTAGGGACTCTGTCTTGTTCTCAGCTCTCTTGGAACATCTGCCTGGCACAAGACAGAGTCTCAACAAATATTCACTGAATAACTACCTTTTCTAAAAAGAATACACTTCTTCCTACCAGGTAACCATCTGGGAAGATCAGAAGGTTGGGACCCCTTCCAGATCCCGGGGTGAATCTCTCTGAAGAAGAGGGACCCTCTGTGCTGAGCTCCAGGGTAAAAATGCTAATGGAGAGTTTGAGGAATGTTTCTCCCTCTGATCTGTCAGTTCACCCTCTGTATCACATGGTCATTCTTAAATCTTTTGTTTGTTTGGGTTACATCGGTCACTCCTAAAACCAAGTTTTTAAGAAAAAGCACCATGTTTATAAAACTGGCTACCACCATTAACTTAAGGTACTTTGTAAATGATGAAGGGTCATAATTTTTGCTATGTGGAAAGAATGCAGCTCTTTTAATTCTGGTCCTGCAGACAACTTTAACATTCAATACACGGTAAACTAGGTTGGAAGATATAATCTATGTCTCCCAGAGGGGTATGTTATTAAAAAAATACACTGTGGCTGGCACTGTGGCACAGCACCAGCAGCCCATATGGATGCTGGTTTGAGTCCTGGCTGCTCCACTTCCAATCCAGCTCCCTGCTGATGTGCCTGGGAAAGCATCAGAAGATGGCCCAAGTGCTCAGTTCCCTGCACCCACATGAGAGGCCTGGAAAAAGCTCCAGGCTCCTGGCTTTGGCCTGGCCCGGCCACAGTTGTTGCAGCCATTTGGGGAGTGAACCAGAGGATGGAATACATCTCTCTTTGTGTCTCTACCTCTTTCTGTAACTTTGCCTTTCAAATAAAATAAATAAGTAAAGATATGCTAAAAATATAATAAAAATATATATTTGAACTTGAGAGATAATTGCAATTTTAAAATTTTAAACAGGACAAAAAATAAATTTTTGCTTTTTGTTAGTGTCACTTAAAAATTTTATCTAAGTTTGTCATGATGACAATTAAATCAGTGAATAGCACGAGCATAATTCATGAGAAAGCAGAATTTTACCTAAATTACTTAGGATGGTTCCTCCAAATTACTATTTCCAATGTATTATATTAAGTAATGAGCTTAAAATGTTGACAATCCTCAAAACATGAACACTCAATGGACTTATCTGAAACTGAACCATATTCCTCTAGCAAACAGTACCATAATTGGAATCAAAATATGTGAACCGTATTTGTAGCACTCATAAATCATATACCACTTAATATTGACTTTATTGAATTGCAATTAAGAGACTATTGACCCCCTAGATGTAGAGTGCGCTTGGTTTTAACTGTAAACAATCAACTCTAGGTCAGTTGCTTCTGCAAGTCAATGTCCAGATTTTAATGGGTAATTGAAGATTTCAAGTCACATACTCACAAGTGATTAATTGTGACTGACACAGTCCCCACTGCTAAAGTCTAGATCAATGGCAAATTTACTCATATTACAAAATTTGCTCAGGCAGCATTTTCCTTTTGTTAAGAAAACAATTCCAATCATCTTATGCCAAAGCATCCTTTCTAACTCAAAAACACCAACAGTAAATATTTAATAGCCTTTTAAATGTTTAATCCTTTACAAAGTAAACTATATTTTAAACTGCAGGACTAAATAAATAAATAAACAAACAAACTGCAGGACTGTATGACTTAAACCCATACTGTCTAACTCTAGCCTATATGATGTATTACCAGTAACACCATCTGCCTTGCAGGTTCTCAAGGAAATGACCGCTAAATAGCACACAAAAAAGGATCTCACCTTTAATATTATTAAATAGTAAAATCACAGTCACAACTGTAGCAATAAAGCATTATTGATATGTAGTATGCCTGTCTTTAAGCTACAGCAGCAATTTCTAATGAGAAATATAATATTGAATAGTTACAAAGATATACCCTCAATCTATGTTCATTAGCGATAGTGGAGGCTAAGTCTTATTTAGGTAGAAATGCATTTCATTACGGAGGATGAATGAATCAATTTATACCACAGGTGAAATTCCATGAAATAAACATACATTTATTCTAAGCAAGTAGGAGGTAACATATTACACTGTCTGGGTAGAAATACCTGAAATTTCATGCTTTTGAGTGCCTTAATTCTTTTTTTATTTACAAAAAAAGTCACATACCCAAAATGCTATTTTAAAATCAAAGAAATCTGTTCTGAATCTCATTTTACTATTTAATAGAGCAGCTGAAAAATGACTTAAAGATGTGGCCATATGGTGTGAAAATCCAGAGTCAAGGAAAGAATGAGAGACTGTAAACATGTAAAAAGCAATAAAAGGAGGCAAATCTGAGCTCAGTTAATGAAAAGCCGATGATGGTGACTGTCTTTTATTGATTACATTTGAGGACACTGACTCACTGGTGTTTTCCAAAACATGAATTCTGCATTTCAAGCATATGAGAGATTCAGCTAAGTCTCTCTCCCTCAGCCTGGAATTGTTAGCACAGAAAGACTCCATAGAATAAATTACTGAAGCTTCCAGCACAGCTCAATTAACTGAATGAAGCAGGGAGAGAAAAGCTCCAATCTGGTAGCCACAGAACAGAACCTGGCATCATTTTTGCTTTAAAGAGTCTACAAGAGGATCATGGGGCATTTGAAAGATGGCCTGAATTTAAGAGTGAAGACAACAGTGGAGGAGGCAACAAGGAGCTCACCCTGCTGATGTTGCCACAGGAAAGCAGTCAGGTGTTTGCAATCCCCACTTATTTAATGCCTGTCTTTATTAGGACTCCTGATATCTCCAACCCCTTTCCCTAGCCTCTCACGTAGCTGAGCCAAGTTCTCTGTTTCCTAGGACTTCCAAACAGTTCCTGGACCTCATAAATGTAACTAAAGTTCACACAGAAAACCTCAAGTCAGTTGATAAACAGGTAAGTCATGTGTGCCTAGAGAGCTGTACAGTTCTGACCTAACACCAGGAATCTGAATTCAGTTTTGTTTTGTTTAAAGATTGATCTATTTATTTGAAACACAGAGTTAAAGAGAGAGAGAGACAAAGAGAGGGAGAGAGACACAGAGACGGACACACACATACACACACAGAGACAGAGAGAGAGAGAGAGAGAGAGAGAGAGAGAGAGAATCTTCCATCTGGTGATACATTCCCCCAAATGGCTGCAATGGCCGGGACTGGACCAGGTTGAAGTCAGAAGCTAAGAGCTTCTTCCAGATCTCCCCCATGGGTGGCAGGGGCCCAGGTGCTTGGGCCATCATCCGTGGCTTTCCCAGACGCATTGGCAGGGAGCTGGATCAGAAGTGAAGCAGCCAGTAGTTGGACCAGTGCCCATATGTGATGCCAGTGTCACAGGCAGCCACTTAACCTGCTGCTTAATGCAGACCCCAGAATTCAGTTATCTGCACCTGAATTGATTCATTAAAGATTTTTCTGAAGCCAAGCATTGGAATTACCAAGTTGAATAAAAGTCTATTCTCAAAGAGCTCTCAGTCTCTTGGAGAAAACACCCTTGGAAACAAGACGTAAAACAAAGCCATTGACTACCCCAGCCAAGGCGTAGCGAGGGCTTCCATGTTGGGGGGGTCATAATTTACCTGTGTCCTCTCAGCGATTCTAGACTTAACTTCCTAAGGAATAACTGAGACATTTCCTTCCCTTGCTTGGGAGCAGAGCGTGAGCCTTCCCTCTCATCCATCCCTCCCTCTTAACTCCAGTGTGTAGGTGGCAGAGGTAAAGCTTTGGAGGCTGGGCCCAGGTTGACTTTCAGAACAAGGAACTTGAACTCTCTCCCTCTTGGTTCTCCCAAACCACTTGGTGACAAGACAATAATAAAAGAGAAATGATGCTAACAATCTTCGGGTTTGCTTACGCACTAACAACCATACATGCTCCCACAGTCAAATAAGTCAGTAGCTGTGGAAGTTAGGAAACCACAACTGAAATGCTGAAAGTCCCACATGGTACCAATGGTGTTTTCATACAAAGAGATGACATCCTCATCAGTAGCAAGTGCTGAAAACACAAGGGGTGGCTTAGAGATAGGAGGGGCTGGGCTTGTGAGGGAAGCCTGCAGAAAGGCAGGAGATCTTTGCCACAGCTGAGAGGAAATCCTGACACACCAACCTCCAGAGTCACTGGGTCGCCTTTCAGCCCCACGTTCCCTCCTGCCTGGGGAATCTGGCCTCATTCCAATGGCAGTGCCCTCATGCGCTACCCTGAAAATAAAACAAAGGACATCATTCATCATATTTTTCAACAACTGGTTTCTTTTCTTAGTTTGAGAGGAAAACTTGGCACTCATTAAGCTTTTCTTATTTTTATGTATTTTCTTCTTAGTGTCAAAATAAACTGGAAAAGAAAAAAATTAGCCCAATGGTAAGGAAAGGAAAATAAACAGAACACTTCAGAGCGCCGTCGGCCACACACTGCCATCGGACTGCCACCAAACCATGGACTGCATCACCCTCAAGTCTGCCCAGCCCAAGAAGTGACTGCCTTCTGCTTCTGTAAGATGTGGCTACTTAGGGAATTCAAATAGGCTCCCAGTGTTAACTATGCTGAATATTTACTTTAATCAAAGTGACATTTCCCAGATGGTGTCATCCAGAAACCCTCCCTGAAATGAGGAGTATATGAGAATTCGGTTGTACATTCCAGGGAAAATTGAATACAGGTGTTCCTCCATTTTAAGATGACTCAGTTTATGAAAATACAAAACAGTGAAATCGATGCATTTAAGGCATGAATGCCCCTCTCCCCATGGGTATCTGGTACCTGGAATAGGCACCTGGCAATCCTCAGGGAGGTGCTAATGTATAAATGATAACATCTCTGCCTTATCAACAAAACAAACCGAATGCCCCTGGGTTAATGAGGAGCCTGAATGTTTTGTAATACCCTCTGTGTAGCAGAAGGCAAGGCAAGGCAAGGTAGAAAGGGCTGCAAGAAAGAAGCTGCTCTAAGGTGCCTCTGAAAATGAGTAGATCTACAGGAATTAGTTCACTGAATATACACTCCGAGTCCCAGTACAGTAAATAAAATAGGCAGCTTCCCCTATAGAGGCTAAAGCGTATCGATGGCGTTCACTCCAGCGATTAAGTAATCGTGATATGAGCTGTGAAAGAAACGGGAAGCATGATGGAGCAAATGACCTCCCTGGTCTGAAAAGACTTTTCTGAGGTGATGACATCCTGCTGCTCTAGGAATCAGAGAGCAATGGGTAGAAGCAGACTTCAGAAAGGAAAGAGGGAGACAGAACCCTGGTCCTGCGTCCTGGGAGATGAACGAGCTCAAGGAAGTTACTGACCTCTCTGAGCCTGCACTTGTGGAGTGGGAGGAACTGGAGTCTCAGAGGGATGTCATGTGAAGATCAGAGCAGACAGTGGGGGCGGGCATTTGGTCGAGCAGCCAAGATGTCAGTCAGGGCATGCAAGCCCCACATTGGAGTACCTGGGCTCAAGTCCTGGTTCCACTCCTGATCCAACTTCCTGCCAGTGTAGACCCTGGAAGGAAGCAGATGAAGGCTCAAGTAGTTGGGTCCCTGCCACCCAGATTGAGTTCCTGGCTCCTGGCTTCAACCTGGCTGAGCTCTGACCATTGCAGGCATTTGGGCAGTGCACCAGAGGGAAGCACTCTGTCTGTCTCCCTCTCTCTCTCTCTGCATCTCAGATAAATAAACATGCATGAATAAAGGGTTTTTTTTTTTAAAGATAATGTATGTGTTAAGAGAAGATATGCAACAACGCTCAGCTTGTGTTCAGCACAGAGGGGCAGACCCACATCCTGTGAAGCCTGAGCCTTATGCAATTTTGAGCACCATTTTTACAGAGAAAGAATCCTGCAATAGGTTTATAAGTGAACTCAGAATGAATAAGTAAATCACGGCAAATTACACACTTTTTAAAATTGAGAAATATAATCATACAATCATTAATGTAAATCCTAAAAAGTAACAGATATTTTGTTAATTATCTATATAAGACTTTTCTATATGTTTTCCACATTTTCGTGGCTACATATTCTTTGAGCACCTGTTAAAATGGCAGTGATTTGTCATTTTATACAAAGGGAAGATACAACTAACTTGTTCTTTTTTTTTTTTTCTAGAATCATTGATAGAAATCTGTTCTTAATTATTAATATTCAAGCCACAACTTTTCCAACATGAGAATTCTCTGGGAGATATATTTCTACATGTTTTTATCAGAGGTTTGCTCCCCTTAACACAGGAATTCTGATCAACCTGATTTAATTTGGTTAACATGGAAAAAGAAAGAACGTGGTGCATTTGTGATTGTATATACGTTAACATGTCTATTCCTACACCACAGAGCTTGTTTTAGATGGACATTAAGAACTACATCCTTTGCTTACAATATTATGCTTCTGATAACTAGAAAGATTTTCCAGGCTCAATACCTTTTGCACCTTGTTTCTTTCACTTTCTGCACACTTGTGGTGCTGGGTCCATCTGTGATAACCTTCTTGCCATCTTTTGCGTGTCACAGCCCTGGATGAGCCATAGCAAAGGATGGGAAGAGTATTCCTGGAAGTCATTCCCACTCTGGATGAACCAGCAATAATCACTCATGGAAATGACTATGAACCACAGAAATACATTCTCATTAAATTCTGCTTATCCCCAACTCAACTTCCCCTTTCTTTGGGTTCAAAATGCTCACAGCCATTCTTAGAACCAGCTACATAATTTACAGGGCAAGTGCAAAGTGAAAATGTGGGTCCCCTTCTCACAATCTTTATAGAATTTCATGACAGCAACAACAGAGCACTGAACCCTGTGCTATTGCAAAGGTTGCAAGCGCATGAAGCTTACCCTGGCTACTCCAACATCACCTGTCACTGACACAAAGCATAATGAAGAAGTGGAGGTAGGAAGAGATAGCAGTTTCATCAAACTGAACCTATACTATCCTACTTTTGTAAATCTTACATCATACAACAATGTGAGCCTATTACTGGGGCCTGAGAACATATTAGCCATGCCTTACCAGGGCTACATGCAAGCGAGGGGACTTCCAGCTGAAGTGTCATTAACATAATGATAAATCTGTTCCTGCTGAAGGATAACAGGTGATGAATAAATACCTGTGATGAAGTTTTATCTTCAGAGAGCTTACAGTCTAGCCAGCAAAACAAATAAGATAAGAACAACAAAACCCTGACTCAACTCAAAGGGCCAAGTCTAGGAACTATGACTGCATAGGACGTAGAGATGTGAATTCGGCCAAATGGCTCACCACTGTTAGCCAGCCAGGAGTTCTACGGTATTGGCTGTGCAGTCCAAATCCAACCTGGACCTAGTTGTGGTGTTGGCCCCATCTGGTGGTAATTTTCCTCCCTAACCACTGATGGGGACCATTCTGGGTCCTATGGCTAACTTGGTTCTTTTAGGATATTGGAATTGATTGCAGAAATCTCCCAATTGCTTGGAGCAAGTCTGTGGTTCAATTTAAGAGAAATTCAGCTGGGAAAAATCCAGAGATGGGGGATTCATCTTCCACTTTCAAGTTTCATGTGATGGAGTTATTCCCAGCAGCACAGAAGTCACGGTTACTGCAGAGGAGGCATTGACAGTCCAGGGAAACTAGAAGCTCACAGGTCTTGCAGATACAGGAAGGAATAAATAGACAAAATCAGCATATGATAATTGTACAAAAGACAGATCTGGGAGAAAAGTTAAATGAAAAGAGTACAGAAGTACTGGAGAGAGGTCTGAAGTCTGGAAGAAATCTCAGGAACCTGAGGTGGCACTCCTATAATTCCGCCATCGAAGGACACATCCATCAGCTGGACATATAACGTCTAACTGGATTTCAACAAACTAAAGATAAAAGCAGATCAGACCTAGGAGGAGAGACCTGCGGTCCTGAGGATGTGGGTCCAAGAGCATTGTTTATGTTTGGGGTAATGGAATTAACCTATAGGATATAGGATATAAGATATTGGTTGATCCAATAGGGCAAGAAAACTTGGCGATTTTCATGGCTTTGCATGAAAAAAAAAAAAAAAACTCTCTACTCCAGAGAGTTGTTGTGAAAATGATATAGTAGTACCTGACACTTGGTTGGTACTCAATAAAAGAGAACTACAAATAATGAAGCCAAGAGGGTTCACTCCAGACGTTTTCTTCCTGTATTTCACTATTTTTATCTTCTTATTATACTTGGGAAATACTGGAGTGGACACTATGAAGGAAGATAAACTACTAAACATAGTTTTGGGATAAATAGAGAGTAACATTTTTCAAATACCAAATAATCCTTCACAATTACTAGAAATTACATTCTGTAGTTTTGTAATAATAGGTAGACTGCCTAAAAATCAAGAATTATATTTTCTTCTTTTAAAAAATTTTGAAGACTTTTTTATTTATTTGAAAGACAGAGATACATACACAGAGAGAGGGAGAGACAAAGAGAAAGAGATATCTTCCACTCACTGGTTCACTCCCCAAGTGGCCACAATGGGCCAGGACTGGACCAGGCTGAAGCCCGGAGCCTGGAACTCCAACGGGGTCTCCCACATGTGTGCAGGGGCCAAAGCACCTGGGCCATCTTCTGCTGAATTCCCAGGCCATTAGCAGGAAGCTGGAATGGATGTGGAGCAGCTGAGTCCCGAGCTGGCACAAATATGGGATGCTGGCATGGTAGGTGGTGACTTAACACATTGGGCCGCAATGCTGGGAAAGCTGTTTAGTATTAATGGAGATTCAGGTACTTGAGAAGTTAGGGGAAAGTGGCTCACTGTAGATGGGTCTCCTAAGAAAAAGTTGATAGAATAGTACCCAGAAGGCTTGGGCAATGTGTGTAGATGGCAGTCTCCCAACAGCTGAAAAACACCAGTTACCTGGCAGGCAAAAAGGGCTACAAAAGGAAGACAAGTAACTATTTTAAGACTGAAAAGTCTTTAACTTCTTAAATTATTTAATCACATTAGTCCACATTTCAAGTGGTGAAACAGCTACTACAGGAAAGCACTCACCGGAAAACTCTATACAATTGCCCGCCATGAGGTTCCCAGCCTTACCTCAAGGCAACACTCAGACCCCCTCCCCAGCTGCTGAAAGAACAGCTGAGGGTTAGGAGACAGCTAGGCAAGATGATACAGTGCTGATGAGCAGAAAGGACAGGCCCCACCTGCGGGCGATTTGCCTATTAGGGACTGTGTTCAGGTGGCGTGCTCACTGCTTCTCCATTCCTTCTATTTGTTCTGCTCACTGGTTTGTTTCAGCTGAAAGGATAAAGCCCAGATCCAGTAAGGAAAACAGAAACTACCCTAAGTGTTTCAAAAAAGATCACAAAAATTTGTCAATAGTTGCTGGCACACATGGGATCACAGAGGCCTGACTGCAGGAAGTGCTACCCGCTAAGGTGTAGGCTGGGTCTCTGGAGCAGGGAAGATGGAAGAGGGGCCTTGCAGACCTGCAGCTCAGATGCCAGAGCGAGTGGTACTTGCCTGGCCGGAGTGGGGGCTTCTGAGGAACATGTTGGGGCTGATTCTGAAAGTGTCCAAAAAAAAAAAAAAAAAAAAAAAAGCTGCAGGCTGGAACCAAGAGCCATTGCTAAGGTGGTTGCTGAACACGGGAGGAAAACAGGAAGGGGCAAGTCCCTCGGGCTCTGCACCTGCATGTTGGCAGAGCCTGACAGGGGACTGGCCAGCAGAGCAGGCATGTGCTAGTGGGGTCCCAGCATCAGGAGGCAGAGAATGGAAGGCTGGGGGGGGTGGGGGTGGGGTAAGAGACAACAGGTGGACAATGCACACACTGAAAGTGTAGAAAGAGAAAAATATGTCCCATGCTTAGGTCTGAACCTCACTTCCCTGCTCACTAGAAACTCACTTGTCTCAAAATACTGGGAGTATTTCAGACTTAAGGAATTGTAGGTGCTCTGGTGAAGAGAAAGAGCATCCGATTGAGCTTACTGGGTCCGTTTCTTTGTCTCCGAGAGCTGTGAAGTGGTGGTACCCACTTTTTTTTTTTGGACAGGCAGAGTTAGACAGTGAGACAGAGGAGAGTCAGAGAGAAAGGTCTTCCTTCCATTGGTTCACCCCCAAAATGGCCGCTAAGGCTGGTGCGCTGTGCCTATCCAAAGCCAGGAGCCAGGTGCTTCCTTCTGGTCTCACATGTGAATGCAGGGCCCAAGCACTTGGGCCATCCTCCACTGCACTCCCAAGCCACAGCAGAGATCTGGCCTGGAAGAGGAGCAACCGGGACAGAATCCGGCGCTCCGACTGGGACTAGAACCCAGGGTGCCAGCGCCACAGGTGGAGGATTAGCCTAGTGAGCCGCGGCGCTGGCCAGCACCCACTTCTTGCTTTGCTTTAGTGGACACCACATGGGACAAAGATGTGGCAGAGAATCCAAAGGCAGCCCAGATTCCACCGGAGCCATGCTCACCAAGATATTTTCTTCCCACCCTAGAGAAGCATTCTAGGAGACTCTGTGGTATCTGAATTGTCCTACCTATGAAAAATGGACTGCTTGGGAGCCATGTGCAGGCTTGCTTAAAACAATAAGCTTTTCTAACCCCCGAGCACAACATGCTCCGGGAGCATGGTCTGGATGCTTATCAAACAAGTTCCCGGGCCTTGCTCTGAAGTTTCTGAGCAAGTACAAACAACAGAGTCAAATAAATGCCTTTAAAAGCAAGACAGTGGAGCACGTACCCTGTCAGGGAGATCCTCGTGCTCCCACAGAGTAAACAGTAACATGAGAATATTTATACGAAACAAAACTGTATATCAAGCCTGCTTTGGCTCAGCCAGAGGGAATGATAAATTCCTTGCAGATCTCTCATAGAGTGGTCCTTTGTTGACCACGACGCCACTTCCAAGACGGTACAAACCAATTACAGAGCAAGGCTTTTCATTATGTCAAGGAATGAAAATATTACCCCCCATTTTGCCTTATTGCAGTTATATTTTACTTACTACCCCCACTCCAATGTTGAAATTGCTTTAATTGGTGAGCCAATCCCAAATCTAGGCTGGAAACAACAGCTCCCATACCACCACCACCACCACCACCATACACACACACACACACATACACACACATAAAACACACAAAATCACCCTGTTAGCCTGGCCTGTTGCTTTCTTTATCTTTTAAGACACTAAAAATGAATGTTGGGTAGGACAAAAGCTCTAAAGAGTTGGGAGAAAGTAAATTCTCCACGTCCACATTGATTTTGGCCTATCTGCAACTGACACAAGTCACAAGCAAAGTCAACTGGTCAGGGCTGGAGGTTAATGAGCTATGAAGTCACATTCCATACAATGTACACTTTCAGGTAGATGGAAAAATACTGAAGAAACACTTGTCAGTCTGCTTCTAAGAGGCCAATCTAAGTAAAGGTTAACCTAAGTCAGGATATTTGTGAATTTATTTTGTCATTAACTCTCAACCCAATAGGATACGCAGTTCTGAGCGATCACAGAGCCACGCCAGCCTCTTCTGGAGCCCACACGTGGAAAGGGTGGATGATACCATGTCCATCCTCCAGGAAACCATCAGCAATTCGAACTGGTCAAGTTCCTGAGGGGCAAGGAAGAAAGGAAGAGAGAAAGACAATCCAAAGAAAGGGGGGACAAGAATATGAATGAGAGGTAAAATATGTGATTGGGCAAGTTTTGAAAATTATCTGTTTGGGGGCCAGCACTGCGGCACAGCCAGTGAAGCCGCTGCCTGGAGTGCCGCATCCCATGTGGGCGCCGGTTCATATCCCAGCTGCTCCTCTTCTGATCCAGCTCTCTGCTACGGCTTGGGAAAGCAGTAGAAGATGGCTCAAGTCCCTGGGCCCCTGCACCCACGTGGGAAACCTGGAAGAAGCTTGTGGCTCCTGGCTTCGGATCGGTGCAGCTCCTGCTGTTGTGGCCAATTGTGGAGTGAACCAGCGGATGGAAGACCTCTCTCTCTCTCTGCCTCTCCTTCTCTCTGTGTGTAACTCTCTGACTTTCAAGTAAATAAATTTTTTTTTAATTAAAAAAACCCTACATGAAAGATCTACGCGAATGAGATCCCAGTGAAAAGAACAGGTCATCAAAGAAGGAGGTACCTTTCTCTGAACGGAGGAGAGAACTTCCACTTTGACTACGACCTTGTCTAAATATGATCAGAGTTGGCGAACTCAAAAGGCTTCCATAGCCTTGGCAACTCATGACAAGAGCCTAGGGTGATTACTGACGCCATAAACAAGAGTGTCAATTTGTTAAGTCAACAACAGGAGTCACTGTGCACTTACTCCTCATGTAGGATCTCTGTCCTTAATGTGCTGTACATTGTGATTTAATGCTATAACTAGTACTCAAACAGTATTGTTCACTTTGTGTTTCTATGTGGGTGCAAACTGTTGAAATCTTTACTTAATATATGCTAAACTGATCTGTATATAAAGAGAACTGAAAATGAATCTTGATGTGAATGGAAGGGGGGAGGGAGAGGGAAAGGGGAGGGTTGCGGGTGGGAGGGAAGTTATTGAGGGGGAGCCATTGTAACCCATAAATAAAAAAAAAATGTCTACAAAAAAATTATCTGTTTGTAATAAAAATAGTAAATTATTATTTTTAAATAGACCACTCGGTCAAAGATCTTATTATTAAGATCTTATTATAACGATCTTATTGACTCTATTTTAAAACATTCGCTTAATCTCATACGCAGCACCAGTGTCCATTTTAAAAGATTCAAAGGGGAAAAATCTGTATAGTGTTCATTAATAGTTATTAACAATTTGGAATATTTTATTCAGAATGTATGGACTTGGATGTTGATCTTTTGTTTTTGTTTTCCTAACTTTTGTGGAACAAATATATACCTTTTTTAATGGTGCTAAAATAAACATAAAATTGTATGAGCTGGTTTTAAGTTTAGAACTCATTGGCATTAAGTACATTCATGTTGCATGTAACAGGTACAATGCTTCAGTTTTAGAAAAGTTCTGGAAGTGGGTAGCAGTGAAATCCAGACAGTTTTTTTCATAATATACATTTCCAGGGACTTTTTGAAGATCTACCTATTTATGCATGGATTTTAAACTTCTTTTTTCTACACAAAGTTAACTTATCATTTAACATTTAACACCAGTTTTCATGAACTTTTTTTTTTTTTTTTGACAGGCAGAGTGGACAGTGAGAGAGAGAGACAGAGAGAAAGGTCTTCCTTTGCCGTTGGTTCACCCTCCAATGGCCGCCGCAGCCGGCGCGCTGCGGCAGGCGCACCGCGCCGATCCAAAGGCAGGAGCCAGGTACTTCTCCTGGTCTCCCATGGAGTGCAGGGCCCAAGCACTTGGGCCATCCTCCAATGCACTCCCGGGCCACAGCAGAGAGCTGACCTGGAAGAGTGGCAACCGGGACAGAATCCGGTGCCCCAACCGGGACTAGAACCCGGTGTGCTGGCACCGCAAGGCGGAGGATTAGCCTATTGAGCCGCGGCGCCAGCCCATGAACTTCTTGAAGTGCCTTCATAGTTTTTTGGTTTTAAATAGGCCATTCTCAAAGCCAGGAGTCTGGAATGCAGTGACAGGAACATGGAGTGGTTAATTCAGATAACTGACAAATGAATCAACCTCCACATCCCAAAGTGAATCAGTGGCATCAACTGTTTTAGCCCCCACTCATCTGTTTAGTGCTGAAGCCCAGATCTAAAGTGTAGCTTTAGAACAGATCTTGGAAAACTATTTTTTTAAAGATTTATTTTATTTATTTGAAAGGGTTACAGAGAGGCAGAGAGAGGGAGAGAGAGAGGTCTTCCACCCGACAGTTCACTCCTCAGATGGCCACAATGGCTGGAACTGCGCCAATCGGAAGCCAGGAGCCAGGAGCTCTTTCTGGGTCTCCCATGAAGGTGCAGGGGCCCAAGGACCCGGGCCATCTTCTACTGCTATCCCAGGCCATAGCAGAGAGCTGGATAGGAAGAGAAGCAGCTAGGACTAGAATTGGTGTCCATATGGGATGCCTGTGCTTCAGGCCAGGGCTTTAACCCACTGTGCCACAGCGCTGGCCTCATGGAACGCTATTAATAATAGGTTTTATTTTTCCATGATAGATTACAAACATTTATTTCCCCAGAATAGAGCCCTCAGTCAGGGTGGGAACTATTTTCCAAATTTTACAGGTAATGCACTTAAAGTTAGATGGAAGATTAGAGCAAGAACCAGAATTCAAGCCCTCCAATCCTTTGTCTAGTATTCCTTTGACTAGGCCACGTGGCCTCTGACAGACCAATGGAAGTGGGCACTGCTGCCCCTCAGAGACCGAGAAACTGACCATTTGAATCTAACTGGATAGCATTTTCTCTTTATGAGTAAGTTAAATTCCTTAAGTCTGAAAACCATACCTAGTCCATCATTTCTCCCCAAATTTGCTATTAACTACACTGAAAAAAAGGAAGAAAGGAAGGAATGAAAGGAGGGAGGTAAGGAGGAAGGGAGGGAAGAAGGGAGGAAGAGAAGGATGAAGGGAAGGAGGAAGGGAGGAAGGAAGGAAGAAATTAAGGAACGGAGGTAGGAAAGAGAGAGAGAAACACACAGAACAACAATTCTGGAAAAAATAAATGCAGTCAGATTCAAGAGAAAAATATAAGTTTAAAAAAATCACAGAAGTTATCAGATTCTACAAGAAGACTGAACTCAACATATTTTTAATTTTTAATTCCTTAAAATAACTTCATATTGTGTGCTCTAATTATTAGAGATCATAATCTTTCTTGCTAAACAATATTTGTGGAAAAAAGGAATTTCTCTGTGTTTTATGGATATACAGTGTCTTGTTTTATATTAAAGGAATATAAATACTAAAGATTTATGTAAAGTTGCCAAAATCAACAAGTAGTTTCTTTTAGTTCACAGAAAGCTACACAATGTTGATTTCTTTCAAATAGAATTTCTTCCACTGATTTTTGTTTGTGAACAAGCAATAGATTCTCTAAACCTTAGACTTTCCATTTAAATTTCAAAGAGCACTTCTTTGAAAACATGCTCAATACTATTATGCTATCTCCCTTTGAAAAATTAGACAAAAACAACTTACGGAGTTATCTCTGTAATGAACAATAAGTCATCTGAAAAGTGGCATGCTGGGGCCAGTGCTGTGGCACAGTAGGTAAAGCTATGGCCAGCAGTGCAGGCATCCCATATGGACACTGCTTCATGTACCAGCCATTCCACTTCTGATACCCTGCTAATGCACCTGGGAAAGCAGCGGAAGATGGCCAAAGTCCCTGGGTCCCTGTACCCACATGGGAGATCTGGAAGAAACTCCTGGCTCCTTGCTTCAGCCTGGCACAGCCATTGAGGTCATCTGGGGAGTAAACCAGCAGATGGAAGATTCTCTTTCTCTCTCTCTTTTTCTTTCTCTCCCCCGCTCCCCCGTCTCTCTTTCTCTCTCTGTAACTCTACCTTTTGGATAAATAAATTTTTAAAATATTGGCATGCAAAAGACACAGTCAAATGCTTTGAGATTTAACTGATAATTTTTCCCACTTTTTAATACTTAGTACTTGATCTTTTTAAATTGCACAATTAAAAAGAATGATTACTCAAAAAATGGGAGTTGAATATAGAATTCGGGAATAAGGAGTTTAACAAAAACAAATGAAGTTCATTTTTTAGCTTGGTTCACAATAATTAAAGTGGTTAAGCAACTCTGGTGGTTTTATCCAGTTGATTCATGAAGGCTTTGGATGCCCTCAAGCTACTAACTCCTGATATAGAGCAGGTTCTTGCAAGGTTTCAATGATGACTAGAAACATTATAGGACAATTATGGACATCTATAAACACTTGCTGATGGTGAGCAAACAATGCTTCCAACTTTCCAATGCACAGCTGTGACCAAGCTCTTTGGATCTTCCCTGCTTCTTCTTTTCATTAAAAGAAAGTTCTGCAATGACTAACATGTTTCCTTAAAATTTCAGAGACGCCTAAGACTGGATCACATGCAAACACCTTTCTGAAGTTTCCAGAATTCCCCAGTGCTTTCCCTGATAGCATGCTCACCACCGCGCTTGCACCCCTGAGGTGTGGATCCAGCTAGAGCTCTCCTTATAGTATCCATTCCCCAACAACTCATCAATTTTTTAACATTGGCTTCCATGCAACTAGGAGACACTTA
Source organism: Oryctolagus cuniculus (assembly GCF_051225735.1). NCBI lineage: Eukaryota > Metazoa > Chordata > Mammalia > Lagomorpha > Leporidae > Oryctolagus > Oryctolagus cuniculus. Next base: position 40,320,047 of record NC_142869.1, on the reverse strand, counting down.
AGAGAAATGGTCCCCAAAGACACTGCAAGCTACATATTCAGAGCCTTCTGTAGCTTCTTGGTCTTCAAAACTCTCTACGTTGTAAGCTATCCCAATTTTGCCTTCATGGGGAAAAACCATTGCTGGACACCCCTTAATCCACTTGCATTTTAGTCCTGAATGGTCCAAGTGACCACTTTTCTCACAGACAAGTCTGAGAATATATGCTAATGCTGCAGTTCATTACATACAGGATAGCACCAGCACTTAAATTGCCACGAAAGCATGCTAAGTACAGAAACAAAATCTCGTTTTGAAGACCCTGCTCTTTAGCCAGTTTTAATCAAGTCTTTCCTTCACGTGTTTTTTTTTAATAACACAAATATTCCTTACAACTTCAGAATTTTCTAAAGTTCATTTTTAATAACAAAAAGTTCATTTTTTTAATAACAAAGATACTGAGCTAAATGTAGATAACTTGGGCCGGTGATGTGGCATAGCAGGTAAAGCCACTGTCTGCAGTGCCAGCATCACACATAGGCACCAGTTCAAGTCCTGGCTGCTCCACTTCCAATCCAGCTCTCTGCTATGGCCTGAGAAAGCAGTGGAAGATGGCCCAAGTCCCCTGGCACCTGAGTGGGAAACTCAGAAAAAGCTCTTGGCTCGTGGCTTCGGATCGGTGCAGCTCCAGCCCTTGCGGCCAATTGGGGAGTGAACCAGTGGGTGGAAGACCTCTCTCTCTCTCTCTCTCTCTCTCTCTCTACCTTTGACTTTCTAATACATAAATAAAGCTTTTTAAAAAGTAAATGTACATAACTTATCTACTTTGAAAGTATATGAAGGATTTTTTTTTTTTGTTCTCTAGAATTAAGAAGAGCACAGACTTTCCAAAGTACAAAGGGTCTTCAAAAGTTCATGGGAAATATGTATTATGAAAAAACAGTGCATGAATTTAAACATTTTTACACCAGAATAAACTTATACTTTTTTTTTTTGACAGGCAGAGTGCACAGTGAGGGAGAGAGACAGAGACAAAGGTCTTCCTTTGCCGTTGGTTCACCCTCCAATGGCCGCTGCGGCTGGCGCACCACGCTGATCTGATGGCAGGAGCCAGGTACTTACCCTGGTCTCCCATGGGGTGCAGGGGCCCAAGTACTTGGGCCATCCTCCACTGCACTCCCGGGCCACAGCAGAGAGCTGGCCTGGAAGAGGGGCAACCAGGACAGAATCCGGTGCCCCGACTGGGCCTAGAACCCAGTGTGCCGGCGCCGCAAGGCGGAGGATTAGCCTAGTGAGCCGCGGCACCGGCCTCCACCAGCTTTTAATTCCATTTTCCATCAGCTTTTGAAAGTACTCTGTGCTAACAAAGGCAGGAAAACACACTTTTGGGGTGGGCGTTATGGTACTGCAATTTAAGCTGCCACTGGAATTGCCTGCATCCCATACTGAAGTTCCTAAGATAAAGTCCTACCTCTGCTTCTGATACAGCTTCTGCCTTGGGGGCTGATGATGGATGGCTCAAGTACCTGGGTCCCTGCCACCCACATGGGAGACACAGATGGAATTCCCGGCTCCTGGTTTTAGCCTGGTCCAGCCCCAACTATTGCAAGTATCTAGGTAGTGAACCAGCAGATGAAAGATACCTCTCTCTTTCTCTCTCTCTCTTCCCACCTCTCAAAAAAAAAAAAAAAAAGCAAACATCTTTTAAAAAGAATTCAGTATCAGCAACAGCAGCAGGCCTTGGACTTTCATTCATTTTATCTCTAATGCCACAGCTACAGGAATTGGAATTCAGTGCCAGGCCCAAGGGTACAAGAGACAGGAATGCCGGTGCCACGGCTCACTAGGCTAATCCTCCGCCTGCGGTGCCGGCACCCCAGGTTCTAGTCCGGTTGGGGCACCGGATTCTGTCCCAGTTGCTCCTCTTCCAGTCCAGCTCTCTGCTGTGGCCCGGGAGTGCAGTGGAGGATGGCCCAAGTGCTTGGGCCCTGCACCCGCATGGGAGACCAGGAGAAGCACCTGGCTCCTGGCTTTCGGATTGGCGCAGCCCGCCGGCCGTTACACAACAGCCGTAGCAGCCACTTGGGGGGTGAACCAACAGAAGGAAGACCTTTCTCCCTGTCTCTCTCTCTCTCTCTCTCTCTCTCTCTCTCTCTCTCTCCCACTGTCTAACTCTGCCTGTCAAAAAATAAAAATAAAAAATAAAAAAGAGACAGGAATAAATCAACCTCCGTACCCACCTTCTTCTCCCCAGACACCTGAGATGGATGAATTAGGTGGACATCAGATGAAACTTATCAATTTCAGCTAGGAAAAGAGGTCAAAGAGTAACAAGTGGCCTTGGAATTACCAAGAGGAAAGAGACTTGTGTCTCAGGATTTGGAGCCCAATACAACTCATCAATCTTACCCCCTCTTTCTGCACAACCTGTTGGAGACAACTCTTTCTTCCATCCCCAGCATCCCAAGAGACCAGGACTGCCATTGCCAACCACAGCCCTGTTACTCTAGAGTTCAGGGGCAAATGTCCCGCTTTTCCCTGCCTTGGGGATGGTGTAGCTCACATTACATAAATAGCTGTGCTCTAATTATAGTTTACATTATAAGATGGACAACTTGGTTAAATTAGCATTGGTATAAAGAGCTTAGGTTTGCAGTTTCCTCATTTTAGGGGAACCTTACGTTTTAAAAAGCAGAGTTGACAGGAATTCAAGGGGGATACAAGGCTGAGCTCATCTTCCGTGTGTGACAGCTCCTTAGCTGTTATTGCACCGTGTGTGTCCTTGCTTTTTCTCGCTGCTTTCACACGTATTGCTTGTGGTGTCAGTGTTCATCAGAGGAGTGCTTGCTGGGTTCACACTCCCCAAGACTGTGGTGGCTTGGGGGCTTTGTGGCCTAGCCTGGCTACTCTCAGACTAATAGATGCTTTACAGAAAATCAGCACACGGAAACCACATTTCATCTTTTTCCCACACATGTACGTAATGAAACATTTCAGCTCCTGAGGCTGGGCCTCTTCCTACTGGGAATTCTGCAGGAATGAATCAGATTACAGTATTTCCCCATAATGCTGATTTCAGAAAAATTGAATTTCCTAACAGTCAATACATCTCTTTCTCTATCTCTCTCTCTTTCTCATAATCCCATACACTAATCACTTTCTCTAAATATCTTTGAGGATTACATCAGCTTTAACATTTCACAGAGGACAACTGGAATCTTTTGTTAATGCTAATGTTGCTGTCCATTAATGGAGAACATCCATACATGAGGTTTCTCTCCTTTACCCTTCAACAGGCAATGCTACACCTAGTCCAGTTTCCTAAAATACGATACACATATGCCATTCTGACTCAAGAAGTGGCCACATCTTTGGCGATGCTCCAACAAATAGTTGGATCACGCTCAGGTACACTGGAAAGCACACTGTATACACACCAGGGTCACAGTCACACAAGTTTTCAAAATTCCTATTGGGCCCACAGTGCTTCATTGCTGTGCTTTGTCATGTCATCCCTTTGGGATGACCAACCGAGACACACGAATTCATTTGGTATTTACCAGCTTGAGGGAGGGAGTCACTTTCAAACAAGTGTCTTCCATATGGATCCAGGGCTTTCAGCCCACACTACCGTGGCATGAACCATCGCATCCCTGTGACCATGGGGCGTTTTCTAAGACCTCTACCAAGAAAATTTTAAGACATCTTGTACCATCATGGGCCCAAGAGCTGTCTCCTTTCAGAAGACTTTCCAAAGCTGATCATCCTTGGTAATAAATGGACTTGCTGCCTGAGATGAATTATTAAAGACGGAACAACTTTAGATGCTAAGGCCTAAGGGCCAGAATTCCATGAAGAGCACAATATGTACACAGTGTCCCAACACCGATGGACTTGATGAAAATGAAACCCTATTTTCAAATTCCTTCAAGGACACTTCAAAGTCACCTAACTCTTAGAAAAATAAAGTTAAGTGTCAGAAAGTACTTCAATAGCCTCTCCAAAATAACATAAATGGCAATCACGTAACAGAATCAATTTTCACATCCACCCTTGTGATGTGTAAATTAAATAATTCTTCTATCAAACTTTACGTACATAATAGTTTGGTGTTTTTTTTTTTTTTTTTTGACAGGCAGAGTGGACAGTGAGAGAGAGACAGAGAGAAAGATCTTCCTTTTTGCTGTTGGTTCACCCTCCAATGGCCGCTGCAGCCGGCGCTCTGTGGCCGGCACACCATGCCTATCCAAAGGCAGGAGCCAGGTGCTTCTCCTGGTCTCCCATGGGGTGCAGGGCCCAAGCACTTGGGCCATCCTCCACTGCACTCCCTGGCCACAGCAGAGAGCTGGCCTGGAAGAGGGGCAACCAGGACAGAATCAGGTGCCCCGACCGGGACTAGAACCCAGTATGCCGGCGCCGCAAGGCAGAGATTTAGCCTATTGAGCCGCGGCGCCAGCCTGTACGTAATAGTTTTATTTTGCTTTACTACCGTATCTTACTTACATAGTGACAAAATAGAGACTTAATAGATCTGAGATGTTTCTGACCGAATCAGGGTAGTGGTTTGCCCTCTGAGAGGTTATGGGGCCATGACCCATTTCTCTCTTGGAAAAAAAAAAAAAATAAATAAAAGAAAAGAAGGAAGAAAAGAAATTCTCTCCTTCTGCCCAAATTCATGCTTTTCCAATTTCCTCCCATTTAATCCTTCCAAGTCAAAACCAATATGGTGATCCAATTATACTGAATCACATTCTGTGTTTAAATCCAGCAGTCCCATTGACCTTATTTAAATGCTGAATTTGATTTTTTATGTTAATTTAAACCTACTAAGAAGGTATTTTAAATGAGAGAGATAATTAATCCCAGAAAATCATATTTCTAGTTAAATGTCATATAATTAAAGTAATTCCATTTTTTTTGCTCTAAAATTAGAAACCTGATGTGAAAGTTTGTTTCTCAGTTTGCGGTTTCGCTCTGCTCCTGCCTCCCGCAGATTGGCACTCGGCTGCTCTGGTGGCAGCACGAATCCCCTCACTGCAAGGCTGGAATTCCAATTTTATTCCAACGCAACTGTCACAACGCCCTGAAGCAAGCTAAAAACAAGGAAAAAAATCTATGGTATGATTTCACTTTCCATGTGTTCTTTAATGAAAAATTTATCATTCTAAATATTGGTGTTTACTTCTAGTTACATCCCTTTTTTTTATCAGAAAGAAAAAGAAAGTGAGATTCAGTTGCCATTATTTCACAAGGAAATATAACAAGCCTGATGTTTGCCTGACAATTCTGTTATTTTCTTGTGTGGAAACACTGTATTTATCATATACTCTACGGCTGGTGATTCAGATATTGTTGAGACCTTATGGTGAACTGATATAGATGTAAACTCTTTATGCCAGATTGTTTAAGCAGAAAAAAACCAAATGCACTTAATTAACATCTGATGTGTAGCTTTTGCAAACACAAATGCAATATTTGTGTTTGAGCACTGGCAGTAATGACTGTGAACTATGCTATTAATGTCTGGTTTAAAGATGCTTGTGGTAGGCCCACGTCTGGAATAACACAAATAAAAAACTGCATTCAGACAAAACAATAGTGAAGAGCCCATTAGAAAAATGAAAAGGCAGCACTCTGAAAAAACATATGCAATTTTTTTTCCCTTTAGATCAAAATTATTCTCAAAAACGGTTCCAGACACCATCATTTTCAATCAATCAAAGGTGAAAAGATTCTATGTATTTTACTCCACGAAAAAGACTTTCATTTTAGGAGGTCAGAAGTTGCTTAGAGATCTTTAGAAGTTCTGTCTATTACAATGCACTCCTTTTGGGTGGTTAGTGTTAAAACATGCACAGGAGAGAGCTGAGGGAATGTTTTAGGATATTTGGCTTTTTTATCTAAAGAGAGAACTTCAAATGTGTGGATTACATTACAGTTTGAATAAACAGATTTGCTCCAACCAATTCACTTCTCTTACTCAACACTTCTTTTTTCCTGAAAACCTGCCGAGTGCCAGGAACCTTGCAGGTTGCCTGGCATGAAAACATGGAGAAGTTTAAAATAAGGTAAAATTCTAGCCGACATGTGGTCTTTGCTTCAGGGTGACGAGCACAGCAAAGGCCCAGACTTGGAACTCAGACTCAAAAATAAAAACAGTGATTACACCAAAAGAAATTAGTTATCTTTGTATATTGGTACTTGGATTCTTTTTTTTTTTTTTTTTTTTAGAAAATCCACCCAAGAGCTAACCACAGCAGAAACTGGACATTGGATGACTGAAGTCATAAACTCAAACTTAATTGCTAAGTCCGATGCTCCCACAGCAAGCATTATGCAGGCCGCCTACAGAGGGCTGAGGCCAAAGGAAAGAAAGCAAAGTGAGAACCACGTGGCACAGGGCTGGGAACTGCTTCCCCTGGGTCCGAAGTTCCACCTCAACAGGACACTGCCTCCTGCAAGATGGCCATGACCTTTTCCCACTCCTTGAGTAACTGTGAAGCGCACATGTCGACTTGGAAACTCTGATGGTAACGATAATTCACAAGAGGAAATCACAGAAGTGGATGCACAGGTCCTGAAGCCAGCCCAGCCAGAGGAGGGTCTGAAGCCTGTCTCGGGCTTTTCTCTGCACCGGTGCCTGTCCAGAGTTCACGCAAAGTCTAAGTTCCTCCATGATTCAAAGACAGCGTGCACACTTAAGTTACATGCTGACACTTTCATTTTCCTTCACCCCAACTAGACTTGCTAGCAGACATCAGAAAATAAGGAGAACAGGCTCTTTAAACAAGGCTCACTTTAAAGATAGAAATTAGCTGGTTTTTGTTTTGTTTGTTTCAGACATAAATACAATTTATTTCTACGTTAATTTCATGTCGCAAGCTGAGCCACAGAAGCTGCCTGCCTTTCTTTCTTTTTGATGAGCTACTGGAACCTTCTGGATCATGCCGGCCTAAACGCTCCATTTATATGCTTTTGGGTCAGGAACCCCTAGGAGAATCGGATACAAATTACAGACTTGCTCCCAAGGAAAACGCACACAGACATAAGCACACAAACTCGCATCCAATTTTGAGGGGTTCACAGACACCCCCGCCCCCAAAGCACAATCTCAAGCTCTGACCTCCGTGTCTACACCGTGGCCTGCAGCGGGCAGCAGGGCAACTGGAGGCCACACTGAGAGCTGCACTCGAGAAAGCTGAGGACGCTGCAGAACTGGATGCGTTTTTTGAAGGCACTCTTCTTGCCGACATCCGGGGCCTCCTCCGAGCGGCCCCGCAAGGCTTCAGCGTGGCAGCCGTCTTCGCTTCTCATGGCTCTGGCTCCCACACGCTGAGGTTGCTGCTTGACAATCTTCCTGGCCGGGGCTGAGTTGTCTCCCGCCGCAGGGACAGGCGCTGCCCCGGGCTCCGGGGTCTAGGCTGTGAGGCGAGGTTCCTGACCTGGGGGCTGGGCTGGGCAGTGCAGCGCTGAGGCAAGAGGAGCTGTGGCGGCGTCGCGAACGAGGTGCCTGTCCCCCAGGATGTCTTCCCTGGTGGGGAACTGGGGCGTCACGGGGAAGGGATGATGAGCTTCTCCAGGATGAGGAAGAGCCGGCCACTCTAGCTATTTCCTTTAGCAGGCTCTCTCTGTGAGGCAGTTAGGACCCTTCAGACAGAAACCGCCAGGCCAAGGTGCCTCTGGGCAGGAATTTCAAACAAAGGGTCATTCCTGACCAGAGACTCAAAATACGTAGCCATTTCAGTGCCATGTCTGACATGAGCTTGAAGATTCTTCACCCAAAGGACCGAATCACGAACCAGAGTTTAATAGAGCGAAACCGTCGGCTCAGGGGGCCCTGCCTGTGCATGAAGTCGGGGGCCGCACCCGAGTTGGTTCACGCTGAAGGTCTGCTGCAGCTTATACTTGTCCTTGACCCAAAGACCAGGTAAAAATCTTGGTATGGAGTAAATTATATTATTCAATGTCAAGAAAAGTGCCTGGTGCTGTATTTCTTATTTGGAGTAGACAGAAGGAACCAGGGGGCAGCTCTCAGCGTCCTATTGAACCAACTAAACAGAAGCCCCTGATCCCAATATGTAAGAATTACCTCCCTCTCCGATTCCTGAGGCATCACATGAAACAACAGTTCAAAGAATTTCCCCTGTGTATTTATACAATGGTGCATAAATGCAGGACATTCAGACAACATATCAGATAGCAGTGTTTAAATTATCCCATACTTGTTTGGGGTTTTTAAATGTATATGTATAAAGTATTTATTTATAGATCTGAAAGTATCAGCTATTACTGCTCTGCCCTTATTTATGTTCCCCGTGTGCTGGCCAACTACAAACTTTTCGAAGGAATTTGGCTGAAAAGATTTTTGTGTGTTTGGCAGTGACTAAAGGTGTTAATCATCACTGAGCTCACATTTATCCTCTTCTGTTTATAATATTCTTGGGGAACTTCAAGACAAAAACCTGTTCCCTTACAGATTCTTCTTCCTTTTACTTCCTGGGAAAATTAGTTTGTCACTAGAATGGTGACAATCATGTTTAGTGACTATAATCATTTCTTTCTCTTTTTTGGGGGGGGGGAAGAAATAAATATGGAAACAATTGGGTGAAGTTGGTCTGTTTTTGGGGGGAGAAATGGAAAAAATATGATGGAAAACACTGACATAAGCAAAAAAGTCTCTCTCTCTCTCTCTCTCTATATATATATATGTATATATATACATATATATGTATATATGTGTGTATTCATATGCTATCAAATAAAAAGGGGGAAATTGCTTTTGTTGGGAATGAAATTCATTGGAAAATAAGATGAACTGCATTTTTACCTTATTGAAAAGTGCTATAAATTTTGTTTCAATAGATAATCTTCAAAAGATGAAAGCAATTTACTTCTTTCTAGATAATTTTAAATTTTTAAAATTTTTACTTATTTGTGGGGATGAGTATCCTTGTCTCCCAGGGTATGCATCAGTGGGAAGGGAGAATTGGGAGTGGAGCCGGGACTTGAACTCAGGCACTTCACTATGAGCTGCAGGCATCCCAACCTGGCATTTAACCACTGCACCAAATGCCCACCCCTCTAGATACTTTTTTTTTTTAAGGAAGAGTATGTGTAACTAAGTTAACTTAAGATTTCAGCTGAGTTTTAAAACTTTAATTATGGGGGCCAGCACAGTGGTGTAGTAGATAAAGCCATTGCCTGTGGCACTGGCATCCCATGTGGGTGCCGGTTCCAGTGCCAGCTGCTTTACTTCTGATCCAGCTCTCTGCTGTGGCCTGGGAAAGCAGCAAAAGATGGCCCAAGCCCTTGGGCCCCTGCACCCGCGCAGGAGACTCGGAAGAGGCTCCTGGCTCCTGGCTTCGGATCAGTACAGCTCCAGCTGTTGGAAGACCTCTCTCTCTCTCTCTCTCTGCCTCTCCTTCTCTCTCTGTGTAGCTCTGACTTTCAAGTAAATAAATAAATCTAAAAAAAAAAAAAAAAACAAAACTTCTAGTTATCTAGTTGTGGAATATTAGAAACTGCATTGAGCCTATTAAATGAGGAAAAGACTAAAGTCTGCCCAAGCTTGGCAACTGCTTATTTCCACATTTCTTCCAGAAACTAAGATTTTCTACTCTTTATCAGTAGATATTAGTAGAAACAAACATGGGAAGAAATTGTGCTACTTTTCCTATAATCAGTACAAGCTTCCATCAAATCGAATCTGAATGAATTTACTGAAAAATAGTTTGCATAAAATTTATGGCTGATAAGCCTTAATAATTACTCTTTAGAAAGACAATGGAAATAGTCACAAGACTGATTTAGAGATACAAAAGATAAGTTGGAAGCTTTAGGAGTTTCAATGTGTTACTGTTCTAAATGTATGGTATGAATGAAATTTAAGCATATATATTCCACAGTATTGAAAGCACACTGTTTATCCTACTGCTTATCCTTTGTCTTCTTTTTTAAAGATTTATGTATTCATTTGAAAGTCAGAGTTACAGAGAGAGAAGGAGAGGCAGAGAGAGAGAGAGAGAGAGGTCTTCTGTCTACTGGTTCACTCGCCAATTGGCTGCAACCGCCGGAGCTGTGCCAATCCAAAGCCAGGATTCAGGAGCTTCCTCTGGATCTTCCCACGTGGGTGCAGAGACCTAAGGACTTGGGCCATCCTCTACTGCTTTCCCAGGCCACAGCAGAAAGCTGGATCAGAAGTGGAGCAGCTGGGTCTCAAACTGGCACCCATATGGGATGCCGGCACTGCAGGTGGCGGCTTTACCTGCTTTGCCACAGCACCGGCCCTTATCCTTTGTCTTGACACTGGCTATTCCTTTGCCTAAAACCCTTCTCTGCCTCTCCACGTGACTAATGGCCCATTTCTTCGTCCTCACTGAAACACTGACTTTACCAACAGGGATAATTTGGATTGCCCCATTGAAAATCATAATTCACCCCTATCCTAGAACATTTTTTTAAAGATTTTTATTTATTTATTTATTATTTGAGATGTAGAGTTACAGAGAGAGGGAAAGACAGAGAGAAAGGTCTCCCATCCATAGGTTCACTCCCCGAACGGCTGTAATGGCTGGAGCTGAGCCAATTTGAAGCTGGGAACCAAGAACTTCTTCCAGGTCTCCCACATGGGTGCAGGGGCCCAAGGGCTTGGGCCATTTTCTACTGTTTTCCCAGGCCATAGTAGAGAGCTAGATCAGAAGGGAATCAGCCAGGATATGAACCATATGGGCAGAGGCATAGCTCACTCTGCCATAATGCCAGCCCCATCCTAGAACTTTTAACAGCCTTGTCCTGTTCAGCTTTTCTTTTGGTTGTAGGACTTAACAATTTTCCTAGAATATTCTACATAATGCATTTATTTATTTTGCTATTTATTGCCTGTCTCCTCATCCCTTTGCAACTATGATATAAATCTTTGGAGGGCATGTCAATGCTATTTTGCCTACTGATAATACTGTCTGATACAGAATAAGTACATAGTAAATATCTGTTGCATTGATTTATTAACTACAAATTTTATCTACATTAGATTTTAGAGCATTTTACATGGGTCTAAAATTTCTTTCAAAACTTCATACTTTGGGACCAGCACTGTGGTAAAGCAGTAAAGCCACTGCCTGCAATGCTGACATCCCATATGGGCACTGGTTTGAGTCCCAGCTGCTCCACTTCTGATCCAGCTCTCTGCTATGGCCTGAGAAAGCAGTAGAAGATGGCCCAAGTCCTTGGGCCCCCGCAATAGGTGGGAGACCCGGAAGAAGCTCCTGGCTCCTGGCTTCAGATCGGTGCAGCTCTAGCTGCTGCAGCCATCTGGGGAGTGAACCAGTGGATGGAAGACCTCTCTCTCTCTCTGGCTCTGCCTCTGCCTCTGCCTCTCTGTAACTCTGCCTTTCAAATAAATGTATAAATCTTAAAAAAAACTCATGCTTGGGTATACCATTGTTCATTCAATCATCCCAAAAAGTGAACATTCTTTCCAATAAAAGAAGCCTTCATAAATTTCATGGAAAATTCTACCAGAAAAAACTATGAAATAATTTCAATTGTTTTTTGGACCAAAGTAAACTTACATTTAAATTCCATTTTCCTTGAGCTTTTTTTTGGAAGCATGTTCATATTTGTGATTGTAAATAATACTTAAATAAACATGCTTGCACATAAATATGTAAATTTTGTTAGTTCCTTAGGATTCATCACTAGAATTCCTGACAGGTAGTTATATACATTTTTAGAGCTGTTGATACATGTCATGAATTTACTTCCAAAAAATTCATACCAATTGAAATTATCATTGGCAATAGGAGTGTCCTAACTACCTCTTCACCAATATTAATTATTATCTTTAAAGTACTCCCTGTAGGGCTGGGCATTTGGCACAGCAGTTAAATGTTGCTTGGGATGTCCATATCCCATGTCAAAGTGACTGGTTCAAGTTCCACCTCCTCTACTTTGGTTCCAGCTCCTGTTAATGCATACCCTTGGAAGCAGTGGATGATGGCTCAAGTACTTTGGTCCCTGCCACCCATGTGGGAGACCCAGATTGAGTTCCAGGCTCCTGGCTTTAGCCTGGCCCAGTCCCAGCAATAGCGGGGAATTTTGGAAGTAACCCAGCAGATGGAAGATATCTCTCCTTCCCTCTATCTGCCTTTCAAATACAGTGAAAATAATTTTTAATGTAAAATATATCATCTTTAAACATTTTCTGTGAATTCTGTGTGAAAGTTTAACAGGATTTGCAGATTTTGATGAGATTCTTCATGTAAATCACAGATCTCCATGTGTAGTAAAAATGGAGAAAAAAATCAGAAATCCCTTGGATTATCCATTTTAATTGAATAATATAAAATAACTGAAGATGGAGTAGAAACACAGGTTACCCCAACCACAGGCAATCAATAGATGAGATTGGAAAGCAACGTTCATTTGGTTTAAGTAATTATATATCAAGTTTTTTCTAAGGAGACTGAACATGATTAGTGATAATACTAGCATTTGGTCCTTAACTCAGATATACCCTTTATATCAGGATAAAGTTCATCCCAAATATTGATCTGTTTATTCTGACAGCACTGCAAAAATGAGCTAAGTTATTCAAGAGTTTGCTTAACTTAATATTATGACACCAGTACTTCTTTTTTTTGTTTAATTTTTTAAAGATTTTATTTGTTTGAAAGGCATGGTGGGGCCGGCGCCATGGCGCAGTGGGTTAACACCCTGGCCTGAAGCACCGGCATCCCATATGGGTGCCGGTTCAAGACCCAGCTGCTCCACTTCCAATCCAGCTCTCTGCTCTGGTCTGGGAAAGCAGTGGAGGATGGCCCAAGTCCCTGGGCCCCTGCACCTGCGTGGGAGACCCGGAAGAAGCACCTGGCTCCTGGTTTCAAATCGGTGCAGCTCTGGCCGTTGCAGCCATTTGGGGAGTGAACCATCAGATGGAAGAACTCTCTCTCTCTCTCCCTGCCTCTCCTCTCTCTGTGTAACTCTTTCAAATAAATAAATAAATCTTAAAAAAAAAAAAAAAAAGAAAGGCATGGTGACAGATAGAGAAAGAGATCTTCCATCCATGGGTTCACTCCCCAAATGGCCACGATGGGCAGGGCTGAGCTAGACTGAAATCAGGGGCCAGGAACTCCATTCAGGACTCCTGTATGGGTAGCAGGGGCCTAAGCACATGGACCATCTGCCACTGAATTCCCAGGTGTATTGGCAGGAAAATGGATTAGAAACAGAACAGCCAGGGCTCAAACTGACACTATGAGATGCCAGTGTTGGGAGCAGTGGCTTAACCCTCTGTAACATAAATGCCGTAGCCTAAATCAGTATTTCTTTAATACCAGTAAACCTGTCTACCTGACTTTACATCAGTCCATCTAACTCTGACTCCAATCCACCTGTCACTAAACTACCTACATTCACAACATAATTCCTTCTGTCTTTAGGGAGGCTCAAATTAGAAACCAGGAAATAGATTTCGGGAAATGTAGTCAGAAAACTTGCACTTTTCCATTTGTGAGACAAACTATGGGAAAATGTGTGAGGTTCAAATTGGCAGAGAGCAATCAGCTTCTTCCTTTTTTTTTTTCCTATGGTAAAAATCTTATAATAACATTTTTGAAGATTTATTTTATTTATTTGAAAGACAGAGTTACAGAGAGAGGTAGAGACAGAGAGAGAGGTCTTCCATCTGCTGTTCACTCCCCAGATGGCCACAACAGCCAGAGCTGCGTCGATCTGAAGCCAGGAGCCACGAGCTTCTTCCGGGTCTACCAGGTGGGTGCAGGGGCCCAAGGACTTGGACCATCTTCTACTGCTTTCCCAGGCCACAGCAGAGAGCTGGATGGGAAGAGGAGTAGCCAGGACTAGAACCGGTGCCCATATGGGATGCTGGCATTTCAGGCCATGGCTTTAACCCGCAGTGCCACAGCGCCGGCCCCTATAATAACATTTTTTACAATTCTCCTCTTCATAGGGAAAACAAGGACCCTTTAGTGCCATGTTGGGCACTTTGCATACATTATTTCAACTTCACAATATTACGAGGAAGACACTACCATCAGATCCTTGTCATGGTCATGGGAATCGGGGCCTCCCTGAGGTCACACAGCCAGTAAACAGCAAGGCCAGGACTTGCGCATAGCCTCAAAACCTGTGTTGTTTCCATTGTCCTCACTACCTTCTTCATTATAGATGTTACTCCACTTAAGAGCAGAACTCCACACCAAAGGTTAGGAACCCAAGGCCCACGTGTAAATGATTGTGAAGGGCCCTGGCAGAGCTGTGCCCGAGAGCTGTATTTCTCTTGCTCGCCTACCTCTTGCTCCTTGGATATCCAGTATTTTAGTAATTGATAAGGTATTAAGTGGTGACCAAAATGTGGCCCAAAATGGTTTAACCTGTACCCCTACTGAAGACGCTTGAGAAGGAAGGAATTAAGACTCAAAGGACCCTGGAGTAGCATCTGCAGGCAGTAGGGGTCAGGTTCTGCCTTTATCCTAGGGTATTTCTTAGAGGGAGGGGCTGGGCAAACAGAAGCAGCATTGGTGAGATCTGGGGGAAGGGCAGGTATCTTTCTGCAGCATTTGCTGTCTGTGCCGGAAGCCCATTGCCTGGAAAAGCTTTGGTCCAAGATGCCTCCAGAACTGACTTCCTGCTGTGAACGCCAGCTTGGCCACACTGGGTGTTCAGGTACCAAAATGTGTTCCTACCTGCTAAAAGTAAGTTCTCCTTAACCCCCACCATCTCTATCACACCCCAGAGCCCAACCCCACAGCTGGCAGGGATGGGGGCCTCCAGGATCCTGCCCCAATTGCATCCTTTCTCATCACGAGTGGCTGCGTTGCCAGGCTTGTATAGCTTCAATATCATGCCTGGGGGCCGTCATCAAATACCAACGGAGAGCTTCTGGGCTCTCTGGTTAGCTTTTGGGAACCGGGGAGCAAGTAGGAGCCAACAGGACACCCTCACCTGATGCAAGAAGGAGCCCCTATCGTAACTCACCCTGCATCAGGAAATGTGTGACCAAATTAAGAGAGTCTTGGGACTCTATCAAGTTTAGATAAACAAAACAGGGCTGGACAAAAACCACCTTCAGCACCTGTTAAATCGGAGGCAACCCCCAGGTCAGGCTCAAGAGCACTGAAATCCCCTCTGTGAACCAGCCCAGCTGCTCCTTTCTCCGGATCCGACTGTGCCTGTCAGGCAGGTTGGCTTCACTGCAGCCAGCAAAGGGCAGGACCAGAGCCTCAGCAAGGCATCTGGCAGGGGCAAACGTTAGCAAAATTAGAGCAAAATCTGGCCCAATAAAATAAAGTGAGGCGTATTATTTTTTTGTGGTGGTAAAAGATACTTGATATAAAATCTAAAATTTGAAGCATTTCTAAGTGTGCGATGCAGTGGCATTAAGTTGTGCATTGTCATGCACCCACCATTACTAAAGCACATTCTTTATGTAAATTAAAAACATCAAAGTTCAAGTATAGTTAATTTGTCCTTGAGAGTAGTCTCATGACAAAAGATTACCTTTTACAAGGTTTGAATTTCTAACCCTTTACAAATGTAACTTTACAAGGAAAACTCATCACTAAGATTATTAAAATCGATGCCTTCACTTTTTGAACAATTTCCCAACAGCCCAACCTTTATTTATTGTTAAGAAATATAAAAAGTTAAGAGTGCAGGGGCTGGCCAGCACCACGGCTCAATAGGCTAATCCTCCGCCTGCGGCACTGGCACCCCGGGTTCTAGTCCCGGTGGGGGCACTGGATTATGTCCTGGTTGCCCCTCTTCCAGGCCAGCTCTCTGCTGTGGCTGGGAGTGCAGTGGAAGATGGCCCAAGTGCTTGGGCCCTGCACCCCATGGGAGACCAGGAGAAGCACCTGGCTCCTGCCTTCGGATCAGCATGATGCGCTGGTCGCAGCGCGCCGGCCGTGGCGGCCATTGGAGGGTGAACCAATAGCAAAGGAAGACCTTTCTCTGTCTCTCTCTCTCACTGTCCACTCTGCCTGTCAAAAAAAAAAAAAAAAAAAAAGAGTGCAGGGGCCAGATCTACACTGTCCAATATGGGTAACCCCTAGCAATATATGCCATTAAATTTTAAGTTTGGCTAAAATAGAAGAAAAGATGCAGGCCATTTCCGTTATCACAGGAAGTGCTTGGCCAGCTCCGGCCCACAGATGCTCCGTAAGGAAGCCTGCTCTGAATGACAGACGTCTGTCCCTCTCCTCTGCCGTTCTCCCTAGCTGAATCCTCTGTCTCTTACTCTATCTTCCCTGTCTTCCCTACAGTACTCTGCTTCAGAGGACCTCGGCTCACAGCTCTAGCTAAATTCAGTCTCCTGTAAGCTGGGATGCAGATCGCATGCGTCTTGCTGCCTGATATGTAAGATGTAGGTGCTTTTACAGAATATCGGCGGGGCTCTAGGGGGACTTCCTCCTGAAGGTACACTGTGGACAGTCGTCGGGCTGAGATGGGACTTCTAGAAACCCTCCAGCTGTAACTTCAGCATTTTTGTTATTTGTCTGCTCTGAATGTAGCTGCCATATTGATGCAAGAAGTGAAAAATGGGAGATACTAAAAATAGATTTTGTATGGCTGGGGCATAAAAGTCTTCGGAAATGTTTTTTCTCTGAGTCAGCAGAGGAGTCCAGCACCGTAAGCCCATGGTGTTGCAGACATCACAAAGCCAAGAAAAATCTTAAATGGGAGTGGAGTCCAACATCAGGGACACATCAACTGAAGCTATGAATTGCTAACGAATGTTTAGGTAGTTAGCTAAACTCTGCCCTTGGGTCTGGAATGGCAGAGGGAAGGAGGAGGCAAGAGAAATGTTAAGAAGGTTAAGATGTTGAAACATCTGACCACTCTGCAACTGTTCTGGTCATGTGTATCACTCGAACCATCACTTAGAGTGACTCACATTCTGGCTGCTGCAGCAGGCTCACGCACAGACTGAGATGCCTGAGGGCCTCCCCTACCAAATACTGTAACGTGCTTTCTGGGCCTGCCCAGCTCTTTGCCTATCTGGGCCAGCACCACCACCAGGAGTCATGGTTCTGGAGGATTACATCAGTTGATACAGCCTGGAACTCCCACAAAGGAGACTTCTTAGAGCCTAGTTCCTAAAGGATAAAGCACAGGGAGATATTTTCAGTAGCGACCCCAGCTGTCAGCAATTGGGGGTTTGATGGCAGGGATGCAATGTGGTTTAGTGGAAATAACATAGGCATTTGAGGCCAGAAGATGAAGGACTGAATACAACTTCGGCTCCTTAATAGGTATTTGGGATCCTGAACAATTTACTTGACATCTCTGAGTCTCAATTTCTGTATCTATAAAACAAACAAACTTCCTCTACAGCACTGACTCCTTATCTCAAAATTTATCCAACGAAAAATATTAAATATTTATTTTGCCCTTTCTGATTCAATAGTAGTTCAAGATAGCCAGATAGCTGAAAATGATGAAAGTTTTTTAATATTTAAAAATCTGGCATAGTGAGTTAAGCTGCCTCCTACAGTGCCAGCATCCCAGGCATCCCAAATGGGTGCTAGTTTTGAGCCCTGGCTGCTCTACTTTCAATTCAGCTCCCCGCTACTGTGCCTGGGAAAGCAGCAGAGGATGGCCCAAGTCCCTCGGCCCCTGCACCCACATAGGAAACCCAGATGAAGCTCCTGGATTTTGGCCTTGGATCAGCTCAGCTCTGGCCATTGAGGCCATTTGGGAAGTAAACCAGCAGATGGGAGACCTTTCTCTCTGTCTCTCTACTCTCTGTCTGTAACTCTACTTCTCAAGTAAATAAATAAAGTCTTTAAAAAAATGCTCAGGAAAAGTCAACTAGAAACTTGTTCATGGTGGAAGAGTAATCCATGTGTGCATCACCAGAAGGGACTTGCCCAGATCTTGCAGCCTCCTGGCAAGAAGCAGTATGAAGCACACTGCTGACCTTTGCACAATCCTTGCAAAAATAGCAAACTTCAAGCCAGACAACCCTGTAGAGCTAACTTAGAGTTCACAGGCTATGTGAGGGATAAATATACAAATTAAATGACACCATAAGGGAGCAAACAGACAGCTCCCAAATATAGAAATTCTATAGGACAACAGATCCAGTTTCTACAACAAGTAAATGTCAGGAAACAATTGGGGCTGGGAGAGGATGCCAAGGGGACTGGTGTGGATGCCAAGAGACTCAGAGACACCACAATCAATGCAATGGACGAACTATGTTAGCTCCAGATTCAAACAAGTCATAGGAAGATGTCTGCCCAAATTATATACCTGGTGTTTGATGGCATCAAAAAATTAACATTTTGTTGGGTGTGATTATGGCATTGTGGGCATGTGAGAAAATGTCCACGTTGTGTGGATGTGTGCATTAATTATGAAGGGGTGAAATCACATGATCTTTGTAATATGCTCTAATATTATTTTGTAAAGCCAAAACATGGCAAAGGGGGAGATACAAGGAGAGAAAAACATAATGGAAATCAGAGAAAAGAAACTATCGCATAGAGATTAAGATTAGATAAACTATGAAAAGTATGTGTCCTAATGCCTGGTGTACAGAAGCTACTCAGGAAATACTTCCTTTCAGTTTTGTAAGCCCATGTGTTGTCCTGAATTCTGAATTTTGAAAACTCTGAGTACCTTCCTGGACTATTCCTGAGTACCTTCTGATCCTATTTAATAGACATCTCTGGATATTTTAATGTACCTCTCCCATTATCTCTTCTATATAAAATCATGGTGGAAGAAATAAAGCTTGATTTCTATTTTCTGACAAAGCAAGAAAAAGAAACATTTCACTATTCTCATTACAATGGAGAGCATGGCCACAATATTTCATAACAGACAGTACAATACACTCTTCATACTCCAGGAAAAAAAAATTGTTTTCTTAATGATTGCAACCCAAGGGCCCATAACAGGTAGGTACTTGTAATTTTGCTGAAAAACAAAATGTAGAGAGCCTGTATTTTAAAGAAATGCCTCATATTTAGTCAGAAGATAACACACTTGCAAACTAATTTATTTGTGATATAAATTACATATCCAGCAGAGCTAGTTATGAGTTTATCATTTGACTTTCTCAGTCCACGTCAAAATCATCCCCTGTAATTTCAAATGTCCACATCATGCAAATCAAACAGGGCTCTTAAAGAAGATAAAAATTCTAAATATGTCAAGCTTAAACCTGCAGGAAACAAAGTTTCACCAGTTTTCAAGTAAGTGACAACAGTTCTGTGCACATTTGCCAGTAAGTGATTCTTAGCCGTAGCTCTTACTGGTTTCTTCCACCTCCCTCTACAGTGCAGTAAAAGGTTCAAAGTAAGCACTTGCAGTCTCAAGGAATACCAAGAAACCAGCACACCTGGACAAACATCTCTGCTTCATATTTGTCTTTTCCCTCTCTTGTGTTCATATAATATTTTATGGATTTTATTTATTTTACGTATAGCATAAAATCTAAAATACTTTTATTAATTAGATAATGTTGGGCTTTTGTTTCCTTTTATAGATTCCATACTCCCTGAAGGCAGAACCTTGTAATTATTCAACCAACATTTGTTCAGTTGAATGAACTGACTTTGGTTCCTAGGCAGTTTACAAATCTGGAATGTGAGTATCCATTCTGAACTTACAAATGAGAGCAGGGGGTTTACTAGGCTAAGAAAATGAGAACCAGGTCCACCACCAGCATGAATATAGTATATTCCTAGTGAGAAACCTTTGGACCAATTCTCTACCTGTTGTGTTCACATTTTATGTGCTCTCCTTAGAACAGTGGTCCCACCTGCAGCAAAGCCACATGTGCCTGTGGAAAACTTGAGCCAGTTGGTCTTATCAGACAAGGCATTCTTGTGGACCACCTTGTTCAGAGAAGGCACAGGTTACCAGAGCCTGGGAAGGGTGTTGGGGTAGGAGGGAAAGAGAGAGGACCGTTAACAAGAGCAGACAGGGGTACAGTTGGATAGGAGTAATGATTTCTAACGTTCTATAGCACAATAGGGTAACCATGGCTGATAACAATAAACCAAATATTCCAAAAGAACCAATACACAGAATTTGAATATTCCCAACACACACAAAAAGTTATAAATATCTGCAGTGATGGATTGCCAATTGCCATAACCAGATCATTACATATTACATGCATGTATTGAAGTGTCACCCTGAACTCCATAAATATGTACAATTGTTATATGTCACTTAAACATAAAAGATACACTGGAACAAAAGAATAAGTGTATGATGTCATCATGCAGTCTGGAAACAGGCAAAACAAAACTTGGGAACTTCCTAAATCATTCTTTATTTTTTTTACGAATTTTGTTTTTCCTAAATCATTCTTTATTAAAAGGCCAATGTTTTGAGTTTTTCCTCCCATTTTTGATGTTTCTCCCACCACAATTGTTAGTTGTTCTTATCGATTTTCTCTGGTCATACAGGAGATGGCTAGTTTAAGGACAATATAAAAATACTTAATATACATGCTAGCCACCATTATCTACTGAAAATTTATTTTTATCCATTTCTACACATACATTCAGGACTTTCAGCTTTAACTTTAGAGACTTCTAAGAGTTTGGTGATACTCCATTTTGCAAAAAGAGAACCAATTCAATGAGATGCTTCTCAGAGCAATGAAAAGTTTAAGCTGCATATTCTTAACTCAGATGTCTTTTCTAGCCTATAATAGACATAACTGTGGCTGAATTGTAGTATTCAGTAGAGAACACACAATAGTAAAAGCAGTACATGAAGACAGTATTTAAGAATCTACTTAATTAAATGTATCTGTCTGCCTTACACTAACTTGGCCTTCATGTCTGCAATGGTATTTAATATCATTTTTCCCTTCTCCTTTTATTTCTTTCAGGAGCAATTTAGGATTGCCAACACAAATGAGTTGAAATTTAACTGTTAAGTAGAATGGATTTAAGCAGCTCAAGAAACATAGCTCATAAGCTTAGTTTTATTATATTTTTGATTCCAGAAAAAATGCACAAAATGTGCACACACACATGCACGTGAACACACACACACACACACACACACACATCTTCCAGTCTGTCATTTCTTTTTCTCCAGGAATAGATCCATTCTCTTTCCTCTGACCTATTGCATGAATATGTGGTGTCTTCTTATTATTTTTAAACCAGAAGTTTAATGATACTTTACAAAAGTATCAAAATCTTTTCATAAGCACCTACCAATCAAAAGGAGTATTTTCCAACCCCTATCACCTCAGACTCAAATCAAGTAGAGGGAAAAAAAGCACAAAGTCTAAAAATTAAACTGGGTGCTAGACTTGACATCTTACAAGCATCCTCTAGTTTCAGTATAGCTCTCTTAAAATAGCCAAGTTTTTTGTTTAGTTGATTTTTTTATTTATGTATTTTTTTAATGAGAAGGGGAAAAAATTCCCTACCAGAAGCCATAAAAATCTCTCAGATGGTAAAACAGATAGCCCTAAAAGTTTTTTGCCTAAATTCACACAACACCTAAAATAAAACTGGCCGATTAATCTCACTACAGCACATTTAAAAAGAGCGGCATTTGAAAATACAGTATCACGTTGAGATGCTACACAGCCTCTAATTAAGTGCAGACTAGGAAAAATTATTCTTAGTTTAGTCTATGGAAGGGGGGTGGTGGAAATTTCTCTTTGCAATTCAAAATTATTTTAAAGATAGAACATTTCTTTTCCAATGTCTTCATTAAACAGAGCTGTTAAGAATTGTCTCCCAACCATCCCCAAAGAGTACAAAGCTAGCCAGTATTCTCCCCATATGCTCGGCTTTGAAGTGTGAAGCTGTGACCGTCCCACTAGAGTCACACCACCATCAAAGCCATCTCATTACGCGCAGTGCTGAGAGTCACGGCGCGGGGCCGTAACCACTCCAACACAAACACTGCATTAACAAAGCAACCGCAATATTCCTCCCCCACACGGCTAGAACTTGAAGCAATTTTTACCATATGTACACATGCATGGGATACAAAATTTATTGTGCTAGAACATCATTGAGGAGTACATTAAACATGCTGACCTGAACTGGATGTCATTCTAAGGGGCTGGAAAAAAAATAAAATGCAGCTGATCTTTACGATGAAAGCAGAAACATTAGGTTGAAAAACAAGGTCCAGTGTAATTCCTGCATTTCGATGAACACATTCTGTTCTCTGTTCTTTGGTGAGATAGTAGAAAACAATTAAAGAGGGGAAGAAAACCATGGCCTGTCACTGGATGCCACTGATTCCTCTCACTTTTCACTTTGAAAGGACAAATAAGCTTACAAATCATGAAATGCAGCATCTATCATTTGAAATGAACAGGCCTGGCTAAGCACGACCAAGTTCACTGGCATTTCTGAGTTGTCAATTTATTATTGGCAAAGCAGTTAAACTCAAAGAAAAAGAATGTGTTATCTATCATGGAAATTATGTAAGAATCAGCACTTGATTGACTTTCATGAAAAATCTGATCTGTAAAAAACATGTTAAGTGTTTGAACCCAACAATTCCATTCCTCTGTATTTGCTCTAGTGAAAGCCTTGCATTTGTGCACAAGACAGGCTATTCAAGAATGTTCCCTGCTGCATTATGTGTGCTAGGAAAAATGGGAAACAATCTAAATGTTCACAACAGGGAATAGATACAATGTGCAATGTTCATGCTATGATAACTGTCACAGCAGTTAAGAAGAATGAACTAGAACTATATGTAATACCATGGATAGCTCTTATCAAACACATCTTCCTGAATGAAAAAGTTTTAGTACGAAAGCATTTGTAATATCAACAAATATAAGCAATAGTATACTGAATGTATGGGTATACAGTCTAGCCTCTAATTTGTCAGTTCTCCATCCATAGATTTGATCAACCATGGATCAAAAATATTCAGAAAAAGCAACTGCATCTGTACTGAACATATACAGACTTTTTCTTGTCATTATTCCCAAAATAACACAGTGTAACAACTGTTTACATAGTATGTACATTCTGTAGGTTTTATAAGCAATGTAGAGATGATTTAAAGTATATGAAGGATATGCACAGTTATCCAATGCAAATATTATGCCATTCTATAGAAGAGACACTAGCAGAGTTTGGTTGCAGGGGCTCCTGGAATCAACCCTGTGGAGATGGAGAGACAAGTGTGTGCAAATATATAATAAACACTTGGGAAAATTTCTAGATTGGAGCATACTGTCCTCACACTCAAATCTGGCAGAGACTCATTGAAGAAATCAGGAATGAGAGTGATCAGAGATGAATTTTAACTTTATTTATAGTACTTGAAATTTTGAAAAAGACAATTAATAAAAGGTTCCAGGCAAGGGCAGATACATAAATGGGTATAGGGATCTTTTGTTCTGTAGCTGTCTTCATGGAAAACCATGAAGTTTCTTGATGTGTCTAGGTCTGTTTTCCAGGTTTAAAGTGAAAAAAACTAGACCTATCCTAGATCTTCCTTATAAACAGAATGTATATACCATAAACTTTCATGGATATGGAGGCAGAGGTAGAGATACAGGTATTGATGGAAGCATATGGTATATTAGGAATTTGATACATATTCTACATATATTTCATATTTAAGAATCCACAAAGCTTGTTATTTCCATATATAAAGCACACACCTTTGCAAAGATATATGTACACAAAGCTAACTATTCCTTTCTGGGGCATATGCTAATGTATAGACATGATATCATTCATTTAAAGAATTACAATTTCCTGAGTGACCTAACATATTTAACTTATTTCTGTACTCAATAATTTATTTTATTCTGTCCTGTGATGTGCAGATTTCACAACCCCAGCTTTGCTGAGAGAAGGTACTCTACTACACATCTCTGATAGTCAAAAATAGCAGCTACTACAGGAAAAGGAAACCCAACAGGCACTCCAACTCTGTTGGGATGTTCACGAACACCTCTCCATTGATCTTCAGTGTTTCTCGGAGACAGCTACCACAAGCAGAGCTGATAAAAGAGAAGCTGTTTGTTATAGAACTTAGAATTTTAGAGCTGAAAGCACTTCAGACATCTCCCTCTCAAGTAGTTTTCTAACATCTTAGATGCTGTCAGGCGATCACTTTGCTTAACAGGCACCTTATTTGTGATTTTGGTGTGTGAAGCAGAGAAGAGGGATCCACTCTCTTATGGTGGAAGGGCTGTGCTCAAGACTGAGAATCCTCAAAACCAGTGACACGGCAGAAGTCAGAGTTCCAGGGCTTTACATACAGTCCTCATGTCTTGTAACCATCCTTATAGGATGCTATGATTCTTTCATTTTACAGATATGGAAACTAAGAAGACTTTTTAAAAGGCAGAGAGCACATTTTTTTTCTTAAACACGGTTGACAAATAAGTAGCAGATACAGGATTTGACCTTGGGTGTTCATTTCCCAAGTTCTTATTTTGCCAACTTATCATTTGGCTTCCAGTCCAGCCTCTCCATGTGATGTTATTGGTAAGTTTGTGTTAATCAGAAACTCATGGGTAGATATACATGTCTATGTAATGGGTGGGTAGGAGTGAGACTGGACCTCTCATTTCCAAATTCTGCTCCCCCTTGTGATGAACCCCTCACTCTGTCAGGGCACTACAGAGAAGATGGGGGTGCCCCCATTGAGGAATTCAGGTGGGACATGGCAAAACCTTGGGGATGGCCAGGAATCCTTCTGCAAGACAATATATGAGCAATGTGCAAAGAGCCTTCAACTCAATGTTTACTCCCCACAGCAACAAAGAAGGGACTTGGCTCTTCCACCCATTCAGTGGTCTCCAAATTGAAAAGTAAATGGTTTGAATGAGTTTGGTTTCCTTATGTGTGTTCAGCTCTCATGCATCCTCCTGGGGCCCTGGCATGAATAATGTCAATAATTAGTTTTTTTTTAAAGATTTATTTATTTGAAGGCCAAGTTAGAGAGAGAAAGGGGGTCGGCACTGTGGCATAGCAAGTAAAGCCGCTGCCTGCAGTGCTGGCATCCCATATGGGTTCTGGTTCTAGTCCCAATGCTTAACTTCAGATCCAGCTTTCTGCTATGGCCTGGGAAAGCAGGAGAAGATGGTCCAAGTCCTTGGGCCCCTGCACTCGCATGGGAGACCCAGAAGAAGCTCCTGGCTCCTAGCTTCAGATTGGCGTAGCTCCAGCCATTGCAGCCAATTGTAGAGTGAACCAACGGGTAGAAGACCTCTCTCTCTCTCTCTCTCTTTCTCTCTCTCTCTCTCTTTCTTTCTCCTTCCCTCTCTGTGTGACTCTTTCAAATAACTAAATAAATCTTTTAAAAAAAGAGAGAGAGAGAGAATCTTCTATCCACTGGTTCACTCCCCAAACGGCCACATCAGCCAGGACTGGGCCAGACGGAAGCCAGGAACCAGGAGCTGCTTTCAGGTCTTCCACATGGGTTCAGGGGCCCAAGCACCATGGGCCATCCTCCACTCCCTTCCCATGTGCATTAGCAGGGAGCTGTATGAGAAGTGGAGCAGCCAGGACTCAAACAGTTGCCTAGATGGGATGCTGGCACTGCAGGCCCCAGTTTTAACATACCACACCACAGTGCTGGCTCCCAACGATTAGTTTTAAACCTATTTTAATACCTCTAACCATTTGTTCCTCCTGAAAAGTCACATCCTGTTATCCCTTTCCCTCGGTGTCCTCCCACCCTCTCAAGCAATACCCCAGTCCTATTACTTTCAGTCTCCTTTTGGATAAAAGTGTGTCTTGCCTGTTATTGATATTCTCTTCCACATGAAGACAGTTCTGCTGGGCTTGCTATCTGATATGGGTTGATTTGTGGTACCTCCCGCACCTCAAAAATTGTATGTTGAAGTCCTAGCTTCCAGGACCTCAGAGGGAAACCTTAATTTGCAATAGGGTCATTGAAGATAGAAAGTTAAGATGCGGTCATATGGGAGTAGGTTGGGCCCTACTGCAATATGACTAGTATCCTCATCAAAAGGGAGGGACTTAGACAAAATATGGGAAGAATCTGCTGGGAACATGCAGAGGGGTATGTCCAAGATGGACATGAGTCCAGATGGAACTGATCCTTCCCTCCTAGCCCTCAGAAGGAACCAACCCTCTCAACCCCAACCTCAGGCCTCCAGCCTCCAGACTTGAGGCTGTGAATCTCTGTTGTTTTTGCCATGCATCTGTGGTCCTTTGTCACTGCATCCTCACTAACCTAATGTACACCCTTTGTCCCCCCTACATGGCATTCTCTAATGGAGAGTTTGGGAGAGAAAGTGGGCATGTGTAAACCTACTCATCCTCCTTCTCAGGAGGTAGCTGTGAGCAGCAGACACATGTTCCCACACCCTCCTGCCACTGTGCTGTCTCGTGGCAGGGCTGGGCTGTCCAGGGCCTACTCATGGCTGGATAAGTCTGTCTAATTCTCTGGCTGGGTGAGCCTAGCCACCAGGGCTAATTTTGTTACTAAAAAAATAAAAGGAGTGTCACATTTTCATTTGCCTTTCTCTTCTACAGAATTGGTTCAAACTTTGGGGAAGGAAAAATGTGCTATTTATTAGGCCTTCCCCTTAAGCCCCACCCCAGATTTCTTATTTCCCTGAGAACGGAGAGGGAGATGGCCTCCTGCTTTCTGTATTTTCTATTGTCTTCTTCTTTTTATAATTCTGCTGCTATACCATAAACCCTGTGTCCTGCTTTCCTAGGGCCTCTGTTTTATTTTTTTTTCTTTTTACTTATTTGAAAGCGGGGGAGGGGGAGAGAAGGAGAGGAAGAAGGAGAGAGAGTGGGAGAAGGAGAGGAAGAGAGAGAGAGACAGACAGAGAGAGAGAGAGACCTCACGATGGCTATGGTTGGAAGGTTAAAGCCAGAGCCAGTAACTCTACCTGGTATCTCCCATGTAGTTGGCAGGGACCCAAGTTCTTGACCCTAGTACTTGAGCCATCATCTGCTGCCTCCCGGAGTAACCATTAGAAGAAAGCTAGATCAGAAAAAGAGGCAGAATTCAACCCAACAATGCATGTGACACTGGATACAGCAGTGTCAGTAACTTAACATGATATATTGCAACACCCTCCACAGGGCCCCTGCCTTTGATTGTCAAAGATTCCAACATGGGGGTGGGCATTGTGGCACAGTAGGTCAAGTACTTGGGCCCCTGGCACCCACATGGGAGACCTGCACAGAGTTCTGGGCTCCTGGCTTCAGTCTGGCCCAGCCCTGGCTATGTAGGCATTAGGGGAGTAAGCTCTCTTTCTTTCTTTTTTTTTCTTTTTTGCTGTTGCTCTTTCAAATAGATGAAAAAAATAAACACTTTTTTAAAATTCCAACATGAACACTGACTATTTCTTCCTCAATCTCATTATAACAATCCTATAACCACCTCAAGGTAGTAAATAAATTATGTAGACATATATAGGCTATCAGAAAAAGAAAAGTATTACTATCTCAAGATATTATCTTACTATCTTATTATCTTACTATATTTTGTTAATCAAAATTAGTTATTTAACATACGCTTTTGGTAGATACGTGATAATCATGTCTTGTCTTAATAATGATGTTATAATTATAATATTACAGACATATGCTGTCATTGTTATCATGTGTTCTGAGTCTTCTGAGAACTATACCCTCACTTCATAAAAAGAGACGAGGTGGACAAGTTGTGGGCACAGAGGTTTTGGAGAGACCTAGGTTTATGCATTTAATCTTACAAACCCATCAATACCACTGACATAACTAGGTCATTCCTTTAGACTGTCTTAATCCCAGTGGCCAACACTGGAGATCACTCTAGATGCTAGGAAGTGGGGATAAAAAGGAACAGGAATTCAGGAAAACCACCTCCAAAGCTAGCATACCTGGGCCCAAAGAGTAATCTTGGTATTCAGTCACCTGTTATAGATGTACCTTCTCTCAAACACCATCAGCAGTCATTGACAGCTATAGCTATCTACTGAAAACAGAAAACCCAAAGCCCCTCCCCTAAACTTCGTAGTTTCCCAGGACTTCTTTGCTAGTAGGGAGTAAATGTTTACATGCTGACCCATGGCTCAAGCCTGAGTAGTCCAAGAGACCCTTTTCATTTTAAAAAAAATTTATTTGAAAATCAGAGTTACAGAGAGAGAGAGAAGTAGAGGCAGAGAGAGAGGTCTTTTATCCACTGGTTCACTCCCCAATTGGCCACAACAACCGGAGCTGCACCAATCCGAAGCCAGGAGCCAGGAGTTTCTTCCAGGTCTCCCATGTGGGTGCAGGGGCCCAAGGACTCAGGCCATCTTCTACTGCTTCCCCAGGCCATAGCAGAGAGCTGAAGTGGAGTAGCTGGGACTTGAACCGGCGCCCATATGGTATGCCGGCACTGCAGGCAGCAGCTTTATCTGCCATAGCATCCCCCCCTCAAGAGACCCTTGTCTCAGGTGGGGATAGAGAGAGCTCCAGTTTTTAAATATAACCTTACATGTGACTTCACGACCAGGAAACATTTACACAAAGTATACATTTAGGCAGCAAAGATTTCATGTACTCCACCTATTCATCCCAATTAGGAGATTCTTACAGGACATTTATTCTCGGCAAGATTCCTGTAAACTCTATTCAACGTAAATCAAGAGTGGCCAGGGAAGGAAGGAAGGCCAGTCCAAGAGCACCTTTTCAAGTGGTCATGGCTACAAGCACCTGGGCTCTGGTCCTTCTGGGCTGGGCCTCAGAATCGTCCATCTCAGGAACACAAGGGGAGAGCATCTGTCTCCTAGCTGCAGTCTCCCCACTGGCCCAAGGTTGCCTGGGATGTTGTTAACTCGGTGGCACTTCAGGCTGTAGCACAGCCAAAGTGAGAGAAAAGAAGGCAGTTTTTTAATGTATGGTTGGCTTCATCCACACTCGCTAGTCATGGAAAGTTAGGCTATTTTATCCCAGGTCTCCCACTTGGCCTCTCCTTTCTCAAAGTACCTGTTTTACAGCAGAAGAGACAATCCTCTTGTAATTAGTAAGCCTGCAGCAATGTGCATTTATTAACAACCTGGTAACTCTCCTTTGCAGTTAAAATTATTAAATTCACTGTAGGTCAATCTTAATATTTCAAGTACTTTTCCAATGCAGAATCCATTTTTTTTCAGCTTTCTATATGGTGGCAGTATCCTCTAATTCTCAAACTAAATGCTATATTCTAAATATGCTTACATACGCTTATAAAATCAACTACTGTTTTTATGCTGTGACAATGAGAGTGATACCGATAGTGGTGAGAACTGTATCAGGACCCAACATCTAAACTGATTAATCTCAACCAAATCCAACACTGTTTTATGAGACAATCTCCATAGCAACTGAAAAATCAGAGTAGAAAATTCTTAAAGTGAAAAGTTGTTCCTGATTTGCCAGATCAGCCCATGTTTTGACAATGTGTAATAAGGTAATCATAGGGTCTCAAGACTACCACATAAGTGTTGACGCTGTGTGAATTTATCATGGCACATTCTCCAAGTCATAAAAATACTTGAAAAACATCTACAAGACTGATAATCCTAATCAAATTCATTAATGTTTTATATATTTTTAGAAAAATTAAAAAATCAATCATGCAAGAGCCATTTCTTTATTCATATAACTTACTTCACTTTGTTTCTTATCTCTAAGTAATAACCACAAATTATTCCATCTGAGCAATGACATAAAATAAAACACAAGGTTTCATATCATTTAAAAATTCACAGCTATGTTCCAAACTTTTAAAGATGAACACTAGGTAAGTCCAGTTTCACTGGCAAATCATTGGGAGAATTTGTCTAAGCGCTGCTGCCCTGATCCCCTTCCTCCATCTCCACTCAATCATTCTCATACAAGTTTTTGTGTGGACCACAGGGTAACGTTACAAACATTGTAACATTGGACTATGAAAACAGTGAGTAAGGGAGATGTGGAAGACGCACAAGAAACACTATGGTCCACAGGAATCCTGCAGAGGAACTGTCTATAAAAAATCATAGAAGTCCAGAAACTCAGACTAAAAATCTTCCATCTTGAGTTAGAAGTCAGACAAAAGAAGAATGTCCCCCATAAAATTCACCTCTGATTCCCATGAAGTGAATTTCCTATTCTTGAAGGATCCAGAATAATTAAAAGTTGTCAAGGAGAATTAGGGAAGTAGGGCCTTTCGGGAAAAGATGGGAATGTGGATCTGTATGCTGACTTTTCCTTCTTCCCAAAACTCCAAGAAAAAGATAAGGTTTTTTTTAAAGCATAAACTCAAACATAAATGAAAGAGAGGGCAATAACACTGGAAGTTGCATATCAGTGTAGGCAATTTAGCAGGCCAAGGTGGAAGAGGGACAACAGAGAAGCAACCTGATCTATATGGCAGACACCAGAAATGGCCTCACTCAGGGAGGGAAGGAAAAGGGCAAGACCCAAACAAGACTCCTGGGGAAAGTCTCTTTAAGAGCAGTCAGGGGGACCAGTGCCATGGCTCACTTGGTTAATCCTCCGCCTGCAGCGCCGGCATCCAATATGGGTGCTGGGTTCTAGTCCCAGCTGCTCCTCTTCCAGTCCAGCTCTCTGCTGTGGCCCAGGGAGACAGTGGAGGATGGCCCAAGTGCTGGGCCCCTGCACCCACATGGGAGACCAACAGGAAGCACCTGTCTCCTGGCTTTGGATCAGCATAGCTCCAGCCGTAGCGGCATTTGGGGAGTGAACCAATGGAAGGAAGACCTTTCTCTCTCACTGTCTAACTCTATCTGTCAAAAAAAAAAAAAAAAGGCAGTCAAGGGGCTGACATTGTAACATAGCAGTGCTGCCATCCCACATGGGTGCCTAGGCATTCAAGTCCCAGCTACTCCACTTATGATCCAGCTCCCTGCTAATGCACCTGTGAAAGCAGTAGAGGATGCCCCTAGTCCTTGGGCTCCTGCATCCACATGGAAGACCCAGATGAAGCTCCTGGATCCTGGCTTCTGGCTTCAGCTTGGCCCAACCATGGTCACTGCACTCATCTGGGAAGTGGACCAGCAGATGGAGGCTGAGGTGCTCTCTCTCTCTCTCTCTCTCTCTCTCTCCTCTCTGTGACTCTGCCTCTCGAATAAATAAATAAATCTTTAAAAAAAAAAAAAAACATCGGATTCCTCCCTAACTGCCTGCATGAAGACAGTGAACTTCCCTGCCCTTTGCCTGGCAAAGACAGAAGGGTTTGTAAAACACAAAGTGTCTGCACTTGGGGACAGGCAGAGCTGAAGGCAGGGCTGGTTAATGAAAAGAAAGAACATTTACAGACAATGCTGAGAATGTTTCAGCCCTCTTCTGGGACTCAGCCCCTAAAACACTGGCAACTGCCTCTACACTCCAGGCTGAAGACTGGAAGATCCTTCTTTGGGGACTTGAAGAGTCCAGAGGAAAGATTAAAAAAATACTGACACAGGGGTTTCCTAAAGAACCAACCGCAGCCAAGTCACCCTATCTCTTGTAAATCCTGTTTACATACTCAGAGTATCCATTCAGCCACTTACTGTTTACTCAGAATAAGCAGCATGCCAGGAAACATCAGACATCCAAGGAAAGACTTTAAAATAAATGGGAAAAAACCCACTGTGGGGAGGTCTGGGGAGTGGGTAGACACTGTGTTGGAAGAAAAAAGTGCCAGAATCATCACTTGATACCGTGTGATGTAATACCAGGATTTTTGGGCCAGCACTGTGGCATAGCAGGTAAAGCCACCGCCTGCAGTGCCAGCATCCCATATGGGCACCGTTTCAAGTCCTGGCTGCTCCACTTCTGATCCAGCTCTCTGGTGTGGTCTGGGAAAGCAACAGAAGAGGGCCCAAGTCCTTGGGGCCCTGCACCCACATGGGAGACCTGGAGGAAGCTTCTGGCTCCTGACTTCGGATCGGTGCGGCTCTGGCCATTGCAGCCAACTGGAGAGTGAACCAGCAGATGAAAGACCTCTCTCTTTCTCTCTCTCTCTCTCTCTCTCGCTCTCTCTCTGCCTCTCCTGCTTTTCTCTGTGTAACTCTGACTTTCAAATAAATAAATCTTTAATAAATAAATAAATAAATAAATAAAGTTTAAAAAACAGGATTGTATTTTAGCAAAGAAAAGGGAACACTCAGATTATTAAAAACTAATTGGAAACTAATATAGAAGAAATAAAAAATGTATAGAAGGCTTGAAATATAAAGTAGAGGAAATTTTCCAGAAATGGTATATAAATAGAAATGGATAAAAATAAGAGAAAAAATAAAATATATGTAGGAAATCAGCAGAAGAGTCATAATATCCAAACAATAAGGCTTGCATAAAAAAGGAGAAAATGGAAGAAATCATCAATGAAGTAATGCACGAGAACTGCCCAGCACTAGAGAACAACCATTCCAAGGATTAAAAGAACCCACCAAGTATCCAGAACATGGGTGAAAACAGACCTATACAAAGGCATGTCACAGAAATTTCAGAACATTGGTAACACAGTGACAAATTCACAAGCTTCCAGCCAAAGCAATCCTGGTGAAAAAAACCAAAGCCATAATAATTAAAATGGTATAATATTGGCATAAAAACTGGCATGTAGTTCAATGGGACATAACAGAAACAGAGAAATTAACCCACATAAATACAGCCAACTGATGTTTAGCAAAAGTGTCATAAACATATATTGGAGAAGGGATAATCTTTCCAGTAAATGGTGCGGGGAAAACCGGACACTTATATCTACAAGAGTGAAATTGGATCTCTGTCCATCACCACACATAAAAATGAATTCAAGATGGATCAAAAACGTAAATGTAGGAAGCTGGCATTGTGGCATAGCAGGTAAAGTTGCCACCTGTGATGATGGCATCCCATGTGGGTGGCAGGTCATATCCATCCTACTCCCTGCTAGTTGCCTGTGAAAAGCAGCAGAGGATGGTCCAAGTGTTTGGGCCTTACTGCACATGTGCGAGATCTGGATAAAGCTCCTGGCTCCTGGATTTGGCCTGGCTCAGCCCAAGCCACTGTGGCCAGCTGGGGAATGAACCAATAGACGTAAGTTCTGTCTGTCTGTCTGTCTGTCTCTACCTCTCTCTGTAACTCTTAACTTTCAAATAAATAACTCTCTTTTAAAAAGAGGCCTAAATCTAACACTTGTAATTATAAATTGTTACAAGAAAACAGAGGAGAAACAATTCAAGATGTTTGCATAGGCAATGATTTCTTGGATAAGACCACCAAAGCACAAGCAACAAATTCAAAACTGAACAGAGTTTTGTGAAACTCAGAAGCTTCTGAACAGCAAAAGGAAACAATAGAGTGAAGAAATGTGATAGAATGGGAGAATATATTTGCAAGCTACTTAAAAGACAAAGGATTAATATCCAGAATATGTCTGAAACTCAAAAAACTCAATAATATAAAACAACCAATCCACTTAAGAAATGGGAAAAAGACCTGAATAAGACTGCTCTCAAAAGAAGAAAATACAACTGACCAACAAATAGATGAAAAAAACGCTTGGTATCACTAGCCATCACAGAAACACAAGTTGAAAACATAGCCTTAGCCCTGTTAAGATGGCTATTATCAAAAAGATTGAAAGCAGTAAGTGCTTGTGAGCATGTGCAGAAAGGGGAAGTTATACACACTGTTTGTAGGACTGTATATTCATACAGCCACTACGGAAAATGGTACAGAGATTACTGGGGGAAAAATTAATAGAAAAAAAAACAACAACATACGATCCAGCAATTCCACTACTGGGTATGTATCAACAAGTCATGAAATCATTCTATCAATGATTTCACCATGTTTTATTTCATCATTATTCACAATAGCCAAGATATGGAATCAACCAAGGTGTACATCATCAAATGAATGGATAAAGAAAATGTGGTACATATACAATGGAATATTACACAGCTAAAAAAAAGAATGAAATCCTATCATTTGCAGCAAAATGGATATAACTGGAGGACATCATGTTAAGTAAGTCAGACATATAAAAAATACTACATGACCTATCTCTTATGTCAAAGCTAAAAGAAAAAAATCAGAACACAGAATGTTGATTACTATGATAGACTGAGAGGAAAAGGAGGAATTGAAGGAAAGGGAATTCGGACAGAAAAACCAAGAAGCTGTGTATGATTAAGTATTCTTGATAAACATGTTATACTGACATGAGATTTTAATAATAGGGCAATCTGGTTATGGTTTATAAATTATGACAATTACATTATACTAATACAAAATGTCAATAATAAGGCAAGCTGTGTCTGGAGTATATGGGAACTCTTTATCAACTTTACAATTTTGGTTTTATAAATTAAAAACTATTCTGAAATTTAGAAGTTTAAAACACACAAATAATTAAATGATCATTTCTGACACTTAAAAAAAAGGAGTCCCATGGCACAGTCTCTTTAAAATGAAAAAAAAATATTTATAACCTAGAATTCTATACCAAGCCAAAGTAACAATTAAGTGTGGAGGTAGAATCATGGCATCTTCAGACATGCAAGATTTCAAAAATGTACTTCATTTCTTTTCCAGAAAGCAATTCAAGGTTATGTTCCACTACTACAAGGACATAAACAAAGAAACAGAGAGAGAGTAGAAATGGGATTTTCAGGTTCAGGAACCTTTGGATCCAACATGGAGAAAGAGGAAGAGAACACTCAAGACAGCAAAGGGTGACAGTTATCCCCAAAACACTGGTGACAATCAGTCTTAATCAGAACAGGTCACAAAGTTCTAGGAGGGTTTTTTTTAATAAGGAGAAATTGATAGAACTCTCAATGCATGGAGTAGTCTATCAGAATACATGGAGAGATGCAGTTATTGACAGAGAATTTGGGGTTTAAAAAGTGAAAATGCATATATCGCTTAACATTGGAGATACATTCTTAGAAGGGTGATGCCATCATTGTATGGTCATCACAGTGTGAATATCAGAGAGTGTAATTATGGATACCTAGATAGTAAGTTAACCACACAGCTAGGCTACATGGTATACGCCACCATATGTGTAGCTCATTGTGTAATGAAACATCATTATGCAGTACATTACTGCAAATAAAATACTAAGCAAACAAATAATCACAAAAAAGAAAAGATCTTGGGTCAGGTGGTTGGTGCAACAGTTAAGTCACCACTTGGGCACTCGCACCCCATATCAGAGTGCCTGGGTTCAAGACCTGGATCTGTTCCCAATTCCAGTTTCCTGCAAATGCACATCTTGGGAGGCAGCAGGTGATGGTTCAACTTCATGGGTCCCCGACACCCATGTGGGATACCAGATTGGGTTTCTGACTCCTGACTTCTATCTGGCCCAGCACTAGCTATCATGGGCATTTGGGGAGTTAACCAGTGGACCAGAAGATCTCTCTCTCTTGTCTCTCTGCCTGTCAAATAAATAAATAAATATTCAACTTCAGGAAAAAAATTTATGCAGAAATTGTAAAGTAGTAACATTCTAAATGATTCATTGTGAAGAAGCATACATAGTTGCAATAACATAACCACTAAATATAACTATTTGACTGATGATAGTATCATCCCACTCCTTTGTTCCCCCACCACAATATCATGGAGTCTGCCATTCACTGTTACCTTTGGCCACTATCATCTTCCGAAACTCTATCATGCAGGCAGAGTGATCTTTCTGAACTTCCAAGTCTATCATACCATTTTCTTGTTTGACATGTTCAATGGTTCCCCCATCACCTTTAGGACTAGGCTTGAACTCCTCAAACTGGCATCTAGAACTTCAAAATCTGATCTCTGAGGAACTCTTGAGGCTTGTTTCTTTTTATTTATTTATTTATTTATTTATTTATTTATTTATTTATTTTTAAGATTTAAGGCCGGTGCCGCAGCTCACTAGGCTAATCCTCCGCCTAGCGGCGCCGGCACACCGGGTTCTAGTCCTGGTCAGGGCGCCGGATTCTGTCCCGGTTGCCCCTCTTCCAAGCCAGCTCTCTGCTGTGGCCCAGGAGTGCAGTGGAGGATGGCCCAGGTGCTTGGGCCCTGCACCCCATGGGAGACCAGGAAAAGCACTTGGCTCCTGGCTCCTGCCATCAGATCAGCGCAGTGCGCCGGCTGCAGTGCGCCAGCCGCGGCGGCCATTGGAGAGTGACCCAACGGCAAAGGAAGACCTGTCTCTCTCTCTCACTGTCCACTCTGCCTGTCAAAAAAAAAAAAAAAGATTTACTTATTTATTTGAAAGGCAGAATTACAGAGAGAGAGGGAGGCAGAGATAGAAAGAGAGTGAGATCTTCCATCCGCTGGTTCACTCCCAAAGGGTTGCAACCGCTGGAGCTGGACTGATCCAAAGCCAGGAGCCAGGAGCTTCTTCCAGGTCTCCCATGTGAGTGCAGGGGCCCAATCACTTTGGCCATCCTCTGCTGCTTTTCCAGGCACATTAGCAGGGAATTGGATTGGAAATGGAGAAGCTGGGACTCAAACCAGCGCCCATGTTGGATGCTGGCACCACAGGCAGAGGCTTTACCCACTACACCACAGCACCAGCCTGAGCCTCATTTCTTAATATCCCCAGGAGTGCCTTTCCCATCTTAGCCCACCCCTAAGTTCTGGCCAACCACACTGAAGTCCTTTTCAGGCCTCAAGTTCAGGCTGCTCTCACCCCTGCACTCAGCATTGCTATTCCCTTTATTCCAGACTGAAGTTATACACAAAATTCTGTGATACTTAAATGCATAGGCATCAAAAATTACACATATTGCTGGTAATATTTACTACTTGCTTGTAACCCAGTGTGGATGACCTGCTTGAAGAACCCTTTCCTTAAGCTATAAGCAAGTTTATAGCTAGCATCAAAAAGTTGCACATTTTTTTCACATAAAGCGCATGTGAATGACACATACCAGTACTAACTATATCTTATGTCACCAGGACGTTCCACTTCACCCTTCATCCCAAAGACAGTTAATTACTACCTCAATATTGATTTTGCTGATAAGGGGTTACTCCAGTGCAAAACATCCCTTCACTGTTCTAAGAACAGCAGGATCCTAGAATGTGAATACTTCTGCCTCATAAGAATGTCTGAGCATGCTGTCACTGAAAAAAAAAATCTTAAAAAAAATTTGGATGATATTAGATGAACAGCTGTGTAGAAAGGGGAATGTAAAAATAAAAACTGCATGTTGGAGCATCAAAATAGTAACCATGTACAGTATATGACTGTTTTTAATCAGATGAAGATTGAAGCTATTACATTTCAAATCAAATGTTATAAATTCGTTCAAGAATGCAGCTGAGCTCTCATTTAATTAGAAATGTCCATGTTTAAATCATGAGGTACAGTAGCTGCCAATGAAGCAAAAGTATGGGGGAGGGGACAAATGCCGTGTCCAGACCCCCTGACTCTCCACTGTCTCCTACCCAGGACGAACATCTGGGGTGGACTTGTCCTGATGTAATGAGGAACTTTGTGTACTAGCTAATTTGAGATTTAATGTAATTGTCCATAATTGTTTTGAAGACAATTAAAATCATTATTCTGATCTGGACAATTCTGAACTCTTCATTTTTTGTGTGTGAAACATATTTTCCCCCATGCTGAATTTTAACTCTTTCTTGGATTACAAAAAGTAAAGCACACTGGGCCAAGATTGCCTTGGGAAATAACCCCTCAACTGTCAGGTCACATTAAAATGCAATACTTTTCCAAGTGCACTTTGGAAACAAGTCTCATTTCCTATTTCTAGTGCTTGATGTAGTTCAGCTAAAGTCCAAATCTACATCGCAAATGTTAGACAATTCACTATTAAATAAAAATGAAGCAACGTCATGGAGGGATTTCTGAGGTCAGATGGAGAAGAATGCAAGTATCCCATGGCAGACTTCCCCTAAGGTCATGAGCCTCTGCATCTCAGAATTCCAGGCAAAATGTCTTTTTCTCCCTATTGGCCTAATTCAAAAACACCTCAAGTGGCATAGCTCAAATTTTCCATATTAGACTTACCCCTGGAGTTGAAATCATGCATGTGACAGATCAGCGCTAAGCAAAATCTTAGAAAGAGTTGTGCACAGGGAAAAAGGAAAAAAAAATCAGAGGGAAAAAGCATAAGCATTAACGTGTAAGTGGTTTTTGCAACCTCATCAATCCCCCTGTTCAAGAAAATAGGGCACAGATGGGCAAAAGAGACCATCGCGCTGTCCCAAGGATCCAAGGAATTCATCAGAAACTACTGCCTCTGAGTAGACAGCCAGAACTGAACTGCCTAACCATGTAAAATCATGAAACACAGCTTTTAAACTTTCCATTTTCTCCAAAGAAGCAGCTATAGTTTTTTTCTTTTCAAAAATTTACTTATATTAAAGGTAGAGTTGCAGAGAGAGGGGGAGAGACAGAGTGAGAGAGAGAGAGAGAGGGAGAGAGAAAATAATATGTTTCATCCACCAGTTCACTCTCCAGATGGTTGCAACAGCCAGGGCTAGGCCAGGTCTAAGCCAAGAGCCTGGAACTCCATCTGGGTCTTCATATAGTGGCGTGGGCCATCTTCTGTTGGTATTTCTTTCTGTAGTAATCTGTATAAATTGTTTTTTCATGTAAAATAACATCAAATAAAATACTTCCCAACAATCATAAAACTGCACATTTCTTCCAGCATCTTCCATCCCAAAGAAGAGGAATTATGCAATGTTCCTTGGTTTTAATCTTATTGTTTTATAGTTGACTGATTGAAATTTTTTCAGTATTCTCCAATTTATCTCATAGTACTCTGTTATTTTTTCAGAATGCTTGATAATTAACTGTATTTAAATATTCATACAAACACAAATTTTTAAAAGCATTCAAAGGGGCAGGCAATTGGCACAGTAGTTAAGATGCTGAGTGGGGTGCCCCCATCCCATATCCAAGTATCTGTATTTGGACCCCACTCCATTTCTGATTCCAGCTTCCTGCTAATGTGCAGCAAGGGAAGCGGTAGATGATGGCTCAAGTACCTGTCACGTGGGAGACCTACATTGAGTTCCTGGCTGAAAGCTTCAGCTTGGCCCAGACCTAGCTGTTGTGGGCATTTAGGGAGTGAACCAGCCGATGGGAGACCTTGCTCTGTGTGTCTGTTTCTTTCTGTGTGTCTCTCTGCCTTTCAAATAAGGTGAAAAATAAAGAAATAAAAGCATACCCAGAAGTTTTGCTCTTATCCAGCAATTAAGTTTTTCATTGAGTTATTACAATTAAATCCATGCTACAGACACCTAAAGTTTTATGCAATTACTCTTGAGTTTTCATTAGCAGCACAGGATGACCATGAAGCAATAAACATCAGATCAGACTTTATACTTCACGACTGAAAGTCTAGATGACCTGTCCTGTGCTTGCTGACAGTGAAAATAGCTCTTTGCTTTCCAAGCAAACCTATCTTTGAAAAAAATGACAATCTGGCAGGTTGAAAACAAGTTTATTGGAAAAGATGTTGAATCCTTTATTAAGCATTAAAAAATAATACAAGTTTTTGTTTAAACAATTCCAATTTTTCAAATTCAAGTTATCCTACTGGACCTCCTGACAACCAAACAGTGGGCACCCATGGAATCCAGTGCATTTCCATCCATGGCTCCAATTCTAAACAAAACCACTTAGCATGTTTCATACCATGCCAGGTTATCAGTGAAGCCAAGGCTGATGGTAACACTATTACCTTACAGGTTAAAACCTGAAGATGCTTTTCTTAGCCACAAAGGATATATAATTATTTTTAGCAAGAGACTGTTACTAAATCTTAACCCTAGGGTTAACTTTAATAAAGAGCAAATGGGAGTGGGGGGCTGGCATTGTGGCATGGTGGGTAAAGCTACTGTCTGTGGTGTCTGCATCCCAAATGGGCATGGCTGGAGTCCCAGCTGCTCCACTTCCAGTCCAGCTCCCTTTAATGCACCTGGGAAAGCAGTAGAAGATGCCCAAGTCCTTGGACCCCTGTACCTATATGGGGGACCTGGATGAAGCTCCTGGCTCCTGGCTTTGGCCTGGCCCATCCCTGGCCATTGTGGCCATTTGGGGAGTGAATCAGCAGATGGGATATCTCTCTGTTTCTCCCTAACTCTGCTTTTTGAATAAATAAAATAAATTCTTCAAAGGAAAGAGGAAATGGGTACTATTGGAGATTTTCATGTTCAGAAAAGTGAGGAAATGCAGTTTTGTGGGGGGTCCTTTACTGAAAGGAGAGGAGTATTCAGCTTTACATGGGAAACAGAGCAAAGAATATTCAGGTCTCTCTCAAAGTTGACCTTTCATTAAAAAAAAAAAAAAGAGCTGGAATCTTACCCAACTGATCCATAGAAGCTGCTAATGGCAATGACTGATCTGTTGCAGTCTTGATTAGAAAACATATTAAACATTGACAAGTCAGCCTGTTTCTTTTGTGAAGAGAAGGTAAGACAAAAAGGCAAGTTTTCTTTTTCTTGCAATGAAAATTTAATACTTTATTTCTTCTGACAGAATTAGAGTTTTGAAGGAGAAATTCTGGGATGTACCCTTTGGGAGTGGTATTGGCTCAGTACGAAGTGTGTGAGTGGCAATTTCCACCTCCTATAGAATTGTTGCCACACAGCCAGGTAGCTCAGCTCAGGCATGCAACCTTGATGTGATGGCCAGGAGGGACCTTCTGGTAGACCTGCTACCAGATTGGCCAAGGTTATCTCAACTCAGCCTAAGATAGTATGTAGCTCCCTTTTTAAATGTCCAAATTATGTCATTCCACATTATCTTCTTCATCAATCTCATTTCCTAGGCCTTGTCAATATTTCCCTCCAAAACCCAGAAATAAAACTGATTCAAGATCTGACATCTGGAAAAACTAGGATAGGCCAATTAGTGCTTGAGCAGAGGTTTCCAGGGCTCCTGCACCTGTCCATTAGAAATTTCTGACTCCTCCATCTCTTTTTTGGAGGCCACCAACAAACAACCTTCAGATGTTAACGACTTCCAGCTTTGGGCGGTTTGTGACTTACTCGAATGTGTGACCTGGAGGAGAAAGCTGTCATACTCTTGAATGGCAGCCATAATAACCCCAAAGTTATTTTTGAAGTTTACAAGCCTGGCCCAGACTCCTTAAAAGTCCCCCTTAAGCTTACAAAAGCAAATTCAAAGTGAAGGACTAAAGTTTTCAGGCAGTAATTAAACCCTTAGCTATGCTATTATACCTTGTCCCACTGTCCCCTGGCAGCTTAACAATTAATCTTTTCAGTGGAAAGAAAAAATGAGTTACACCCAGGAACTGCAGAGCTTACAGCCACTCTATGCTATTAATTTTAATCATGTGAGAAGATAAACATATGTCACTCACTCATATTCAAAAGAGCCTCTATGGAACCCTGGCCTGTTGTAGGTCTAACATTTATAACTCGGGTTCCTTTGCCTAAGATCTTTTAAGGCCATTTAAACCTGTTCACATTGCTTAATTAGAAAAAATATATAGCTTATATAGTCTTATTCCACTCACTTAAAAATAAACTCCTTCAAATTATTTGTAAAACAACAGGTTCATTTTCTTAACTAGTGCTATCTCCTTTACATTTTTAAAACTATGAAAAAATGAAGCAAAAACCAGATCACGTAACCTCTTATTTTATGTGGTACTTCAACACACTCTAGCTCCTGGTAGAAAAAAAAAAAAGATATGATTTATTCTTTTTTTTTTCATCCTAAATCTGGTTCTGAAAAGCTTTTATTCTCAGTTTCATATGATTCAATTGAATCAAATGCTGAAAGAATAAAACACTCTCTCCTGCAATTTCTTAAGCATGCATATAGCAAAAAATTACTGCTGGCAGGAGGAGCTGTTAGAGTGAATCTCAGCGGAAGTAAATTGTTTGGTATTTGTAATGGAGTATAATAGCTGTAATTCCATTTGAGCTGCTGCCACTAATAAGCTGATAAAAACGGAGAGCTGAGACCCAGGCATCCATCAGTGTGTGTCTCCCACAAATGTCTCTGCACAGTCACTTCATCACAGACACAGGTAACCCAATCCCATTAGATATCCTGTTTCTGACAATGAGGAGCCCAAGCTGGCTCTTCCCACTACGAGCAGGCAAAAACACAGCTGCATTCTGATTCCAAAGGACTTTTCTTATCAGCAACTATCAGGAATTTCCATAGACATTGCCAGTTCCCGCAAAGCTGCAAGACTGGAACTTAAATGTACTCACAGCTACACTTCTTTCTCACAAAAACTAATAACCACAGCAAAAATGACATCAAAATCTGTCTCAAATGTTTTAGAGCTGTGATCCTAATGCCCACCTGTTGCCAAAAAGGCCATTGACTTAATAACAAAATGTTTCTATCGAAATGATTACAAGCCTGAAAACACACTGTGGTGTGTGTGTGTGCATGTGTATGTGTTTGCAAGTGAAAACAAATGGCATCTACATCACATGGCATCACATGGACATTCTAAGCAGGGTGAAAACAAGAGCAGTGAGATCTCTCACAGGGATCCTGCCAAGCAGTAAGGAGGCTTGAGTTCCAGTGTTCTCTTACTGAATTGCCGAGTGATCTTACACACATCACTTAAACGCAACTGCTTAAGAGCCTACACAGAGAAAATAGAGTAGAAATAACAATACTTTAATGATGGGATGGGTTTGCTGGCAGGAGTGCTTTGAAAAGTGGTTGGTGTTTGGCAAGTCTATTTTTCATGTAACCTGCTGAATAAGCAGCATAATGTATGATTATGCTCATTCTATTAATGATCAAATAAATGGCCCATGAGGGAAATTTTAAACTACGTAAGTGTAGCCTCCTCAGGAGCCTGTCAGTATCTTGAGCAATGTGCTCTGGGCGACTCACATGCCCATGTGAAGATCTGCGTTGCTGAGTGCATGCAGGCATTTCGGAAAGAGCAAATGTGCACATCTGAGTAACGGATCCATGGCGGTATCCTGGAATTGTGCACAGCAGCTACGGCAGCCCAAGAGCAAGGGGGAACCTGGAAGAAGCAAAGTGTTCCACAGACCTGGCCTTGCAGAGTTCCAGAAGCACTGTCTCAGCCACACTCTGCAGCCTCCACTTTGGTTGTCAGTTGTTCCTACCACCGCTTCCAAGAGGAGCTGTTTTTGCTCTGTTCTCACCAATGTCTTCTTCCGGCTTCTGAAACATTTAGTAAACATGCAGCCAGAGTCCCAGTCTATAGAATGACATGACTTTTCTAGAATGCAAGAGAAAAAAATCATTAATTGTCTCTGTATTTCATTCATGCTTTCATGTTCATTAGCCATAAGCATCATAACTGGAACCCAGGCAGTCATATGAAGAGATCGCTATTTCAATCACAGGAAACACCTACAGAATAAAATCCTCAGACAGACTCAATCTGGAAACCAAGTATATGTGGCCACGCACACGTGAACATGTGAACATAGTAAGCACTGGAAAATCCCTGGCAAGTTACCGCCTGTACCCCATCACCTAAGTGAACCATCTTCATTCAAGTACGCTGTTCCATTTTAAGCATGTTCTTCCTCAGTTTCTCCCCGTTTCCAGGTGTTAAACTTTAAACCACACTTAATGAGGAAAGGAAAACAAGGGGGATGACGATGATTACTTAATATTAAAAATATTCTTAGGGAAAATATCTTATTATCTCCAGAGGCCAGGCCATGCCAAGGAAATCACAGGCACAAATAAAAGAGCCCCATGTGGGTGTTTAAATGACTATGGTTTGGCTAAGTTCCCCCTCTGTACTTTAACCTTCT
Organism: Oryctolagus cuniculus; assembly: GCF_051225735.1. Classification (NCBI taxonomy): domain Eukaryota; kingdom Metazoa; phylum Chordata; class Mammalia; order Lagomorpha; family Leporidae; genus Oryctolagus; species Oryctolagus cuniculus. Next base: position 40,276,389 of record NC_142869.1, on the reverse strand, counting down.
ATACTTTGCACAGGCCTCTGTGCCTCGAATTGAAAGATGGCACACACTATGGTATGGTTCTCAGTATGGCCCAAAACATGACTGATTCTTTTGTTCAAAATGAATTCATTAAACACGTTTTGGAGGTTGTTTTTGCCTCCTTTTCGAACTCTCAAACAGCATTTGTCGACTCATCCATCTGTCTGTACCTCCAAGGACAGCGCGACCTAAGGAACGGAAACACCTCAAAATACTACGACAATGATTCCTTTCTAAGATCGGGTCATCATAATTTTGGACTCTTTAAAATCGCATAACTAAAACTGAGTGTGGCCTTCATGGGTTCACTCAACAAGCATTTGAGGAGGGATAATTCTGTGTTGGCAAACGTTCTCCATGTGGGGGATACTGCAGAGAAAGGTGTCCAAATAGGAGAGTCTTTAGACTTAAAGACTTTAAGCAGAGAGAGCTCTGGTGCAAACAATGATGCTGTTGGTGAACTGAGCCACTGGCTTCTGTTCCCTGGGCCTCTCTGCCGGCCCAATCATCTGAACCTACAGCGAGTGCAGGGCCTTCTGGCCGGTTTCGGTTTGCACATTCAGGCAAGTTTGCACATTGTGGCCATCATGTCATCATTGAGAAGCCATATCAACGCAACCATTAGGTTCTTCTAGACATTAATAACGCTGTTGTAATAAAGCAGCTCAGACCGCTCTCGTTTCTATGTAAACAAAAAATTGCTTTACACAAGGGGTGTGGGCGTCTTCTGGTTTTCATTTGTTTTCAGTGTGTTTATGTAGCTTAATTGTCTCATCAGGCACTTTCCCAACATAATTATGCTTTTTAACAAATGGTGTTTATGGCAACCCCTAACAGTGCAAAAGAAAGGATTAGTTTCATCCTCTCGTTCCACATTCTGATTCCCTGTGGACAGCTAAATCACGCAAAGATGGTGTTAGGAAAATCTACCTTCACAGCAAATGCTGAAATGCACGGGAGTACCATCTGAGAAAGTGACCAAACGCAAGCCCCAGCCCCGTAACACTGGTTTCGGACAGGGAGCCCAGTCCGCCTATCCCTGCTACCACCTTCTGAAGACTTCCGGTGCTCTCTAGCAAATCACAGCCCAGGAGGAACGCGCAGGGCCAGTGCGCAGCAAGGCGGCTCGCCACGGCTGGGCCACATCACCTGCCTCCCTGCCTCGGGCGCACGCACCCCGGGAGCACAGGCTCGCGGGAGGCGGGGATGCGTGCTCGCCACCAGCGTCCGCCGCCCGAACCCTCGGCCACTCGCGTCTCCCTCGTGGTGCGAAGTATCCCAGGGCCACGTGGACCCACGGCTAACCCCCGAGGCCCGCGGGGGCGAGCGGCGGCGGGTGGCGGGCGTGCGGGGCGAGCGCCAGAGGTACGGGCTCCGCGGCCTGCGAGCGAGGAGCGGCCGCCGGCAGCGCTGTCCCCCGTCGGGCTTTCGAGCCAAAGGCAGCGCCTGCTGGCCCGCACTTTGGAAAAGACACCGACCCGCGCGCGCGCCGAGGGGAAGCGGGACGGAGCGCGAGGCCGCCGAGCCGGAGTCGCCGCGCGGGAGCGGCGCGCAGCCCCCGCACGCAGCCCACGGCAGACTCCGCCTCCCGGGCGCGCTGGGGCGCGTCCAGCCCCGCGGCCTGGGCTCCTGACCCGGCGCCCCGGGCGCTGCCTGGTTGGCACAGTCGCCTTTTGCATGTTCTTCTCGAGCCTGGAACTCGGGGCAATTCTATCGTAAATGACTGGCTTTTAAAAAAAGCACCAGGATCTAATGATAGGGCTTCTACCCATTGATCGTACACCAACCAGCAGGGGGCTCTTCGCCGGTGCCGCTGGGAGGGACGCGCGCGCACACCCCTTTCCAGTAAATTCCCTGCTGAAACGCAGCTCGCCGGTGCTGAGACTAGGATGTGGACCTACCCCAGGACAAAAGCAGGGTTCGGGCAGAGCGGCTGAGAGCACTTATGAGGGTGTGAGCCAGGCCCACGCACTTCCTTTCTTTCTAGGCCGGTCAACCTTCAGAGTGCGTTTCTCTTCCAAAAAGCAATGCCTGTTTTTCTTGGCGTTTTTGTTTTTGTTTTTCTTCTTTTTTTTTTAATGTAGCAAGGATTAAATGTCATCCATTCTGATCCAAAAGTGAAATAATCACTAAATAACTACTTTGACAGAATAAATTAATTTTTAAATCTTTTTTTTTAATTTTCTAATTATAATTTTTAAACACAGCTTTGAGGAAATTAACATTTATGTGGACATTTGGTTTCTAGCCTAATGTGGCATAAAAATAAGTAACATAATGAGTGTTAAAAAAAATCAGGTTCATGATGCTTCTCACATCATCATCATTGTACTTAGATGTCACAACAGTATTATGTGCGATTATGTCAGATCCAGCCTTCTCCATCTCCGAGTGTTGGCAGGTAGGAGGGTTGTTGGCAAGAGGAGGGGTGTTAACCTCAGGATCCTGGATCCGTTCCAAGGCTGGTAATTACATTCTGCCAGCCAAAATTCATCCCATAATTTTAATTGGATAAATCCTTTCTGGCCTTAGCTACTGCTATGCCTGTCAAACTGTTGCCACATTTCACCCCAGAGGTGTCTGTGTTTTAGTTGCAAGAATCAGTCCCTTTGAGGTTGGCTTATCAGTTTAAATCCTCAAAGTGCTTTGGGATCCTGTGCAATAAAGAATATATTTAGGCATTTTTTAATGCTAAATCCACATAGAAATGCATCAAATAGATAAATACCCATGTTGCTGCCTAAAGTCCCAAACCCTTCCAATGTCAGCATTCACCAGATCATCTTCAGAGCTTTTTAACCAGATTCACCTTTCTCCCTCTTTGCTTAGGAGTTTTTACTGCCTTTAGCGTTAGCTTCCAAAAGGACTGCGAAGTCCAAAGGTTCTTCCATGGTGGGACACAGAATTGAAGCCCGTGTTTCAGCTTTCCAAACAATGACGCGACTCTGGAAAATGAGACAGCGTGGTAACATTACAACCAGCCTTAGCACGGCCCTGCAGAGGAGACGGTGTGACTCCCAGGCCTTCGGAATGACTCCAGCTGTAGAAGCTGTCGGAAGGAAACCTTGACCTTCTCCCAGTCTTCTCTGTGAGAGTCTCCCTCTGACAGGGCTACCAGGGTGTTAAGATAACATTTCTGCAAGGGTCCTTTTCTCCACCCTACTCACTTCCAACGGAAGGAGAGAAAACAGCGTGCCAGTGTTTTTTGTGGAGGGCAGCTCCACCCCTGCCGGCGGGCTGTAAGCATGTGTGTTTTGGAAAATACGAGGACGTCAGATCCAACAGGTCCCATGAGAAGTTTAGCAGTAAGACTGAAGTATTAGTTTGTTCTCTTCAACGGGGAAAAGGTACCACTGGTTAGTTTGACCCAACCACATGCAATCCTGCCCCTTTCATTATGTCAGAGAGCTTCGTGTCATATTTATGCTGCGAGCATATCAAGGATCTAATTTTTATTTGACCGCATTCTTTGAAAGGAATTTTCCTACTTTGTGAATTAATGTAGTATTTAGCCTCCTTGTTTTTCCTGCTAAGTTCACCTTCTGGGCATGGATCCTCCTGTTCTTAGGGTTCCTGTCCAGAAATAGTTAAGCATTGGAATAGAGAACAGCTAAAACCCCCGAGTGTCAGTTCTGTCTGTGACACCTGCTGTTTGCTAGTACTCTCATTGGTTTCCCTAGTGGATGGGGGAAACTTTTCTTTGCCTTTCGTTTTCATTTTTGCAAACAGGGAGAACTTAGTTCTTCTAGGAGCCTCTCCTGGCCCATCTGAGCTGAGGGAGGTAAAAGGGGGAAGGTTGGGCTCTACTACTAATGCTCCACAGATGTGTGCCTGCAGCCTGGGTGCTGGTTGAGCAGGACCAGGGCTAGGGTGCAGCAATGGAGGCATTTGCCCCATAGATAAAATTTATTTGGGTGCCAAAAAATTCCGGGATGCAGTCTTTTTAAAAATTGTAATTAATGTGAAATAAGAAATGTGTGGCAAACGAAATCCCCGGCTTTTACATGAAGACAGGATCCCAGCCTGCACTTGCCCCTTGATTAAGCCTCACCCTGGTCCCAGCGCTGTGGTTCCCCTTCCCTTTGTGACAGCCTGGTCCTGATTGCAGGGCTGACAGGAAACTGTGCCACTGCACTCTGCCTGCATCCTCTCTGCTGGCCCTGGAGCTGGGCAACAAAACCAGGAATGTCAAGGGTAGAAATTTCCAGGCCAGCAAAGACATGTAATTTATAGTCTATTCAAGAGTTTCTAGACTTCCTTATATGGGAAATTTGGCTGACTATATTTCAAAAGAAGGCAAACCCTTATTAGAACAATAATAAAAATATCAACTCTACTTACCTGATATTTTTCAGAATTATGCTAGTTAGGTTTCCTGTTGTGCTGTGACATTTGGAAATGTCTTAAACAATATTTTAATCAATACTATATTTTTTATTTTCATATTCTAGCATTAATCTGTATTCAGGGAAGAAGTGAATAGAGAATTACCCTGAGAAGGATGGAAGTCTAATTCCTAATGCAGCATTTTTTCTTTGAAGATTTCACTTTCACCACATTTTTGCACTAGGTCAGATTTCATTCTGCCTTCTTTCCTCCTTGTAGAACATGCAAAAGATTTTTTTCTTCTTTCCTATAAATGGGGATTGATAAGTGAGGGCTTTAAAAAGTGAGCTTCATTGTCATTTCAGGATGAGTGAAGAAATGTTTTAATGACTTCTGAATTTTAAATTGTTTCATGTGATATTATGAAATATGTGTTCTGTTAGTCATTTTCTAAAATACCAACAGGTTTCTCTGCTGCCATGTTTAGAGTGGTGGAAGCTATGCTATTAACTTATTTTAAATAAAGAAAAGGAACTTGATATCCAGAAAACAGCCACAGCAAGTGGCAGAAGCACTTCCATGTATCTGTGCCTTAGTTATATTAAATGATCTCTAACCACTTTTATCTTAAGCACGGAGGAAAGCAAACATCCCACAAAATTTCTAAAACAATTTTTTCACCTTAATACTTTAGAAGTATCTTTCCCTTTACACGTTACGGATTATGTTCTTGCTCTTTATCCTGCTGCTCTCTTTAGCATGAAAAACCAGTAGACTCGAATGTAAGCATTGTTATTAGCTGAAATTGGAATCAGTTATTGTGAATCCTGTTCATTCCCAGCCGGAATATCTCGTGTAATTGCCAAAAGTCAGAAGTCTGTGGTCCCTCGCTCACTGCTGGCTCCTTAATCCTTTGCCTTTGTTTACCCTCAGTATTAGTTGTGCTCTCCTTTATTATGGAACCCAAGCATAGGATGAAGTGAAGTGTTCTTGGAGCTTCTCTCCAAAGCTGTTTTTTCATAGCTATTTGTTGTATTTCAGTTGAAAAACCATCCCTACAGTAGAGTTTGAATTTTTACTGAAAACTTATTTTAACTTATGGGACTACATCATTTCTAGAGCTATTATAATTCACAGAATGTCTAGTCAGAAAAATGCTCCAATGTTTAAAGACATTTTCCTTTACATTACAGAAATTTTTGCTGTTACCAGATTTTATCAATAAATATATACTTAAAAATTCCAACCACTGGGTGGTGACTGTCAACACTCATTAAGAAAGATAACACTTTTTTTTAAAAAAAAAGATTTTATTTTGAGAAGTAGAGTTACAGAGAGGGGGAGAGACAGACAGAAAGGTCTTGCATCCATTGGTTCACTCCCTAAATGGCCGCGACAGCCAGAATTGGGCCGATCCGAAGCCAGGAGCCAGGAGCTTCCTCCAGGTCTCTCATGTGGTGCAGAGGCCCAAGCACTTGGGTCACCTTCCAGTGCTTCCTCAGGCTACAAGCAGTGAGCTGGATCAAAAGAGGAGCAGACTAGATATGAACCAGCACCCATATGGGATGCTAGCGATGCAGGCGGAGGCTTACCCTTCCACACCACAGCTCCAGCCCCCAAGATGACACTTCTTTAGACGATATAGCAGTGGAAGTCCAGCAGGTGCACTTGGAGCCACTTCTGGATTACTGTCAATCTGTTGTGGTTTAATGTCCCTGTGTATATACAAATGAATGTCAACTGTTCAGATACCAAGAAGGGCCAACTCCAGTATGCACAGGAACCAGAGTCCCTGGACAGAAGTATGCATGTGGTATTTGCCATGCCTTAATTCAAGGGTTCAGAGACATCCCTTATTTGAAAAGGACCCATTCTGGAGAGACCAATTCTCCTGCTCTTGGGAAGATTGCCAAGCCCTGTCTCTGCAGGACATTCAAACTAAAGGTTGAATTAAGGCTTTCCTGCTGGTTTGTTTGTCTTTTACCAAATATCTCAGTATCAAAAGGAATCCAACCTTTACCTTTTCATTAAAGTTTGAAAATGTCTAATGTCTCTGGGAAAAGTAGATAACTTGAGTTTTTTGGTGTTGTTTTTAATTTCTTTATCTTTCCTTGTGCCTTTTAGTTATTATGCTACTCTTTTAGCTTGAAGGGCTATGCTAGTGGAAAAGATTTAAAAATGAAATTCATAAGCCCTCAGGGCAGAGGGGACCTTGGAGGTAGTCTGGTGCCTTCTCATAATTTTTTCTTCAAAAGATGTCTAACATGGAACAAGGCAACAGAGATGGAAGCAGAGCATCTGATGGAACTAGGGGGCACAATGGACAGCCCATGTAGTCCTACACTTTGATCCCCAGTCCCCACTGTTTCCAGGACCTCTCCTTGAGCCCTAAGGTACCTTTGAAAGCTATAGACTCAAAAAAAAAAAAAAAAAAGAAAAGAAAAGAAAAGAAAAGAAAAGAAAAAGAAGGGCGGGAAGGAAGAAAAGACAAACATGGACTTGTCAAACCCTTTTTTCTTAGGTGTGATACCTTTTTTTATCACTTCATAGGAAGTTCTCAGCCTTTAAAAATTAACCCTCTATCTTGAAATAAGGTTCACAATGTGGCTCCAAAATGAAAATGCTGCAGAAAATCCACATTACCTTGTAAATTATTGGACGGGTTTTAATAATAATTTCTGGGGAAGAAAATGAATATGAATAGTTATTCAAATATGAAATGATCCACCAAAGTCTTTAATTAATACTCTAGGAAATGTAGCACAGAACCCAGAAGGATAAAGATTTTGAGGATGGAGGAAGAATTCAAAAGGATGCAATCAAATAGACAATTATAGTTCAGACAACAGGCAAGGATGAAAGTGGCTTAGTTACTGTGTCACTAACCAGCTCAGAAGACTGCAATACAGCACTGCCCCTCCCAGTGCCTCCAGCACTTCTAACATCAGGATTTTCATTTCTCTATTTTAGGCGAAGTATGACAAGTATTCCTTGTAGGAGATTTCAAGGTTTCTGTATTTCTTTTAGATATGAGGCCCATTCTTCTTTTCAGCATCTCTATCTGATTTTTGTTTTTTACCTACATATTATGTTTTGCCATTTGATCTAGAATCTTACATTCTCAAGGATTACCAAACTGTCTGCAATAGCAGTTCAGCCACCCATACTTTAAAGCCAAATTTAAAGTGCAAATAGAAAATTATGTGCCAAAAATATGTAATGAAAATACATTTTGTTAATCAGAATAAAATTATAATGGATGTTCATTTTACTGCTGCTAATTTCACTCTAAATTCACAACTGTTAGTCTTTATGTTTCCTTTATTTATCAATATAAGCCATAAAGAACTCCCAGTTTTTTTCTCTAACACTTTTGAATTATTCAAATTCTAAAAACATTTTAAACTAATAAGAGCCAGCTCTAAAACAAACACAAAATATATTAATAGGAAGATAGCTTTTGTTCTTTTTCATGGAAATAAGTAAATGGCAACACAATTTTTTACAAAAAGTTAATTTTTTTATAGATGTGATCTTTACTGATAGTTGTAATATAAGTCTAATGATACACAGTACTTAATATGTCTAGTGTATTGGCATTATAATTACAAAGAAGTTTTAAATCTAAAGAGGAATCTCATATGTATCTCATCAGATACTTTCTAGATGTGCAACCCAGGCCTAACAATGTTTAGTGATTGCTACATGTCCAAAATCACGCTTCTAAATTCTAAATGCCTGGAAGATGAAGTCCGAGGCCCTACTCTGAAGGGATCTTTTCTTTTTTTTTTATTTTTTTTATTTTCTCCATTTATTTTCCTAACACCCTTCCTCATGCTAATTTCATACTCTAACAGTACATGTCCACCAACATATTTTTGACTATTGCATGTCTCTGGCTTTGTGCTTTGCTTAAAATTTCTTTCTATGACCTCACCCACCCACCCAATAAACAGTCCCCGCCTCTATAAAGACTCCCTGAATTATACCCTCTTTCTTAGGATATTATATAATTTCCAGAACCTTTTACACTTAGGAATGAAACCTTGATCAAATCATATTATTGTTATATTATGTCAGAAGCACCTCTGTCTCCTGTGAGAATGAATAGGACTAGGATAATTCTTTTCTTTTTATCGCTAGAGCTTAGTCTAGTTTTGAAACCCGGCACATACTTTGTAAAAATCCACTGAAGAAACAAATTAGAGGACTGATGAGTGGAAAAGTACTTGTAAACATGAATGAATGTGTGATAAATTAATGAACCAACAAACCAACAAGGAAGTGAATAGGTCAAATTTCTCAGTCCTACTTAACACTATTGAGAACTTGGGCAGGGTAATTCTTCTGTGGAGGGCTGTCCTGTGCATTGTAAGATGTTAGCAGCATCCCTGACCTCTACCCACTAACAATAGCTTCACCCCACACCAGGAATGTCTCCATACATTGCCAAACAGCCCTCAGAGGCAAAACTGCTCTTGATTGAGAACCACTGGAATAGATGGAAAGACTGTGTACAGCAATTCATGTGGAAGGCAGGGGTTAAAAATCTGGTTTCTGTTTCAGTCCAGTATTTTTATGACTTAGCCCTGCTGAAATCCAAATTGAATTCTGAGATCCAAACACAGTTAACAGAAGTATAATTTATAGGACATAGTATTTAAATGCAACATTAGAGTGTCAAGGTAAGCCTTTCTGGTATCACTTAGCATGATCTTTTCAGAACAGTGTTTATCTGTAGTTGCTATTATTAAACAATACTTAGTCAATTCTGCCTAAAAATTTGCTCCTGGAAGTCTGTTTGAATTTTCTAAATGTCGCTTCATAGCACCATCTTGTGGATCTTAGTGGGACTTGCTGATTTTACTTTAAAATGTCTAGTAATTTCTACAGAAGAAGAAAAGGGAATAGTCTTTTTAAAAATCTGCTTATTGAAATGTTCTATCAAACTCTAAATGAGGGACATAGTGAATTTTGACTTCAGTTTTGGTATTCAGCCAGAATTTTTCCTTTCAGACTTGAGGGAAAATATTTAGTGTAATATAACGGGAAAATCAAAGGCCAACGGTAGTACAGGAAACCTGCATAGGATTACTGACGTGGAAGAACAATTTCTTATTAACAGATGTAATTAAAATCTAATTGTATAGGCAAAATGTTTAATGGATTGAAATTCTTGATTTTCTCAATAGACAATCTCCTTTTCTTCATGAGTTAAATGTGGCAAAGTCCTGCTCTAAGAATTGGTTCCTTAATGAGTCCCTTTCTTCACAGGAAACATCAAGAATTGCCAGTGGGTTCAGCCTAGGGCATTTGGGTATCTAAGTCCTATCTGTAAGATAAGATACAATGACTTCGGGAAGTTAGAACAAAAGTTAAAAAAAAAAAAAACTTTTATTGCAGAAACTTTCTCCTGATTGTTTTGCCCTCAAAGTAGCTACTTCATGTTACAGCACAGCAGACTACTTTGCCTGCCTATGTGGTTGAAAATAGATCCCCAGCAAATGGGTCAAGTCAGCAAGATCAATAACCACAACACTAGTTGTAATGGCATTTAATCTACACTGACTCTGTAAGAAGGCAATCAACACTATGTATAACTTTTTTCAGATTTGAGTGAACAAAAGATGCCCCTGAGTAGTCACTATTGAGTAGTGGAAGAACTCTGGAGCAGAAATCAAAATGCCGGATTTCTACTCTAGATTGTCACCAAGTGCATAGGACTCAACGTCTGTGTGCTTCAATTACCATATATAAAAGGAGGGAGCTGGACTAGGTGTCCTTTCAAGCTTACTGGGTAAGAGTCTATGAACTGTTCTGTTGGGTAGGAGCAGAGCTCAACTTTAATATTCCCTTTCAAAGAGTGGCACCAGTGGGTGGTTTGAATGGTGCTGTTCTTCACAGTTTATGGATCTGACAAGACCACTTCCAACCTCCCCCTCCAATGATGGTTAAAAGTACCGTCTGTTAAGTTTTTAAACTTTTCTTGATACCATTTATTTTCCATATATATCAACTCAGAAATATTTCATTTTACTTGCAAATAATTCTTTCAGAATTTCAGAGGATATCTCCAAATTTACTGTTCCAAAATCGCGGTTCTAATTCTCTGAAATTTTCATATAATACAGACTGTAATCATATATCCTTTAATAATTCTTTCCCAAAAAATGGCCTGTAGAACATTTATCCCTTTAGTGTTGTTCCACAAATCAAAATAACTTTGGGTCTTGCTACATGGTATATTGTTTTCTGGGCTGTCCACAGTAACTATTACAATTTTAACAATTCTGAAAGCCATTTTTACCTTTATTTTTTGATTGTTTTTGGTTTTTGTTTAGTTTGATTAGTCAATTTCTTTTTGGCAGGATTTAGCAGGACTACTCCTTCAGGAAATAGCTTTACTTTTCTAGACCTACTGTTTTAGATGGTCCTGACATAGAAGCTTTTCCTGGAAGGCTTTTATGCTTCCTCAGGTATTGTGTTTTTATTGTATTTAATTACTTTCTCCTAGAAACAAGTAAAAAAACCTTGAACATTAGGACACCCATTTAACAAGTAAATGAACTACTTAAGTCCAATAATTAAGTGCTCTCAAAGATTCAAGCATCTCCTGTTTTCATTATTGCAGTTATCATTTTCAATATTTAATACATTTAATTCAAAAGTAAAGACATTTTGAGACAAATTTAATGGGATCCCTGTGCTACCTTGCTCAGACAAGGTTTTAGTAATGAAAGCCTAGAATCAATAATCACTGGAATCAAAAGTGGTTGAGTGTAAGCTGATCACTGTAAAGATTAGCACTAATCACTGCAAAGATTAGCACCTGTTGTAAATGGAATGGGAAAGGATGGCATCTCCACTGAATGCTGACCTCTTGCTGTACCCTAACCTCTCACCTTCTGGTATACTAATTTAGTATAACTGGAATACTGATGTGTCTGTATTGAACATTTGCCAATATTTGTGGCAAAGACAGTTAATCTCAAAGTTAACCATGAGATTACATTTAACCTATGGAATGTAGTGTAATAAACAGTTTTGGAGGCAGACAACATAATTTATTGGAATCAAACAGGAAGATCTATCATCAAATATTCTCATGAAAACAATCAGCCAAAATACTTTCAGTAACTGGATTTCATACCATTAGTATATATTTATTACTTCCTTAATATGGACCCATATATTTTAGTATTTCTTGGCATTAACTGATGATAACTTTGTTTCTCTTTACTATTTAAATTTAGCCTAGTGCTTAAGACACCAGTTATGATGCCTGTGTACCACATCAGAGTGCCCAGAGTACCGGAGTTCCATACCTGACTCTGGATCCTGACCCCAGTTTCTTGCTAATGCAGATCATGGAAGGCAGCAGTGATAGCTCCAGTTATTGAATTTCTGCCATCCACATAGGAAACCTAGACTGATTTCCCAGTTTCCTCCTCTGCCCATCACTGGTGATTGCAGGCATTTGGGGAGTGAACCAATAAATGGGATCATGTTTCTCTCTCTCTCTCTCCTTTCAAATAAATATTTCTACAAATTATTTAAAGACAGGATTTTCACATTTTTTTCTAAGTGACCTATGCAATTCTTGCTTTTAATCTGTTTATAATCAAATAGCTATTCTACTTTTAAATTTTTGAGTGAAAAGTGTTTTTAAAATGTAGGAACAAGATACCTTCTACACAAAATATTATATTGAAAAATATAAAAGTATCCACCATTGTTCTCCTCCTTTTCCTTTTAATTCAAGCTAGTTTCCTTTGAAGATGTCTTTTGCCAACGGTTCTGTAAACTATTTTTGTTTGAAAATTTCAGGGTGGAATGGTTTTTTTTAGATGAAGGAAACTGTATTTGCAATTATAGCTTATAAAGTAAAAACCATAAACTCCCCTTTGGCATCAATTTGACTCAAGGTCAAAATTAGATTTCCTCTTCCTATAACATTTAAATTAGAAACTTCTCTTTCTGTGAGTAGCTAGAGTGGGATGGACATCAGCTATAAACTATAAAATATACTGTGTGAATACTAAAGTATACTTTTAAGTAAATTGGACCTTAATTTTGACCTTATTCTGATACAATAAAGGATTTTTTGTTTTGTTTTGATTTTTTTCTTGGTCTTAGCACTGATGTTATTTTATATTTTCTTAATTCAATAAAAATATTGGTCTTAACATTTTCAGATTAACACCTTAAAGGTTGGGACTGCTTACTTTTAACATCAGTTGTGTGTGGTAGAGATAATAATTGCAAAGAAGGATGTTGGGGTCGGGCAGGGCACTGTGGCTCAGCTGGTTAAAGCTGTGGCCTGCAGCACCAGCATCCCATATGGGCACCAGTAAGGATCCTGGCTGCTCCACTTCTGACCTAGCTCCCCACTAATGCACCTGGGAATGCAGTGGAGGACAGCCCAGGTGCGTGTGTTCCTGTACTCACATGGGAGACCCAGAAGAAGCTTCTGGCTTTTGGCTTCATCCTGGCCCCATCTTAGAACTGTTGTGGCCATTTGGGGAATGAACCAGTGGTTGGAAGATCACTTCTCTGTCTCTGCTTCTCTCTCTTTGTAACTCTACCTTTCAAGTAAATTAATTTTTAAAAGTTGGGGTCTACTATGTGGCAGAATTAATTACTAGGTGCTAAGAGAAAATGAAAATGTATTCAAGGCTGGCGCCGCGGCTCACTAGGCTAATCCTCCACCTTGTGGCACCGGCACACTGGGTTCTAGTCCTGGTCAGGGCGCCGGATTCTGTCCCGGTTGCCCTTCTTCCAGGCCAGCTCTTTGCTGTGGCCAGGGAGTGCAGTGGAGGACGGCCCAAGTACTTGGGCCCTGCACCCCATGGGAGACCAGGAGAAGTACCTGGCTCCTGCCATCGGATCAGCACGGTGCGCCGGCCGTGGCGGCCATTGGAGGGTGAACCAACGGCAAAGGAAGACCTTTCTCTCTGTCTGTCTCTCTCACTGTCCACTCTGCCTGTCAAAAAAAAAAAAAATGTATTCATAAAGGGAGAATTCCTGGCCTTTAGGACCATATAATATATATCTGTTTTTTAAAGCTTCCATGTCAAATAGTCACAAATCAGTCTTAAGTTATACTTTGAGGGGCTGGGCTAGAAAAATCATCTCCTTTTACTCTGTGTAATCAACTCTTACTTGAATGTGTCACTTTGCTTATGATGGTGTCTAAAGATAAACTGCGAATTCAAACTCATTTCACATTGATTACTTAAAGTACATTAATCTAATGTCTATTTATGAAGTCACAAATCACTGAGCTGAAAAAGTCCTCTTAAGACAGTAGGAAAGTATCCAATATTAAGGAATTATACATTACAAGAATTAGAAAATCATTAAAAGGTTGTTATCCAGAATCTAATATTAACTACTTGATAAGTAAATCTGACTCATGGTCAAGCAATGAGAATCACATAAGAACATTATAAACTGATAAATTCTACCACTTGATGAGAGAGCTGCACAGACGTCCTTTTGGCAGATGGTCAGCAACAGGTGGGTAATTGATGTATACACTGGCTATTTGGTCACTTTCCAGTAACTCTCCTTGGCCTCCTTGGCCCTTGTCCAAGTGAGTATAAAGATGTGCTGAGGACCATTTAAGCTTTTCACAATGCTAAGTAATATGTAAGCTCCGTAGTTTTTCCCCAATATCATTAAAAGTATGCCATCACTGATAAAGTATGAATTTCCATCATAATTTGTTTTACTAGAACTAAGTGATTTTTCCCATGAAGACAAACTTTTAAAATTAATTTTCTTGATATTCATATCATAAGAAGGGCTTTCTAAGAGCAGACTATATCTACATACCAAGTATATACATGTTTATTGTCACTCCAGTGGTTTATGCTTGTTGACTTATTACTGAAAATTTCATACATAAAAGTAGAGATGAGTATAATGAACTTCATCAATTAACATGTACCCACTTTTATTTCATCTGTACTCTATTTTTCCTATCTCCTCCACCTGCCCTTCAGACTATGATTTTTAAAATGGAAGCCCAGCTATCATATTAATGACATTTAATCATGAATTAAAGTGGATATTTTATGAATAGGTCACTGGTCTTTCCATGACTTAAGCCTGTTTAGGAATAGGTTGGCTTACCCAACTCTTTACTATTAAAGAATTTGGCCTCAGGATTCCCTGATCCCAGCAAGGCTCCATTTTCCCAAATAGGTTCATGTATGTACTTCCTGCATCACTCACTAATCAGTGGTGTTACCTTCACTGTACCTGTGACTATGAGTTTGGCAAATTGGCTTAAAAAGTGACCATTATTCTATTCATTCCCTCCTTCATTTGTTGCCCTAGTATGGAACAGTACTGAGGAAATTAGATATGACCCTGCCTGACTTCAGCTTATTTACTGGAGTTGTGACGAGGAGGCAGTGTGACATTACTTGGAAGACCACCTCTTTGAATGGGCATTGTTGTTCCTGATTTCACTTTATTTTCTGCCTGGGAAACATTTTATATGCTCACACACACACACAAAAAAAAACTGTATTAGTGACTAAGTAAATATGTGAAGCAATGATGAATGGTTTTAAAAAAATCAAAAAATTATAAAAGCCCACACTTTATATGGGAGTTAATAAGTTTTATATGTACCTATTGCCACCCTCACTCCCTTACATCCCACTTCCCCACCCTGCAGATTACTGCAAGTAGGTATGAGAAAATGTGAATAACCAAATTTTCATCTCAAAATATGGTATTAATAGAGGGAAAAAAAAAACATGTCCATAACCCATGGTTTTAAGAATGAAATTTCTAATTGGATGACAGCACTAAAAAATGCATAAATCTCTGCAGAAAACCACTATATAATTTAATAACTATCATGTATTATCTGAAAATGAATAATGATAGTGCAAAATTATCTCCCACATAGATCAATCTCTAATTTAAGAACTGATGTTTATAGCTATAAAAGGTATCACTGCTTTTGAAACATTGAATGCTATTTAATTCAAATTCCTTTTGAAAGCCATCTGCAGCTCTTTGAAATTTGTTGCTTCAAAATTGATTCTCTTTCCTGACAGGTACTTGATAGAAATAAATTCAACATTTGAGTCACACACTATGTATCTGTAATGAAAAGAAAGAAAATAATTAAAATATTTTGTGTAAAACATAAAAGGTTTCTTTCAATTTAAATTCAACTCATTTTAGCTTTTTATTTTTATCCCCCAATCAAAAAATTCAATTATGATATGACATAATATAAAGCATTTTTTGTCATTGCTTCTTTGGAGACTGAGAATAGAAGTGCTTTCTAATTTTAAATATTCAAAAGATTTAATAGCTAGATGAATTATATTTTAAAATTCCCATTAATTTATTTTCAAATGAGGAAAACCCACAATTTTGAGAAACTTATTATTATGAGGGGAAAGGCCTTGATTTGTAATTGTACCCAAATATGAAAGCCTACATTTTGCAAGCATAATGATTACATTCTCTTCAAAAGATCTGCAAATTCTCCTGGGCACATAACTTAGAAAATGAGAATATTGTAATTTGAAAAATTACAGATTTCATTGTTTTTTGATGTGTGAAACCTATAAACAAATATCAGGAGATTGTATTACAAAACTGAAAATCCCTTGTTTAGTTTTGTAAGGGACAGTGCCCTATGTGGCTTACAACCCTGACTTAAAAGAAAAATGCAGAGTAATGCAAAAGACACTCTAATCACTGCATCTAATTACAAGGAAGAATAACTCAGTAAAAATTTTAAGTATCCTTGGGCAGGCGTGTGGTCTAGTGGTCAGAGCATGGGATTTCAAGTCAGTAGTCTAAATTTCTATTTTAAACACCACTTCTAAATTTCTCCATGATTTTGGGAATGACATTAACTTTATTTTTAAATAAGAATTCATCATTTTTCTCTTTGTAATTACAAAGCAGTTTTAAAATCCTCTAGTAGAAATACAAATCTAATGCTGTAAAAATGAACTAACAAAGGGACAGGTGTGTTCTTCTTGATGGTAAAAAAAAAAAACTTGACAAGAAGAAAAGATTAGGTAAATATAAATGAAGTCAGAAATGTTTTATACTTGCCCTATGTAGTAGCATTGCTATACCCGCTGTTATTTCAAAATCAGTGTGGGGTATTATTTAACTACCAACTCATTGATAAGGTGAATAATTTCGATAGCTTTCCTTCAAATTGCTCCTTTGCTTTTGAGGAAACGGTAGTACCCACTGGATCCAAAGCTGCTCTTTTTATACTAATTGTTATTGCCACTCTAAGAAACTTGCATTCTTCAGGGATGCGCCTTTGTATTTTGTTTATATGTAGTGTTTTTGAAGTGTTCCTCCAAGTGTATTAAGTAGAGACAAATTACCATGTAAGTTTTCTTTAAACTACTGCTAGATTTCTAGAGATGAATGTAGGTAAGTGATTCAAATTCTAACATACTGATATAAATCAGTTACCACGATAATTTTCACTGGGAATAATTAACACGTGAATTCAAGTTCTGTGATCTGACTTAAAGGGTTCTTCCCTTCCTTCCCATTCTCTCTTCCTTCCTTTCCTTCTCTCTCTCTCTCCTCAGTTTCAGTTTTATGCTCTTTTCTGAGCATGTTAATATTCTTGCATGCTTTTTAGTCCTAGTTTAGCTGAAGTGTATGTTTTAGTTTTAGGAGAATCCAACCAGTCTTAATATGCT
Source organism: Oryctolagus cuniculus (assembly GCF_051225735.1). NCBI lineage: Eukaryota > Metazoa > Chordata > Mammalia > Lagomorpha > Leporidae > Oryctolagus > Oryctolagus cuniculus. Next base: position 40,259,332 of record NC_142869.1, on the reverse strand, counting down.
AAATTACCTAGTACAAAAATTAGAAAGGGTAAAATCAGGAATAGTGTAAAATATTAATATAGCATACAATGGGTTTATACAAAATTTAGCCAAATTCTCAACCTCTACAATAACCCTTAGTGTCTGTTTTATTGCATTCCTTCCGAGCAAAAGAGTGATCTTTAAAAACAGCAATTTATCAAGATAATGCTGCATGAAAGGAAATGGAGACCGTTATGAGGCAAAGTAAAACAGCTTAAGGACAGATCTTGTTTTATGTTTCCTTGATTAGAAATGCAGTGTAAGAATGTCCTTGCTAAAGTACTTAAAGCACCATTAAATGGTCCAAATCTCAGGTGAAAAATCACTGAGTAAAGGATCAAATCTCGACAGGGTCAGTTTGGTCTTCTGGCATTATACAGAAGGAAAATTAGAAATTGTGCTTTCACTAAATTTGTCCCCTCGGGAAGATCTTAAAATGAAATCCTTGTGTGATTGTTTGCAGTAGCTCTAATGGCTTTAGAGAGTACCTCAAGATTCCCAGGTGAATTTATGCTAAATAAGGGCAGGAAATATACTTATTAAGTTCATAAAACTAAACTTATATTTATATTTTTAAAATACATATATATTTAGGAAAATATAGGTAGTGTCTATCCTAAATAACAAAAATGTAATCTTGCATTTACTCCACTGATGTCCAGTTGTCAATTTCTTACCTGGGCCTCTTCAATGCATCTCACATTCAAAAATAATAGCAAGGAGGAAAGGAGTTCCTTAAAATTTGTTATCTTAGCTTTACCACATTAAATTTTCCTTTTAAAAACCAAATTCTCTTTGGTTCTTTATTGGTTCCCTAATACAACTCTCTTTTACTTCCCTACTCCTTAAACAGAAAAGAGTACTTCAAAGTGTTTGTGGGAAAACTGAATTAAAGGTAGTTTATTTTGCTAGACATTTTTTTGAAATCCATGCATAGTTTTTTCACAAAAAAAGTTCATGTTAAATACATGTGAAAAACTTTTTAAAACTAGGTCAAAATGTCAAGTTCTAAAACAGAAAATGCAGAATTTTTACCTTCATTCTTCAGAAGACAGACTTCTAAGTGTCCATTATAATGATACTAGATAAACTAATAGATATGATAAACTAATCCGATGACACTTTTAGTTGATGCTTGAACTTTCTCCAAAAGGTCATTTCTTCCCATTAGCCCCAGTTTTATGCATATTACAACATAATTTTTGCATTCCAACTTTAAACCGCCAGAATACTTTATAAGGATGTGGACATTTGTCTTGGTGCAATAAAGTCCAGGTTGGAAACTTCAGGAAAAGACAGAGTCCCTTAATGTCTCAAAGTATTACTCATTCTTAACATTTTTATTTTATTTTTGACACAGAGAAGCTGTCTTTAAAAGATTACCAAAGAGTCAGAAATAATTATTTTAGTAATGGACCCAGGTTATTTTCATTTAGTTTAAGTTGGTATTTTTTATTTTACATTTGAGAAATTTTTATGTAGGATGACTAACCATAAAAATATACTTTTAATAATTGTAATAGAGTACAAACAAAAATAGCAACATATTTATTAACTGTCATTAAAATTCTACATCCTTATTGCTTACTTAGGTTTCTGAAATGATGCCAGATAGTTTTATGAGCTTTCACAATCATTACTCAGGTTTGATACCCAGCTCTGGTACCTGACTCTAGCTTCGTGCTTTAAGTCCTGGGAGGCAGTTTTGATGGCTCAAGTAATTGGGTTCACGGCACCCATATGGGAGACGTGGATTAAGTTCCCAGCTTCCAGCTTCAGCCTGGTCCCAAATGTGGGCATTTGGGAAGTTAACTAGCCTGTTGGAGTTCCCTCTGTAGGTCTATCTATCCATCCATCCATCTCCATCTCTCTGTCCCTCAAATAAATAAATAAATAATTTGAAAATCATTATTATTTATCACTAGAACATTAGAAGTAATTATTGTTTAGGATTAGGTCAACTTGTAAGGGACAGAAAACCCCAAATTATAGGGTTTAATTTATACATGTTTTTTTTTTCTCATACAGAATCCAGAGAAGTGAGATCTTTCACCGATTATCTCCCCACAGAGACACCAATTTGAATAACTACTCATGCACCAGTCAACCTTTACAAGAGTAAGGTAGCCAGGTGAGAGCCCACAGTACCTGTTTTAGTATAGCTATAAAAATACCCACTGAAGATGTTGGGAGAATTGTCCATGTTACATCCCAACTTCAAGCAACACAGTGTGGAGAGAAATGCCTCCTGCTTGAGGTGGCAAGAGGGAATTAACTGAGTGCCCCACACAGCTCCTATTCCCAGCCAGAATCCACAGACTGAGCTTCTGGAAGCATGTTTGCTAGCCAGCCAAAAGACTGCCTCCTCCAATATCAAAGCGATGAAGAGAAAGAGTCTGTCCACTGTGGAGTTGAACAGGAAAGTGAGGATTAGAAACTGCAGAACAGAAATACTTGATAACCTTATAAAGAAGGAAACTAAGAATTCTATGGCCTTTTCAGGCTCTGAGCCCACTTGGGTTACCACACCATTACACTGCCCTGAAGAAACAGCCCAGCCCATGTTGTGCCCTCCTCTATTTAGGCTTTTGCTGCATGGAGTCATCTTGAGATCATGCCTACCTGGGGTCATATGAAGCAACTTGACAGCTGTTAGCAGCAGCACTGTTGACTCAGCTTTGTGAAATACCCAAGAGGCCCCACCCACTCATGGCCCCAGGAAGAACTCAGGCACCACACCCTGAGCAGCTCAGCATACATGCCCCCAGAAAATAGTCACACAATCCTGCCCACCGTCATCCTACACTGGAAACACCTAGGCAAGCCTCAACCACCTACTCTTTTCTCCAGGAATCAACAAGGTATTGCTGTTCATGTGCCTGCTCTAAAACCGCAAGGTGACCCTGCCCTGGGAGACAACTGGGCTAATGCTTCAGCCCACAGAAGCCTGGGAAGCAGACAAGCAGCCTCGTCCACTGCCTCATGGCCTGGGGAAGCAGCCAAGCAGACTTTCTTGATTGACTTGGCCTCCTGAAGCCCCTAAGAAGCAACAGGGCAGGTCTTCCCACCCTCACATGGCCCCAAGACAAGTTTAGCTTGGCCCAAGGAGGCCCTGAGAAGTAGATGCTCAGTCATGCCCACCCACTCTCAGCCCTAGGAAACAGACAGCCAGACCTGCCTAAGCAGGTCAGTTCCTGGAAGTTCCATGAAGTTACTCAGGCATCTATCAGAGAATTACAGGTGTTCTAGACACAGGGGGATAGACGAGCCCCCCTTGCAGCCCTCAGTCATTGACAGACAGTATTCCTCACTACTGACATCTGTACCACACTCACCTGGGCCCCAAAGGGGTGATCCTAAGCTCACACAACTCACAGAAACCAGCAAGTACCTGATATGTGTAACCAGGTGCACTACTCTCAGAGCTACCAGCCAACCTGCCGTGCGTAAGGGAGCTATATCTCAACTGGTGGTGGCACAATCACAGAACTCTTGCCGCCTAGGCCACTGAGACACCAAAGACATACCTAATGTTGATTACAGTTGAAGAAACTACAAGAATGGTACACTAAAGTCCCCATCTAGAACCAAAACCAGGGCATCATATCTGACCAACAGCAAAAAGTCTTTTATTATGAAAGGTAGCCTAAAAATTTGGTAGATGCACAAAGGGGCACAAAAAGCATGAAAAAAATTATACAGAATACCTCCAAAAGAACACAATAACTCTTTGGCAAAAAAAAAAATACAAAATAGAAGTTAATTGACAAAAAATTCAAAAGAATGATTTTTAAGGAAACTTAATGAGATAAGAGGAAACAGAAAGACAATTCAATGTTAGAAAGCTAATTCATGATATGAAAGAGAAATTTGGCAAAGAGATATCACCAACAAAAAGCAATAGAACCAGTTAAAAACTTTGGAGCTAATGAACTCACTAAATGAAATTAAAAATAGAGTTGACAGGCTTGGAGCAAAATTGAGTGAGAATAAATTTCTAGAAGAATGAATTTTGAAGATTATCCCTTGAGATAACTCAGTTAGACAAAAAAAAAATTTTTAAAACAATAAAGCAAGCCTTCAAGACTTACAAGACACCATTAAGCAAGTAAACAATTGCACTATGAGTTTTCCAGAAGGAGAAGAAAAGGAGAAAGGCATGAAATACCTACTCAATGCAATAATTGCTGAAAACTTTCTAAACATTGGGAAAGATACATGCTTCCAGATCCAGAAAGCTCAAAGGACCATTATATCTGACCAAAAAAGATTCTGAGGAAAATTATGCTCAAACTTCAAAAATACCAGACAAAAAGAACCCCTACAAGAGCAAGAGAAAAGCATCATGTCATTTATAAGGAAATTCCCATTAGATTAAGGCAGACTTGGCAGAATCAATATTGCCCTTGGGGAGATTTGGATGAAATATCAAAGTTCTGGACAAAAATTGCCAGCCAAGAATATTATATATCCAGCACAGCTATCCTCTAGAAATGAACAAAAAAAGACTTTTCATGACAAAATAAAAAGTGAATTCATCACCACTAGGTCTGTCCTGTAAGAAATACGTAATGGAGTTCTACATTAGAAGGTTGATAACTACTGTCATCAAAACATACAGAAGTACAAAAAGTACAAATCTCAACAGTAGAACAGATACACAAAAGAGAAGACAATCAAATCACTGCAGTACAGAACACCACCAAATCACAAAGATGAACAAGAGAGGAAAGAAGAGAATATATACAAAACAACCAGAAAAAAAATTAACAGAATGACAGGGGTATATTTTTACTCAAATTTCTATCTGCAGCTACTAACTCAACTTTAATATATGAGACTTCTTTAATTTTCAAATAGAAGAATGAAAGCATTCAGCATAGGCTGCCCCCAAATACGCCACTCATGAAATAAAGACCATTTTGAGATAAAGGCAACTGAGAAAAAGTAGACACAGGATGAGCATTCTGCTTTCTCATCTGCCTGAAGCAGAAGATAAATTCTACTTCCTGGACCAGGAAGTGACAAAAGTGCACTGAGTAAGAGTCATTCAAGGAAGCCTTATCCGTAATTTCCCAAATATTTGCCTTCCCATAATCTGCTGCCCCTGGAAGCTCAAAGTTCTTTTCTTTTTTTTTTTCTTGTCACTTCTCTTTTTTAAAAAAGATTTTATTTATTTGAAAGACAGAGTTACAGAGAGAGGTAGAGACAGAGAGAGAGGTCTTCCATCTGCTGGTTCACTCCCCAGATGGCCACAACAACCGGAACTGCGCCAATCCAAAGCAAGGAGCCAGGAGCTTCTTTTGGGTCTCCCACATGGGTGTAGGGGCCCAAGGACTTGGGCCATTTTCTACTGCTTTCCCAGACCATAGCAGGGAGCTGGATCGGAAGAGAAGCGGCCAGGACTAGAACCGGCGCCCATATGGGATGCCGGCGTTTCAGGCCAGGGTGTTAACCTGCTGTGCCACAGCGCTGGCCCCTCTTGTCACTTCTCTAACAACTTATTCTTTATTGAAATACTATATAAATCCTAAGCTCTAATCACCCCTCTTTGAGTTACTAATTATTGAGTTCCCTCTTGTGTATGCATGCAAATGAGGATTCTTCCAAAAAAAGTTATGGAAAATACATCTTATAAAAATACATACTGTGCATGTATTCAAAAAACTTTTGCCAAAATAAACTTATCCTTTAATTTCATTTTTCAGAAGTGTTTTGAAATACCCTCGTAGAACATGAAGACAACATCAGCAATATTCCAGAATAAAGCTGTCATCTTCCCTCATCAGTTCACTCAGTCTTACGTAATTAATTCTTGTTCCATTGGATCTTCAGTTAGCAGTCCCATGAACCCATCACCTTCTTGACCAAAGCCTTGTAAATCATGATGTAGTTCACTGGGATGGTTTCAAATTTACTTAAACAATGAAGGGGCTGGCAAGGTGGTGAGCAGGTAAAGCCGCCAACTGCAGTGCCGGCATCCCATATGGGCACTGGTTAGAGTCCCGGCTGCTCCACTTCAATCCAGCTCTCTGCTAAGGCCTGGGAAAGCAGTGGAAGATGCCCCGTCACCGGATCCCTGCACCCACATGGGAGACTTGGAGGAAGCTCCTGTCTCCTGGCTTCAGAACGGCGCAGTTCTGGCCACTGCAGCCATCTGGAGAGTGAACCAGCAGATGGAAAACCTCTCTCTCTCTCTCTCTGCCTCTGCCTCTCTGTAACTCTACCTTTCAAGTAAATAAATAAATTAAAATAAAAATAAATTTTAAAAAATGCCACCAGAAGCCTGTGCCCCAAAGTACCTGGCAGTCTTTTTACATAGGACTCTGAGATCTTTTATCGAAGATGAAGTACTGTGGACTGAAATTGACTACAAGAGCTTTCAGGGAAGTATAAGAGAAAAAAAAAACATACAAGCAAAAAACAAAGCAACACACAACAGAAACACAGACAATAAAAGATTTAACATGCTTATAATTTTCAAAAGTAAAAAGTCTGATGAGAGTTTATTACAAGAATAATACAACCAAGTAATTTGATTATTTCTATAGCATGCAAAATCAGTCAATCCAAAAAAAGTTTTAGCCAAAAAATTTATAAGCATAATAATTAGGACTATTTTTAAAGAAAACAGTAACCATTACATTTAATTTATAAAAATGGATGAGCATAATCTTAACAGAGAAAAATTCTGGCACCTAAAACATCATTAATTTGTCAAGAGCATAGAATAATATATAATAATATAAAGTAAAAAGATTCAGTAAATCTGGAGTAGTTCCCAGACATCTGTATATTAATACTATCTATAGACAAGTTATCTGGATTCTTAATTGAAAACTACTGGCCTAGAAAATACTGGATTGAAATTAAAGGTTAAACATTTAAACACAATTGAAAATATGGTTGATAGCCCATGCTATCTAATACCAGGCAAAGCAGCATGAGGAAACTGAAGATAAAAACACAGTGGGGACATTAACAAATCCCTAAAAACCTTATATGAAGCTATTATGAAATGTTTATATTAATGTCATTTAATCCATACAAATCTAACCCAGGGATACTAAGTAACTCTTCTGTGATGACAACTTTTTACACATAGCTCATCAACAATAACATGTCAAATAAATTTAATTATTTCTAGCACTTCTCTTTACAAGATGAAAGAACAATCCTTCATATTTTTTTTTCCAGGAGTCTTTCTGGAAAATTTCAAAGGTAGTTTCAGATGTAAAATAAATCATGAAAGTTTTATTTCATTTCATTTTACCTGTACGATTCAACTTTGGGAATGTCAAAATAAAAGAACATCACAAGATTCTAATCAGATCATGGGTACTTGAGAACTACTTGGCTCCTCATTTTCAAAGTGACAGTAAATCATTAGAAAAATAAACAGTAAGTAGTGAAATCATTTTTACAGAAAATTAGAAGAGAAAAGAGAAGTAATGAGACTTTGAGTATTTTCTATTTGTAGGAACAAAGAACTATCATTGTCTAACTAAAAATCAAGTTTAAAACCAAACATATTGGGGCGGAGCCAAGATGGCGGAATAGTGAGGACGCACACTGATAGTCCAGGAAAAGATAGTTTAATAACAGTGGAGTTACTGTAGTCTCAGGAAAAGGCTTGGGAAAAAATTGCAGAGGAAACTCTCCCGGATCTAGTGGATGTGACACGGAGGACCTACGGGGAGAGCAAGGACATCCATGGTGCGGAGGACAGCCGTGGAGTCTGCGCGCTAGCGCTGGAAGGGGAGGTGAGACAAAAACCTCAGTAACCCGAGACATTGGCGGGGAAAGGCAGAAAGAGCCTAGAGGGAACGAAAGCCCCACTGGGGAAAGCTCACCACGCTGACTGAAGGAGAGAAAAAAACGAATAAATAAGGGGAACCGGCACAGACACTAGCCTCTCTCTCCACTCACCTTACAAGCCAAGCAAGACAAAGAGCCCGCGCCATTTTGAACATACATAAAGCGGTGCCCGCCATCAGCCAAGCAGAAAAACCTGACTCTTGTGGGGAGAAATAACAGGAGGTTAGGACCTAGTGAAAGTGTGGAGCTAATGAACTGAGACTGTGAAAATCTGAGGGGGGGTGAGAGAACTCACCGAGTACACAAACTCGGTAACCTTGGCAACAGGGTGAGAGACTGCCATGAAATTTGAGATCAGACAGAGGGCTGCATAAACCCTTTGTGTGGTCCCTGGGGTAGAGAGAGCAGTCGAATACCCACAGGGGCCAGATTTCATACATCAACTACCCTCAATTCCACTCAGCTGTGCAGAATTAATTCCCTTCTGAGTCAAAAAAAAAAAAAAAAGAGAGAGAGAGAGAGAGAGAGCTAGAGAGAGAACAACCTGGGTGAGTCACCTTTGACACACCCTTAACCCTGAAGAACCAGAGCTCTCTGGCCACACCCATCACAGCCTCTAAGGATCCATCAAAAGCAGACAGTCCACTTAATCTAGAGTCATAGTATAACAAGAAAAAACACCACAGCAAAGAAACCAAAGAATATCTCCAATATGCCAAACAACAAACACAAAAACCGAGGTAACAAGGAAGACACTATGACGCCCCCAAATGAAAAAGACACCACAATTCAAGATTATGAAGATGATGAGATAGGAGAAATGCAAGAAGCAGATCTCAAAAAATTGATAAGAACATTAAGAAGTTCTCAAAAACAAATTCTTGAACTACAGAAATCCTTAATGGACAAGAGAAAATCTCTCTCGCAAAAATGAAATATTAAGGAGGAATCAAAATGAAATGAAACAACTAGTAGAACATGAAACTGTGATAGTGATGAGAAATCATAATGAAATGAAGAATTCAATAGATCAAATGACAAACACATTAGAGAGCCTTAAAAACAGAATGGGTGAAGCAGAAGAGAGAATATCAGACTTAGAAGACAGAGAACAGGAAAGTATACAGTCAAACCAAAGAAAAGAAGAGGAAATTAGAAATCTAAAAAATATTGTCGCGAATCTACAGGATACTATTTAAAAACCCAACATTCAGGTTCTAGGAGTTCCTGAAGGCGTGGAGAGGGAGAAAGGATTAGAAGGCTTTTTTAGTGAGATATTAGCAGAAAATTTCCCAGGTTTGAAGAAGGACAGAGACATCCGAGTACAGGAAGCTCATAGAACCCCTAACAAACATGACCTAAAGAGATCCTCACCCTAACACGTTGTAAATAAACTCACCACAGTGAAACATAAAGAAAAGATCTTAAAATGTGCAAGAGAGAAACGTCAGATTACTCTCAGAGGATCTCCAATCAGACTCACAGCTGACTTCTCATCAGAAACTCTACAAGCTAGGAGGGAATGGCAAGACATAGCCCAGGTACTAAGAGAGAAAAAGGCCAGCCCAGAATATTATATCCTGCAAAGCTCTCATTTATGAATGAAGGTGAAATAAAGACCTTTCATAGCAAACAGAAATTGAAAGAATTTGTCACCACTCATCCAGCCCTGCAAAACATGCTTAAAGATGTGTTACACAAAGAAACACAGAAACACGGTCATCAATATGAAAGAAGGTAAAGGAAGGAAAGCTCACAGCAAAAGATCACAGGAAGTTCAAAGCATATATTAGAAAATATCTTTGGCAAATGGCAGGGCAAAGTTACTACTTATCAATAGTCACATTGAACGTTAATGGCCTGAACTGTCCAGTTAAAAGACACCGATTGGCTGACTGGGTTGAGGAACAAAACCCATCTATTTGCTGCTTACAAGAAACACATCTTTCCAACAAAGATCCATACAGACTGAAAGTGAAAGGCTGGAAAAAGATATACCATGCCAACAGAAATGAAAAAAGAGCGGGCGTAGCCATCTTAATATCGAACAACATAAACTTTACCACAAAAACTGTTAGGAGAGACAAAGAGGGGCACTATATAATGATTAAGGGATCAATTCAACAGGAAGATATAACGATTATCAATGTATATGCACCTAACTACAGGGCACCAGCTTATCAAAAAATTTGTTAACGGACTTAAAGGGAGACTTAGACCCCAATACAATAGTACTGGGGGACTTCAATACTCCACTCTCAGAAATAGACAGATCAACAGGACAGAAGATCAACAAGGAGACAGTAGATTTAAACAACACTATAGCCCAAATGGATCTAACAGATATCTACAGAACTTTTCATCCTACACAGAAAGTATTTACATTCTTCTCAGCAGTACATGGAACCTTCTCTAGGACTGACCACATACTAGGCCATAAAGCAAGTCTCAGCAAATTCAAAAGAATTAGAATCATACCATGCAGCTTCTCAGACCATAAAGGAATTAAGTTGGAAATTACCAACTCAGGAATCCCTAGAGCATATGCAAACACATGGAGATTGAACAACATGCTCCTGAATGAACAATGGGTCATAGAAGAAATCAAAAGAGAAATCAAAAATTTTCCAGAAGTAAATGAGGATAACAACACAACATACCAAAACTTGTGGGATACAGCAAAAGCAGTGTTAAGAGGAAAGTTTATATCAATAGGTGCCTACATCAAGAAATTGGAAAGGCACCAAATAGATGCGCTTTCGATGCATCTCAAGGATCTAGAAAATCTGCAGCAAACCAGACCCAAATCTAGTAGGAGAAGAGAAATAATTAAAATCAGAGAAGAAATCAACAGGATTGAATCAAGAAAAACATTACAAAAAATCAGCCAAACGAGGAGCTGGTTTTTTGAAAAAATAAACAAAATTGACACCCCATTGGCCCAACTAACTAAAAAAAGAAGAGAAAAGACCCAAATCAATAAAATCAGAGATGAAAAAGGAAACATAACAACAGACACCACAGAAATAAAAAGAATCATCAGAAATTACTACAAGGACTTGTATGCCAGCAAACAGGGAAACCTATCAGAAATGGATAGATTCCTGGACATGTGCAACCTACCTAAATTGAACCAGGAAGACATAGAAAACCTAAACAGACCCATAACTGAGACAGAAATAGAAACAGTAATAAAGGCCCTCCCAACAAAGAAAAGCCCAGGACCAGATGGATTCACTGCTGAATTCTACCAGACATTTAAAGAAGAACTAACTCCAATTCTTCTCAAACTATTCAGAACAATCGAAAAAGAGGGAATCCTCCCAAATTCTTTCTATGAAGCCAGCATCACCTTAATTCCTAAGCTGGAAAAAGATGCAGCAGAGAAAGAGAATTATAGACCAATATCCCTGATGAACATAGATGCAAAAATCCTCAATAAAATTCTGGCCAATAGAATGCAACAACACATCAGAGAGATCATCCATCCAGACCAAATGGGATTTATCTCTGGCATGCAGGGATGGTTCAATGTGCGCAAAACAATCAATGTGATACACCACATTAACAGACTGCAGAAGAAAAACCATATGATTATCTCAATAGATGCTGAGAAAGCATTTGATAAAATACAACACCCTTTCATGATGAAAACTCTTAGGAAACTGGGAATGGAAGGAACATTCCTCGATATAATCAAACCAATTTATGAAAAACTATGGCCAACATCCTATTGAATGGGGAAAAGTTGGAAGCATTTCCACTGAGATCTGGTACCAGACAGGGATGCCCACTCTCAACACTGCTATTCAATATAGTTCTCAAAGTTTTAGCCAGAGCTATTAGACAAGAAAAAGAAATTAAAGGGATACGAATTGGGAAGGAAGAAGTTAAACTATCCCTCTTTGCAGATGATATTATTCTTTTTAGGGGATCCAAAGAACTCTACTAAGAGACTATTGGAACTCATAGAAGAGTTTGGCAAAGTAGCAGGGTATAAAATCAATGCACAAAAATCAACAGCCTTTGTATACACAGGCAATGCCACGGCTGAGGAAGAACTTCTAAGATCAATCCCATTCACAATAGCTACAAAAACAATCAAATACCTTGGAATAAACTTAACCAACGATGTTAAAGATCTCTACGATGAAAATTACAAAACCTTAAAGAAAGAAATAGAAGAGGATACCAAAAAATGGAAAAATCTTCCATGCTCATGGATTGGAAGAATCAATATCATCAAAATGTCCATTCTCCCAAAAGCAATTTATAGATTCAATGCAATACCAATCAAGATACCAAAGACCTTCTTCTCAGATCTGGAAAAAATAATGCTTAAATTCATATGGAAACACAGGAGACCTCGAATAGCTAAAGCAATCTTGTACAACAAAAACAAAGCTGGAGGCATCACAATACCAGATTTCAGGACATGCTGCAGCGCAGTTGTTATCAAAAAAGCATGGTACTGGTACAGAAACAGATGGATAGACCAATGGAACAAAACAGAAACACCAGAAATCAATCCAAACATCTACAGCCAACTTATATTTGATCAAGGATCCAAAACCAATCCCTGGAGTAAGGACAGTCTATTCAACAAATGGTGCTGGGAAAACTGGATTTCCACGTGCAGAATCATGAAGCAAGACCCCTACCTTTCACCTTACACAAAAATACACTCAACATGGATTAAAGACTTCAATCTATGACCAGACACCATCAAATTATTAGAGAGCATTGGAGAAACCCTGCAAGATATAGGTACCGACAAAGACTTCTTGGAAAAGACCCCAGAAGCACAGGCAGTCAAAGCCAAAATTAACATTTGGGATTGCATCAAATTAAGAAGTTTCTGTACTGCAAAAGATACAGTCAGGAAAGTGAAGAGGCAACCGACAGAATGGGAAAAAATATTTGCAAACTATGCAACAGATAAAGGGTTGATAACCAGAATCTACAAAGAAATCAAGAAACTCCACAACATCAAAACAAACAACCCACTTAAGAGATGGGCCAAGGACCTCAATAGACATTTTTCAAAAGAGGAAATCTAAATGTCCAACAGACACATGAAAAATCAAGATCACTAGCAATCAGGGAAATGCAAATCAAAACCACAATGAGGTTTCACCTCACCCCGGTTAGAATGGCTCACATGCAGAAATCTACCAACAATAGATGCTGGAGAGGATGTGGGGAAAAGGGGACACTAACCCACTGTTGGTGGGAATGCAAACTGGTTAAGCCACTATGGAAGTCAGTCTGGAGATTCCTCAGAAACCTGAATATAACCCTACCATACAACCCAGCCATACCACTCCTTGGAATTTACCCAAAGGAAATTAAATTAGCAAACAAAAAAAGCTGTCTGCACATTAATGTTTATTGCAGCTCAATTCACAATAGCTAAGACTGGAACCAACCCAAATGCCCATCAACAGTAGATTGGATAAAGAAATTATGGGACATGTACTCTATAGAATACTATACAGCAGTCAAAAACAATGAAACCCAGTCATTTGCAACAAGATGGAGGAATCTGGAAAATATAATGCTGAGTGAATTAAGCCAGTCCCAAAGGGACAAATATTATATGTTCTACCTGATCAGTGACAACTAACTGAGCACCAAAGGGGAACCTGTTGAAGTGAAATGGACACTATGAGAAACAGTGACTTGATCAGCTCTTGTCCTGACGGTTGATGTACAATGTAATATTTTATCCATTTTAGTATTTTTTGTTTTGTTCTAGTACTATTGGTTGAACTCTGTAATTAACACACAATTATTCTTAGGTGTTTAAATTTTAACAGAAAAGTGATCCCTGTTAAATATAACAGTGGGAATAAGAGAGGGAGGAGATGTACAATTTGCGACATGCTCAATTGGACTTGCCCCAAATGGTGGAGTTAGAAACGTGCCAGCGGATTCCAACACAATCCCATCAAGGTGGCATGTACCAATGCCATCTCGCTAGTCCAAGTGATCAATTTCAGTTCACAATTGATCACACTGATAGGTCTAAGAATCAAAGGGATCGCACAAACAAGACTAGTGTCTGCGAATACTAACTGATAAAATCAAAAAGGGAGAGAACGATCCAACATGGGAAGCGGGATATACAGCAGACTCATAGAATGGCAGATGTCCTAAATAGCACTCTGGCCTCAGAATCAGCCCTTAAGGCATTCGGATCTGGCTGAAGAGCCCTTGAGAGTATTTTAGGCATGGAAAGCCAAGACACTCTGGGAAAAAGAAGACCTAAATGAAAGATCTCTGCGAGTGAGATTCCAGTGGAAAGAACGGGCCATCGAAGAAGGAGGTACCTTTCTCTGAAGGGAGGAGAGAACTTCCACTTTGACTATGACTCTGTCGGAATAAGATCAAAGTCAGCGAACTCAAAAGGCTTCCATAGCCTTGGCAACTCATGACTAGAGCCTAGGAAGATTACTGATGCCATAAACAAGAGTGTCAAATTGTTAAGTCAACAACAGGAGTCACTGTGTACTTACTTCTCATGTGGGATCTGTCCTTAATGTATTGTCCAATGTGAAGTAATGCTATAACTAGTACTGAAACAGTATTTTACCCTTTGTGTTTCTGTGTGGGTGCAAATGATGAAATCTTTACTTAATATATACTGAATCGATCTTCTGTATATAAAGATAATTGAAAATGAATCTTGATGTGAATGGAGTGGGAGAGGGAGCAGGAGATGGGAGGGGTGCGAGTGGGAGGGAAATTATGGGGGGGGGAGCCATTGTAATCCATAAACTGTATTTCGGAAATTTATATTTACGAAATAAAAGTTAAAAAAATAAACAGTAAGATGATTATAAAAAATAACCTTAACTCTTTACACAGTGAGAAACCCTTATTTTCTTAAGTAATATAAAACATAATAAAATCAACATACATAAGCTTGAAAATAGAAAATGAGTCTGGGAAATGAAGTTGGGGGGGGAGAGAACCCACCCTATTCCTTTAGAACAAAACTGTTCTCTTTTTCCTTGAAAAACAGCAGGACAAGTTGTATTTCTCTGAAATTACAGCCCCTAAGTAGTGTCATTTACATATGTTAGTTATAAATTTTAACTGAAGTAACTTCTATTTCACAAAGATAACTGGGAGGAGGGAGACAGTGAGAGAGATGGTCAACCATGAAGGACTAGACATCAGCAATCTTGCAGTCCTTTAGAGGTCATGAACATAAAAAAATTTTTTCTATAGCCATACTTTATACAACTGTGCAAGGTGGCAAAAATAAATGTTAACAGGTTCCAACATATTGTTTCCCTATAGCATATAAAAATAAGAAGCAAATGGGAAATTTTAAAACATGCTTAATAATCAATGTTTCACTATTCAGTCTTACTTAGAAATGACCTGGACATCCAATAAATACCCATTAATAAACTCAATTTAACATCAGTTCAAGGAAATTATCTCAAAGTTGACATACTAAGAAACATAATTACTTTTGAAATAAAATTTAGTTAGGATAATGAATCAATTTAGTTAAATAAAAATTTACATTTTTCATAACCTTAAGCATTAAATAATGCTAGCTTCTTTGATCAGTAAATTTAAGTTTAGAGAATATACCCAAGTAAAAAACTGCTTGTATTTAACACTCATAAGTCATAGAATAAGCAGTTGTTTTTTATTAAAAAATTAAATGTTTTGCTTATTGAAGATTTATACAAATTTTGTGAACTTGAATTCTTAAAAAAAATTCACAGTTCGTTTCCATTGAGAATACTTTTCAAATCTAGCATATTGAAATATTAGAGGTCCAATTTTATTATTTTCTGGGATTTTAGGAATAGCCAATTTATATAAGAATTTATCTGTACAATCCAATCAAAAGAGTTCTTTTATTCAAAATTTATAAGCTATATTATTATATTTTAATACAAAAAGAAATAAAAGCCCTTCTGATATAGATGCAAATACAGCAAATAGATGCAAATAGAGCTTATAACTTCCATTCTAAAATTTCAGTAATGGTTAAGAGTGAACATAGAATTATAAAACTCGCTAATTTGTATCAAAATGCTATTCTTTTCCCAATGGGTATAATTTGTTGATTTGAGTTTAAAATAGATAGTTGGAAAGACTAACAAACCAGATGTTCTGTCATCCTTTGCCAATAGAGATGAGATCTCTATAAACTTTAAATTTGTTCACAAAACTCAACAAATAATCTGAGTATAAAACCAAATTCCCAATGGGGAATAACTTAATGGTTATAAACAAGCTCAAACCAAAGTCAACCTAGTCAAAATTCAAATAAGAAAAACAGAAAGTAATAAAGTTCCCTTGCAGGTTTGGATTTACCTCTGGGAGCCAGGAAAATATGGGCCTAATTGGCCCTTGAGGTGCACTTCCTTGGTGACAAAATGTACTTGGCTCTAGTAGGTGAATTCATCTTGGTGGAACCTCCAAAAATGTTAAAAGATAATTTTCATGAAAAGATAAAAAAAAAAGAAACCACTCTCATGCAGATATAAAAACACACACATTAAGGATTTTATTTTACTCCATTCTCATGAGCGAATAGGCAGATGTTATAATCAGTTCATAAGAAGTAAACAAATGTTGAAATGAATTACAAATAGGGATAAACTGGAGTTTCTCTTCATGGGGAGGTGGGGAGAAAAATCAGTTAAATCACTATCAGGGAGTGGCACTGTGGTGTAAGCTGCTGCGTGCAGTGGCAGCATCCCATATGGGTGCCCTGTTCAAGTCCTGGCTGCTCCCCTTCCAATCCAGCTCCCTGCTAATAAGCCTGGGAAAGCAATGGGGGATGGCCCAAGTGTTTGGACCTCTGCACCAACGTGGGAGACCCTGACAGAATTCCAGGCTCCTGGCTTCTAGATGCCTCTCCTAGATACTATATGAATGACCTAAAGAAGTTTTCTTTATGAAGATTTGCTTACTTATTTTAAAAGGCACAGTGTGAGAGAGAGAGAGAGAAAGATATCTCTCATCTGCTGGATCACTCCCCAATGGCCAGAGTCAGGCCAGGCCAAAGCCAGGAGCACAAAACTCCATTTGGATTTCCCAGTAAGGGGACCAGGTAATTGAACCATCTTCTGCTGCCTTTTCAGGTGCATTAGCAGGGAGCTAGATTGGAAGTGGAGCAGTCTGGACTCCAAACTGCTCCAAAATGGGACGCCAGTGATGCAAGTAGCTGCTTAACTCACTACACAATCTCAGCCCAGCCTTGGGCAGTTTTCTAACTCAAACCTCAAGTTCTTGTTATAGAACTTGGATATATTAATAGTCATTATGATGGATATTTACAGGATTAATTCAACTAATATATGTATATGCAGGAATAAAATAAAGTACAATATTAGTGTGTAGCTGTCCATAGTGTGTAACACACTGTAATATTAGAAAGTGTGTTAGTGTGTGTAACACAAAGATGAACACCTTCATTATCTTAAAAAGCAGAGCTAGATTGGTGGCTTACTATTTTTTTTTAAAGTGTATCTACAGTTGATCACTGACATCATAGATAAGAGTGTTAATTATTAAATTAACAACAGAAGTCACTGTGCACTTACTCCCCATGTAGGAACTCTGTCCTTAATGAATTTTGCTATGAGAATTAACTGCAAAACTTCTTTTCAAACAGTACTTTATACATTGTGTATGTGGGTGTGGGTGCAAACTGTTGAAATCTATGTAGTATAGAGTTGGTCTTCTGTATAAAAAGTAAAACTAAAAATGAACCTTAATGAAGAACAGGATGGGAGAGGGAGTAGGTGGGACAAGAGTGGGAGTAGGAGGGTGGGTATTGGAGGAAGAACCACTATATTCCTCAAGTTGTACCTATGAAATATGCATTCATTAAATAAAAGCTTTTAAAAAAATTGGCAAAGGACACAAATGGTAGAACTCCTATGTAAGGAAGGCCATGTTCAATCTTACTAAATATTTTAAAGAGAAATTAAATTTTAAATTGGAAAAACAAAAAACAACAACTATGTCCACAGCTTGGGATACCCACAGGGCATACTGGAATCCCTGGGCATGAGTCCCAGCTCCAATTCTGATTCAGCTCCCTCACACCCTGGAAGGCAGTCAGGTGATGACTCAGGTATTTGGGGCCCTGCAACCTACATAGGAGATCAGGAATGAGCTACAGCATTCTGGCTTTGGCTCGCCCAGTCATGGCTTTTGTGGGAATTTACAGATGAACCAGTGTATAGAAGATCTCTTTTTCTCTGCCTTTCTGTCTCTCTCTTGCCTTCTCTCCCCCTCTCCCTCTCTCTTTGTGTCTTTCTCTGCCTTTCAAATACAGTAAATAAATAATAAAATTTTAAAAAAGAAAAAAAGTATGTTTATGAGTAGCCTTAGGAATTGTTTTAAGTTGGAGATTCTTCTGGCCCATTTCCTGAATCTGTAAATCTGTGTGTCTAAAGTAAGGAAGTACCCAGGAAGACTTGATGCACATTGTCCCTGGGTACCTCTTTAAGGAAAAACTCATCCTGGTTGTAGTGGATGTAGGGACAGGAGTTCTCCGTTCTAGTTTACTTTTCTCACAGATTTAACAAATCATCCTAAGCAAGATACTTTCTTTTCTATACCTTCTTCAACTACTTGTAAAATGTAGATAGTAAGTAATTCTTCCTTGCTATAAAATACTAAGTGAAAATTCAGTGACCAAATCTATTGCTTTTGTCCCAGGTGAGACTTTTGAAGTCATGACCTACAAGAAAGAACGAAGGAAGGAAGGAAGGAAGGAAGGAAGGAAGGAAGGAAGGAAGGAAGGAAGGAAGGAAGGGAAAAAAGAGCAAGAGAGTCAAAATTTGAAAAGGAGTAAAACAAAGAGCAAATATGTTTGGTAAAAAGCATGAAATCATGAAATTCTGTTTGAAATGAGGTGAGGTATGTACAAACAAACTGAAAAAGGCAAGAGTCAAGCAAAACAGACATGCAGCAAAAATATGGGCAGAAAAGCTGCTGAATACTCAATGTCATGTGCCTATTTTGGGAAGTAGGGAAGGAACATACTCAAAAAAAGAGAAGGAGTTAAAAGTATCAAAAGTCAAAAATAAAATAGGAATGAATACACAAGAGTAGAAAACTGAATGTCAAATGCAGGAAAAGGAAGGCAAAGGGGTTCTGGAATTTGTATCTTACCTAATTATTCCCTCAAGATCTATGAGAAAATAAAATTCTGCTGAACAAAAACTAAGCAGAATCTCTGAAGGGAAGAGCGCAGAATCCAGAACCTAAAGGGCAAATTGTAGGGGGGAGATTTTTTAAGTCAGTAACTATGCACACAAGGAGTTTTGTTGAAGGAAATTTGATTATAAAGTCACTAGGGATGATTTTAGGTTTTTCATTGACTCAGATGCCAGAATGAAAGGTCAGCTTTCAGGAATAAATCAATTTTAAACAAACTTGGAAAAAACATTTGTGAAGAAATAAAAACTATTACTGTTATTAAAATAAAATATGGAGTTTTTAAATGAACATATTATGAAGGTACTTCAAAAAGTTCATGGAAGAATGGAATTAAACAATAAGTGCAAAAAATTAAAACCCATACATGCACAGTTTTTTCATAATCTGTATTTTTCATGAAGTTTTTGAAACTCTTCACATTTATAATAAACTGATAGGAAAATAATATAACATATAAAAATCTGGAAAAAAATGAATGTGAAAAAATTTTTTAAAGTACAAAACATCTCTTGCAAGCTAATTTAAGATAGGTTGTGGCCGGCTCCGCGGCTCACTAGGCTAATCCTCCGCCTTGCGGCGCCGGCACACCGGGTTCTAGTCCCGGTCGGGGCACCGGATTCTGTCCCGGCTGCCCCTCTTCCAGGCCAGCTCTCTGCTGTGGCCAGGGAGTGCAGTGGAGGATGGCCCAAGTGCTTGGGCCCTGCACCCCATGGGAGACCAGGATAAGTACCTGGCTCCTGCCATCGGATCAGTGCGGTGCGCAGGCCGCAGCGCGCCGGCCGCGGCGGCCATTGGAGGGTGAACCAACGGCAAAGGAAGACCTTTCTCTGTCTCTCTCTCTCACTGTCCACTCTGCCTGTCAAAAAAAAAAAAAAAAAAAGATAGGTTGTATTTGTCCTCCTTGAATTTTTTTCTTGCTCTGGTCCAAACAGGCAGTCATGCTTTCAAATGTCCATTTTCAGAAGAGTTGTGTAGCTGGCTTAGTTTAAAAGTGAAAGCTGCTTATACTCAACATACTCTTTTTATCTTTTGTAAAAGCCAAATTTATTCAAAGATACTATGGCAGGAGTCCACAACTGAGAAGGGAGAAATGGAAGCCAGAAAGAGAGCCACCAACTATGTCTGTTGGTTTTCAAATGTTCTAAAGGGCTTTTCTAGGCAGAAAGGACTGCAGAACTGCAAGTACTTAACAACAGTTGTGCCTTTAGTAACATCCAGTTCATTCAAGTGAATGTAAAGCTAGCTTTTCTTAATTCATTAAACACAACTTGGAAATCTAAGAAATTTACTTTATTGAGATTTTCTAAGTTATGAGATAGTTCACATTTACAAAATAAATGTATATATACAAGAGTCTTCAAACATTTTTTGAAAAATGCATATTATTAAAAAATTACACATGGATTTCCAACATTTTAGCACCCAAATAAACTTATCTTTTAATTCCATTTCTATGAACTTTCTGAAGCACCATCCTACGTGTGTATATGGACATATATAGTAATACATAAAATACAAATAAAATAGGGTTGAAATGATAATAAATACTCAGGTAGCCACCCGCTTAAGAATAGGAATGTTAATTTTGAAACCCCTAGGCCCATTCCTGATCACACCCTTTCTCTGCCACTTCTCTTCCAGAAATAACTAACCTATTTTATATTTGTGCTTGCATTACCCTTGCTTTCCACAACAGTTTTGTCTACATATGTGTTTATATATTCCTAAACCACACTATTTAGTTTTTCATGTTTTTGAACTTGAATGGTATTAAAATTTATGTTTGTCCATAATTACCTTTTTTAAAAATCCAACATTGTATTTTTAAGATTCTTCTAAGTTACTGTGCCTGGTTGTAGTTCACCCATTTTGCAATGCTGTATAATATTCTACAACTTGGATAACTAACAATATATATGTCCATCTTCTGACAATGGACATTTAGGGGAGCCAGAGCTATGGCACAGCAGGTAAGGCCACTACCTGCAGTGCAGGCACCGATGTGGCCACCAGTTTGAGCCCTGCCTGTTCCACTTCCGAACGAGCTCTCTGCTGTGGCCTGGGAAAGCAGTAGAAGATGGCCCAAGTCCTTAGGCCCCTGCACCCTCGTGGGAAGACCCGGAGGAAGCTCCTGGCTCCTGTCTTCAGACTGGCATAGCTCCAGCCATTGCAGCCAATTGGAGAGTGAATCAGCAGATGAAGGACTTCTCTCTCTCTCTCTCTGCCGTTCCTTCTCTTTCTGTGTAACTCTGACTTTCAAATAAATAAATAAACACTTTTTGTCTTTTTTTGCTATTACAAAAGAAGGCTTTTATAAACATTCTTGAACATACCTCTTAGTATATACATGTAATAATATTTTTAGGGTAAATACCTATGAATTGAGTTGTAAGCTATTCCTAATTATGTTCCAAAGGATTCTATCATTTTATATTCCTTTAAGCAGTGTGGTCATTATCCTCCTCAACACTCAGTATAGTTAGACTTTTCATCATTACCAACCAACTGGGTGATAAATATGCTTTATAAATCTCATTAATTCTTTAATGAATGTTCAATTAATTAATATACTCAACACATTAAAATTCCTTAAACAGTTAACCTCCCATTTACAAATAAATTTGAGTATTATAACTATATTGACAAATTTAAGATATATGATTATCTGGGGCACTTCAAACCACTGACAAGGCAGACTCGCAATGTAACAAGCAAAATCTAGTTTTTATAACAATTATAAATCTAATGAGTCAAACGCATACATTTATCAAATCAAGGTTCTCTTAAATATTCCAGCACTATACAAATTTAAGTAATTCTCCTACACTTCTCAAATTAAAACCTTAAGTCTAACGAAAATTACCTTAAACTTTTCTGCCATAAGGAAATGTTAATTTTTGAGTAGTAGGTGTGTTTACCCTGATTGTATGAGCATATTGAGATATCACATGGTAGCCAAAAATATGTATAATTTTTCTATGACAGTTAAGAATTTTAAGTTAAGAATTTTAAGTATCTTGTAAGCTTTTAAATATAAATCAAGGCTAACAGATAAAATTCTCTAAATTTTCAAATACAGAAAATAACCAAAATAATAGCAACATTTACAAAGTTCATATCAAACTTAATCCACCATTATTTTGAGTTTGATTTACTTCATCATTACAAATTGACTTGTCGCCGGCACCGCGGCTCACTAGGCTAATCCTCCGCCTTGCGGCGCCGGCACACCGGGTTCTAGTCCCGGTCAGGGCGCTGGATTCTGTCCCGGTTGCCCCTCTTCCAGGCCAGCTCTCTGCTGTGGCCAGGGAGTGCAGTGGAGGATGGTCTAAGTGCTTGGGCCCTGCACCCCATGGGAGACCAGGATAAGTACCTGGCTCCTGCCATCGGATCAGCACAGTGCGCCAGCCGCAGCACGCTGGCCGCGGCGGCCATTGGAGGGTGAACCAACGGCAAAGGAAGACCTTTCTCTCTGTCTCTCTCTTCACTGTCCACTCTGCCTGTCAAAAAAAATAAAAAAATTTAAAAAAAAAATTGACTTGTCTAACTTGCAGTATATATATTCACAGCCAAGCTAATTCAGAGATGTTAAACTGCTTTATAGTTCATGGGTAAGAGATTTGAGTCCATAATCAATCCTGGATTTTACCACTAGGATCATTCTAGCCAAAGTTCTAAACCAATCCATGGGCCGGCGCCGCGGCTCACTAGGCTAATCCCCCACCTTGCGGCGCCGGCACACCGGGTTCTAGTCCCGGTTGGGGCGCCGGATTCTGTCCCGGCTGCCCCCCTTCCAGGCCAGCTCTCTGCTGTGGCCCGGGAGTGCAGTGGAGGATGGCCCAGGTGCTTGGGCCCTGCACCCCATGGGAGACCAGGAAAAGCACCTGGCTCCTGGCTCCTGCCATCGGATCAGTGCGGTGCACCTGCCGCAGCGCGCTGGCCGCGGCGGCCATTGGAGGGTGAACCAACGGCAAAAGGAAGACCTTTCTCTCTGTCTCTCTCTTCACTGTCCACTCTGCCTGTCAAAAAAAAAAAAAATTAAAAAAAAAATTTAAACCAATCCATGTAGTCTTTATTGGGCCTTCTGCTGGCCCTATTAATGTGCAAGGTTTCTGCTGCATAATAAATTGCCCCAAAACTTAAATTGGGCATAAAACAATAATCATTTTATCATACCTAATGATTTTTTTGTTAGAAATTCAAGCAGAGATTTTCTAGATAATTCTTCCATTCCATATGGCTCTGACAATGATGTTTGGTGGTATTCAGTTAATGACTGGGGGCTGGTCTGGAAGGTTCAAAACAGTGTAACTCACTTTTCTGGGGTATTCATATGAACTGTTAAAAGGTTGGGCTTAGGTAGTTATCTCTTCTTATAAACTCTCCTGAAGAGTAACCAAACCTCTTACATGGCTATCCAGAGCTCAAAAAGGAAATGTTTCAAGAGGCCTTAACAAAAGTCCCTAGGCTTTTATGACAGTGTCATAAATTCCAAGATATTTCCACCTTAGTCCACTATTCAAACAAATCACTAAATCCAATATAGATTCAAGGATTGAGGAATTTATATCTCTCCATATATGACAGGGATGTCAATCTATTGCAGCCATCTTTCATCCACTGCAGTTGAGTTTTGTTTGTTAAGTTAACTGACAACACTATACTCACGCTGACCCTCTAAAATTTAGCTCCCCAGGAAATCATACGTTCCTAGCACCTTTCAAATGTATCAGTAATTTTTACTGTAAATGTCTTAAGGACATTTGAGGAAATAAGATTCAGTACTTCCCACCAAGGTTACAGCTAATACTTAGCAAATATTCATTTAATACTCTCCACTACTACCTGTGATATGGGTTATAACACAATTTAAATTTTGCCTTTTATCTGACTCCCCAGTGAAGATTTTTATCATTATACTTTTATTTTTGGGGGAAAGTTTAGTTTTCCAGATCCTACAGTGTTAGCATCAGGATGTAGTAAAACATTAGAGACATGTAGGACTGGAAGAAGAGATACGACCTAGCAAAGGATTTCTATTTTCCAGGCAGGCAGCAGAATTACTTGACTTAAAGAACTGTTCAAGGGTTGGGAATAGTGGTTTCCAATACCTAGCAGAATGAGCCAGTAACTTAAATCTGGGTGTCTAGAGGGACTCTGGGAGCTTAGTGAGTTCCAATAATGACTGATAATGAATGAATCCCCGCCTCATTAACCTGAGGTTCAGAATTGAATTGCAGCTGGCTTTAAAAATAATAATAATATGGTATTTCTGGCTGACCTAAGCTTGTGGACAGATTCATATTGGTCTTAGCTGGAGCCTTTATACTTTTCAAGAATCCTCTTTCACTGTCACATGTGAAAACACCCTGTCTTGTGCTGCTTCCCACCCAAGAAGTGATTACAACAACTACTATTCTCCTCAGGGCCTCTACTTTCTCATTCTCAATTGAATGCCCTGTTTCTTTCACAGATAACTCTCAATTTCCTGTGCATCTGTTCCCCAAATTTACCCATGTCCACATGCCCATATGCATTCTTCCCTAATTAGTACATACCTTCCCTTTTGAGTTCCAGGTCAACATATTCAATTCAAAGTTGGATTCCACAAGCAGCTGAGATAAAAATGATTCAGGAGAGTGACCCACCTTAAATAGAAAAGTAAGGGAAAACTTGAGTAAGGTGCCAGTTGAGACCTGACAAAATGAGTTAGCCAGAAAAAGAACAGAAGAAAGAGTGAATCAGACAGAGAAAAGTAAAAGCCTGAATTTGCAGAGTTGAGTTGTCCTAGAATATTAGAGGCCAGTATGGTTGGAACACCATGGGCCAAAGGGAAAATGGAAAAGGTTGACACTGGAAATACAGACATCACACAGGTTATATAATGCTTTAGGCCATGGATATAGCAGGTAAAGCAAAGTGAAATTATATGTTAGGGAAAAAGTTCATGGTCAGAACACAAATTAAATGGTCATATGATATCGCCACTTAAATAGTGCAATGCCTAAGAAAAATTCTGAATTGGAGATGTAAGCTTCAAAATCATCTACAAATGAGAATGAAAGGTGAAAACACTGGAAATTGATGAAGTTATTAAGGAAGAAAATGTATAAATAAGAATGGGCCAAGCACTGTACTATAAGTCTTCAATATTTAGAGAGAAGGTAAAGGAGGATAAACCAGCAAACATACTGAGACAAAATAGCTAGTGATGAAGCTGAGAAATCAAGAGATCATGGTATTATTTATGATGACTGAGGAGTATATTCAAGGAGAGGGTATTTTAAGTATTTCAAAAGGTAGCAAAGTGGGTAAAGTCGCCATCTCCTGTGCCGGCATCCCATATAAACACTGGTTAAAGCCCCGGCTGCTCCACTTCCAATCCAGCTCTCTGCTATGGCCTAGAAAGCAGTGGAAGACAGCCCAAGTCCTTGGGCTCCTGCACGTGCATGGGAGACCTGGAAAATCTCCTGGCTCCTGGCTATGGAATGGAGCAGCTCCAGTCGTTGTAACCAATTTGGGAGTAAACCAGCAGATGAAAGACCTTTCTCTCTCTCTGACTCCTCTTCTCTCTCTGTGTGACTCTGACTCAAATAAATAAATAAATCTTAAAAAAAAAACCTGCTGTGGTGCAGCAGGTTTAAGCCCTGGCCTGAAGTACCAGTATCCCGTATGGTCGCTGGACCCAGTCCCGGCTACTCCTCTTCTGAACCAGCTCTGTGCTATGGCCTGGGAAAGCATCGGAAGATGGTCCAAGTCCTTGGGCCTCTGCACCCACATGGGAGACCCAGAAGAAGCTCCAGGCTCCTGGCTTCAAATCGGTGCAGCTCTGGCCATTGCGGTGGCCATTTGGGGTGTGAACCAGCGGATGGAATACCTTTCTCTCTGTCTCTACTTTTCTCTGTAACTTGTCTTTCAAATAAATGAAATAAATCTTAAAAAAAAAAAAAAAGTTGGAAAGAACCTGAACTTGATGAAGACAGAGAAGTATCTTTTAACTCTGGCAGCACTGGCATCTTTGGTGCCTCTGACAAGAACAGTGCCAAAAACTGATGAATGTAGAAACCAGAGTGCACTGAGTTGAAGAATCAATAAGTGAAAAATAAAGATAATTTTTAAAAAGTTTTACCGTGGGAGCCAGTACTGTGGCATAGTTGGTAAAGCTGCTGCCTGCAATGCCAGCATCCCATATGGGTGCCGGTTTGAGTCCTGGCTGCTCCACTTCCGATCCAGCTCTCTGCTATGTCCTGGGAAAGCAGTAGAAGATGGTTCAAATCCTTGGGCTCCTGCACCCATGTGAGAGACCCAGAAGAGGCTCCTGGCTCCTGGCTTCAGATTGCTGCAACTCTGGCGACCAACCGGGAATGAACCAGAGCAGATGGAAGACTCTCTCTCTCTCTCTCTCTCTCTCTCTCTCTGCCTCTTCTCACTGTGTAACTCTGAATTTCAAATAAGTAAATAAATCTTTAAAAAAAAGTTTTACTGTGAAGGGAGTCAAAATGATGGTAGCTACAGGATGACATGCTGAAGGCATGTATTTCTACTTTCTGTTACTTTTACCTGAGAAGAGCTTCTTGGGACAGAAAAGGTTTATTTTAGCCTACAGTTTGGAGGCTACACTTTAGGACTGGGTGGCTCCATGGCTTAGTGTCTGGTAATAGCTCATCATGGCAGGTGCAGAGGAACAATTACATGGTGTACCAAGAAGCAGAGAGAGCAAGCAGCTATGCAGAATTTTAATTGAAATAATAAAACTTCTGATGAGAACCTTTGATGAGGGAGGATGCTCCAAGGGCATGCCCTCAATGACCTAAAGACCTCCTACCAGCCCTACTTCATAGCTGCCACACTTAGATCAAGTCTCCACCCTTAATTCATTCATCATTAACATTAAAATGAGTTTAAATATCTGATGAGTTTGGGAGATAGAAGTCCTACTCAACCCATAATAATACATATGTACATCTGTACATATTTATGTGGATAGGAGAGAGAAGGGGTAATTGAAAGGATGAAGCCCTGGAGGAGAGTGGAGATAGGAAGAATCAGGAACACAAATGGGAAGAGGCAGAACATCTCCATTCTTAGAAGAGGGAAGATGCAACTCAATTCACAATAGCTAAGATAAGGAAATGAACCCAAACGTCATTCAACTGAATACTGGAAAAAGAAATTATGAGATATGTACATCATGGAATATTACACAGCAGTAAAACAAATGAAATCCTGTCATTTGCAACAAAATGGATGCAACTGGAAAACTTAGTGAAATAAGTCAGTCCCCAAAGGACCAATACCTAAATACTGCAACATGAGACACTAGAGACAATCATTGGAGTAATATGAGAATGGGTATTTTGAGGAAGCTTATCCCAAATAGAGATAAACAGAGATGTGAAATATGATAGAACTGTTTCTAATAGTCTTTGAAAGGAAGGTGAGACTTTAGTTCTAACTTTAAGGCATCAATATGTTAGTTTGCTAAAAATGCAGAAATGAGGCAAGGGTTCACACTGGTTTTCCTGAGATGGATTAAATAACGAAATTTTAGTTTCCCACTATTTCTATTTAAAGCTCTCTACCCTCTCCCCACTGTTGCTGCCTACTTAGGGATCTCATTTTCTTTTCCTTGGGCGTTTTCAGAAACCAGCATCATTATTAGCCATGGCCACATCAACTAAGTCCTTTGTTTTCCCACCATGTCAATTTGCATCACTCTTTCTATCCATGATATGCTTTCTCACCCCAGCATGCCTTTGTACTTGCTCTCTTCTCCTGAATTATCCTTTCTCTCCTTGTTTGTAAGGTAACAATCTTCAATTTGGAAGATTCATTTCAAGTGCTATCCTTTAATGCCTATTCTGATCACTCCCACCACTTTCATCTCATAAGCATTACAATTCCTTGTCTGCGATTCTGCTAGTTTGCAGAAATTGTTTCTATTTATCTCCCCAAAATGCTGTGAATTCCTTGATACAAGAGTTATTTCTTGTACGTTTATAGCCACAGTGCTTTATATATAGTTATTACTGAGAGTTTGTTCAATGAATGATGTAATGTATCAAATGACACATCCATATATGGTTTTTCACCAAAGGTGTATCTGAAATTTTTTCCTCTTTTCTCATTAACATCAAAGGAAGCTGGTCCCCTAATTCCCTCACATGTTCCATTACCACATCCTTATTCTTGCATATTTTATGTATCCAAGGGACATCATCAGTTTGCTGATTTCCTTATTTACCTCCTCACACTGTTTCAGCTAGCTTACTTTCTCTGTTGTCAAGTACTCAGATTTTAATGATTCACCCACAATATCACTATCATGCTTCTGTTGCTTCTTGCAGATATTTCATTATTTGTACCAGCTCTTCCCATCAATTTGAATTGCCAAATCTTCTCATTCAGTCTCTTGTCCAGCAGGTTACTGTCAGATTGCACATGCATAAAAACAAAAACCAAACCAAAACTTTTAATGAAGGAAATATTTTTCTAATATTCCATAATTTTCAAGATCATTATAAAACAGCCAAATCAAATCTTAGAAATTACTACTGATTTGGGCTCATTGCATATTTTAGACAAATGTCTTCTCAGGCTGTTTGAGTCTGTTCTTTTAGTTACATATGTAAAGTTCAGAGAATACAGATAGCTCTTTGAATGATATACCCTTTAGAACCTTATGAAAAGTGTGTGGTCTTTACTCCTAGAAAAACTATACTTTCAATTTTTGTTTTATTTCAGAAATTCAGAGATCCAAATTTAAAATTCCCTGATTAGCAGTTCTGTTTTTGCTAGTCTGTGTTATTTTATAATTTCTCTGAAATGAAAATGAATTGTGTTGAAAATATCCATGCTATGTGCTATGCTTAAAGGATCTTACACAGTAAATTCATTAGGTAGTAAAGTTGTCAAAGATCGACAGATATTAGATTAGAGATTACTGTAGGAAGGAGACATTTAGCCTAGCAGTTAAGACAACCCCAACCCACATTAGAGTGCCTGGGTTCAAAATGCCAGAAGGCAGAGATGATAATTCAACTAATTGGGTTCTAGTTAACTCTCATGGGAGACCTATTCTCAGTTTTTGGCTCTGGCCACAGCCCAGCCCTGACACTGTGCATCTGAGAAGTGAAGCAATGGATGGGAGAAATTTGTCTGTTTCTTTCTCTATCTCCCCTCTCTTTCTGCCTTTCAAATTAGAAAAAAGAAAACCAAAAACAAAAAAACAAAAGTAACACAAATTGCTCAGTTTTCCCATCTGTAAAATGGAGTAATTAATATTAATCGTCATTATGCTGTATAGAGTAATACTTGGAAAATTTAAGAACTGTGTATTTTCTATGCTCCCTCTGTGTAGTCTTTGTTATTTCTTCCTTAGTCTTGAAGCAGATATAATGCCACAGCTGTTTCTTCAGCTATTCTGTTTTTTGTGAAAGAACACCTGCTTAGAATATACCTAAGGAGTCATTTCTTTGTTTTTTTTGATAATTAAAGCACTGTTATGGTGATGGTTGACATCTGGATTCACTTTTAAAGACTTTGCTATATTTTTCTGGCTCCTAGGAGACTCATGAAGTATAATGCATTAGATGGAAATGTGGTGAAGTGCTTCATTTTGCAGTGGCAATTTTACTCTTGCTTTATTATTTCCCCACTGCAATGAGTAAGAGCTGCCACTATGTTGCTGCTGCCTAGATTAGAGAAGCCAAGTTAAGATCCAAAAATTTAATATGCCATATAATGCCTGATTTATTTTGATGCTAGCTTTGATTTGAATTGATAAACTTACTAGAGACTACTGCACAGAATCAATATACAGAATTCAAAATTTTTTATAAATTGCTTTTGAAATAATTTCTTTTGGGAAACATGAACGTCTAACATCTTTTAACTATTTGTATAGTAATAGAGAAAGAGAAACTCATTAAGTATTTCAATATTATATGTGATTTCCTTAAAAGCTATATTTCTCAACCTCCACTCAATAATAGCTGCTTTACTTTCCTAGGGTTTACTTCCCAGTATTATATACCTTTGTTTCAGATGACTGAAGATTACCTCAGTATTTTCTTAGCCAGTTATTCACAAGTGATAATGCCTCAAATGAAGAAATGTGTACCAGTCAGGGCTCATTGCTGAAAGTAACAGAAGCTGATTCTGGCTGAATGAGTTCAGAAATTTGTAAAAAGGAGAAGGGAGAACTGGCCCAGTGAGTAAGCCACTGACACAACTTACTACTATCCTACTCAATACTGAATGTCACTGCTGCAACTACCTCTGCCCTCAAAGGCCTTCACTAAACTAGGGGTTCAATCTCACAAACACGGCCACTCCAAATGGCAGATGCCTTTACTAGTAAATTGGTTTTCTTATTTTTTTTTATTTTTTTATTTTTTGACAGGCAGAGTGGACAGTGAGAGAGAGAGACAGAGAGAAAGGTCTTCCTTTTGTCGTTGGTTCACCCTCCAATGGCCACCGCGGCCGGCACGCTGCGACCGGCGCACTACAACCAGCGCACTGCGCTGATCCAATGGCAGGAGCCAGGTACTTATCCTGACTTATCCTGGTCTCCCATGGGGTGCAGGGCCCAAGCACTTGGGCCATCCTCCACTGCACTCCCGGGCCACAGCAGAGAGCTGGCCTGGAAGGGGGCAACCAGGACAGAATCCAGCGCCCCGACCAGGACTAGAACCCGGTGTGCCAGCGCCGCAAGGCAGAGGACTAGCCTAGTGAGCCATGGCGCCGGCCGTAAATTGGTTTTCAAAAAGACTCCTTCCTCTCTGAAATGACTAACTTCCAAATAAAAGTCCTCTACAGATGTGCTGAATATAAAAAACCTAGGTCACATGTCTGTACCCTAGCTTTGAGGGCCTGGAAACATTTTCAGAGTTTACCTCAGGAAAGCAGCTCTTAACATTGGAAATTCCCTAAACATAACAAAGATGTTTAAAACATCATGCATTGCCAGAAAATAATAAAATAGTTACTGCAGAATCTAATTAATTTTGGTTGAGTATATGCTATGTTCCATGGTCTTTAAATTACATTATTTAGTCACACAAACATAAATATTTTAGCTCTATTTTAATGATGGCAAAACTGAGGCTCAAGGGGGTGACCATCGTCCTGGGATCATTTTGTTGGTGAAATGAATTCATGTCCATTTTTCCTTTTAAATTCTTCCTTATTTTACAGTGTAACTCTATTTCCCAATTTCTAATTTATTTATAAGTAGTGATGTGCCAAGTAGTGGGGTGAGAGGACAATAAATGTATTAGTTCTGGAGCTGGCAACAAGAGGGGCATTTTCTGTAATCAAACTGAAAAGCAGTAACAAAGAAGAGACTAAAAATATGTTTGTCATCATGTGACATTAATTCCAAATAATATCAATGATCAAATATTGCTTCTTACTTACGTGAATTCTTCATTACTCTTTAGAACACCAATGTATATGAAAAGCCTCCAATGTAATTTTCAAGTTTTTTAACAAAAGCTTGTTTAGAACTTGTAATTGAAGTATCATAAACAGTCTTGCATTCTTATAATACACCATAATAAAGCCATGTACCACATGATGTACTTAAACACCTATCTTTGAACATGGTTTCTATGAAAAAAATGAATTCAAACATTTATTTTGGAAGGACATCTCTCCTAACTTCAGCAATGTAAGCAGGTTTTTCTTGTTTATTATTTTTTTTTCTGCAAATCTTCTAATAGCATCAGAATCTCTGGTAATGAGGCAGAAGTTCCTGCAGAGTTTATTTGGCAGTAGAGGCACTCTGGGCAAAGTGGACAATGATAGAGGAGGAAGACAGGTCCTAGTAATTTTATGCAATGGATAAGGAAAAGACACCTCTTTCAATGGTGTGAGATAGTAACTGTTTAGGTGAATCTTCAGGAGTAGGGAATCTGAGAGTCTGAAGGATTGCTTACAGCATCACCAAATTATATGCTGAATTCTTTAATTAATCAAGTGTTGAAAAATAGAGAATTAGCTATAGACTTTTCTCAGTAAGACAGGAAAACTAATCTAAATATAATCTTCCAAGTTTATAGGTTTTACTGTAGGTTAAGAATGTTACTGCTGTCATCTTTTTCCCTACAAATGTAGATCTGCAGTTTGGCAAGATTAACTGACTTATACAGCAGAGTCTAATTTTACATCAATTGAAAAACTAGGTTGCATATAACCAAAAAGTTATTGAAATAAAAGCAGATATTGGGCCGGTGCCACGGCTCACTAGGCTAATCCGCTGCCAGCTGCGCTGGCACATTGGGTTCTAGTCCTGGTTGGGGCGGCGGATTCTGTCCCAGTTGCTCCTCTTCCAGTCCAGCTCTCTGCTGTGGCCCAGGAGTGCAGTGAAGGATGGCCCAAGTGCTTGGGCCCTGCACCCACATGGGAGACCAGGAGAAGCACCTGGCTCCTGGCTTTGGATGGGCACAGTATGCCGGCTGCAGCACGCCGCAAGAGCGGCCACTGTGGGGGGGTGAACCAACGGAAAAAAGGAAGACCTTTCTCTCTGTCTCTCTCTCTCACTGTCCACTCTGCATGTCAAAAAATAAAAATAAAAAAGCAGATATTTATAAATGGAATATTATACCAAAATTATTGACTACTATTTAATAAATTAATGAAAACAGTAACCCTTGAAAAGTTTAGGATTCTCCAGAGAAACAGAACAAATTTAAATATATAAAATTTAATTATATATAAAAGGACTTCAAAAAGTTCATGAAAAATCTAAAATTTAAGTTTTGGGTGTAAAAAATTTTTGAAATTCATGCAGTTTTTTCCTTTTTTTAACACTATTTCAGAATAGTTTTAAATTTACAAAACAAAAAGTTGTAAGGTAGCAATACAGAGTTTTCATGTACTACTCATCCAACTTCCCCTATTAATGTATTTGTCACAATTAATAAACCACATCAGCTTCCCCTATTTTGTTTTATGTTTCTTATCCCTCTTACTCCTCTCAGCCTCTGGCAGTCAACATTATGTGCTCAGGTTGAATTTTTTTTTTTTTAATTTTAACCTTCATATACAGAGAGAACATTGCAGTATTTGTCTTTCTGTGTCTGACTTATTTCAGTCAACATTATGTCCACCAGCTCATCCATTTTACTTCAAATGATAAGATTTCCATATTTGTAGCTGAATAGTATTCCATTTTGTATATATAAATTTTTGTTAATACGTTCACCTGATGATAAACACCTTAGTTGATTGTATTTTGGCTTTTGTGAACAGTGCTGCTATAAACATAGTGGAGCAGGTTATCTCCAATAAAATGAATTCACGTCTCTTGGATACACATACACACACACACATATATATATGTATATATATAATATATAAAGTAGCTGTACTGCTGGATCACATGGCTGTTCCGTGTCTAGCTTTTTTTAAAAAAACAAAACTCATCTGTTTTCCATAGCAGTTGCACTAATTTACATTGCCACCAAGTAGTGTATGAGAGTTCCCTTTTCACTATGCTCTCAACAGCATTTGTTACTCTCTATCTTTATGATAATGCCAGTTTAACAGGGTTGAGGTGATATCTCGTTGTTTTATTTGCATTTCCCTGATGGCTAGTGATACTGACCACTTTTTTTCACCATTTCTTTATATATATATTTACTTAATATAGATTAAAATTGAACACACTGATCTCAAATAAATCCCAATTGTCCATAGGTCCAAATGTATTTAAAAGTCTATTGAGAAAAAGATGTTAAATTGTGGAAAATGTAGACTATCTCTACCTTTCTGCAGCAGGATTAAACTAAATAAGAAATATCACTGCTCTAGGTAATTTTTTAAATTAATTATTTTTTAAGGAATACAAATTTCATTGTACAATTTTAAGAACTAGTTATTCTACCCATCATACTAGCCCTCCCACCCATACTCCCACCCTTCCAACTCCTCCCTCTCCCCTTTCTAGTACTTTGTACATAGAAGACCAACTCTATACTAAGATTTCAACAAGTTGCACACACAAGCACACACACACAAACTGTTGAGAACAAGTATCACAGTTAACTCTTATAATACAACTCACTGAGGACGGAGGTCCTGCATGGGGAGTTAGTGCACAGTGACTCCTATTGTTAAACAATTAACACACTTATGTAGAACATCAGTGACCACCTAAGGCTCTTGACATAAGCTGCCTAGGCTATGGAAACCTTCTGGATCCATAAACTCCATCAGTATTTAGACAGGGCCGTAAGCAAAGGGGAAGTACATCCTTCTTTGATGGCTACTTCCTTCCACTGGGATCTCACTCACAAAAATCCTCCTTGTAGATTATTTTCCCCACAGTTTAACCACTTTTTGACATATTTGTTGGACATTCTTATTTGTTCTTTTGAGAACTGTCAATTCGGGTCCTTCACCCATTTCTTACCTGGATTGGGTTTTATGTTGTTGTTGAGGTTTTTGGTTACTGATAAATTCTGCATATTAATTTTCTGTCAGATAAGTTGCTTGTAAATATTTTCTCCTATTTTGTAGGATGTCTCTTCATTATTTTTTTGATTTATTTATTTGAAAGTCAGAGTTACACAGAGAAGGAGAGGCAGAGAGAGAGAGAGAGAGAGAGAGAGAGAGAGAGAGGTCTTCCATCCACTGGTTCACCTCTCATTTGGCCACAATGGCCACAGTTGCATCGATCTGAAGCCAGGAGCTTCTTCCGGGTCTCCCACGTGGATGCAGGGGCCCAAGGATTTGGGCTTTCTTCCACTGCTTTCTCAGGCCATAGCAGAGAGCTGGATCAGAAGTGGAGCAGCTGGGACACAAACCGGCACCAATATGGGATGCTGGCACTGTCGGTGGTGGCTTTACCCACTGCGCCACAGCACTGGCCTCAAGATGTCTCTTCATTCTATTGATGGCTTACTTTTCCAGGCAGAAGCTTCTGAATTTGATAAAATCCCATTTGTCTAGTTTTGGTTTTCCTGCCTGATTTTGAGGTCTTATGAAAAAAAAAAAAATCATGACCTACAATAAGGTTTAGAAGTGTTTTACTATGTTTACTTCTAGTAATTTCATAGTTTAGTTCTTACATTTAGGTCTTTGATCCATGTGTTTTTTTTTTTAATATTATTTAAGTTATACAAGTTTCATGTATTTCATATATACAGATTTAGGAATATAGTGACACTTCCCCCCAATCTCCCTCCCACTCATGCTCCAACTCTTCCTTCTCTTCCCTCGTACATTCCCACTCTTAGTTTTTAAAAAGAACTCTTCTCAGTTTACTTAATGACATACAGTTAACCCTACATTAAGTAAAAGAGCTCAATAAATAGTATGAAGAGAAAAAATAAACTGTTCCTCAATGGAAGAGACAGGGCTGTAAACAATCATCAAATCTGAAAATGTCTATTTCACTCCAATACATTACATTTCTTTTTTATTTTATTTATTCTTTTATTTGAAAGACAGAGCTACAGAGAGGCAGAGAGAGTGAGAGAGAGAAAGGTCTTCCATCTGCTGGTTCACTGCCCAAATGGCTGCAATGGCTGGAGCTGGGACATCGGAAGTCAGGAGCCAGGAATTTTTTTAGGTCTCCCACAACGGTGCAAGGGCATAAGGACTTGGGCAATCTTCTACTGCCTTTGCAGGCCACAGCACAGAGCTGGATTGGAAGCAGAGCAGCCAGGACTCGAACTGGTACCTAAATAAGGGATGCTGGCACTGCAGGTGGTGGCTCCACCTGCTATGCCACAGCATGGGCCCCTCCAATAAATTACATTTCAAGTACTCTAGTAGTTACCTCAGATCAGTGAAAACATGTTATCTGTCATTTGGGGACTGGCTTATTTTACTAAGTATAATGGTTTCCAATTGCATCCAATTTGTTGTAAAAGACAGGATTTCATTTCTTTTTCTTTCTCTCTCTTTTTTTTACAGCTGAGTAGCATTCCATAGTGTACATATAACATAATTTCATTATCTAGTCAACAGTTGATGGACATCTGGGTTGATTCCATATCTTTGCTATTGTGAATTGTGCTGCAATGAACATGGAGGTACAGATGACTCATATAATGATTCCTTTTGGTATGGGTAAATTCCCAGGAGTGGGTTGGCTGGATCATATGGTAGATCTAAATTATTTCTAAGGTATCTCCATACTGTCTT